>NC_081324.1:64132728-64449138 GCF_026419965.1 Kogia breviceps | reverse complement strand
GGAAGGAACGGGAGTCACTGGCACAGGGGGTCTCTGTCGCAAGCCGGGGACACAGAAGGCACATGACGTCCAAGTAAGGCTGCCTCCGGCAAGCGGGCAGGAGCAGAGGCCAAGACGCACCCCTCCACGTCCAGCAAGAACCCAGTGACCTGACACTGGAAGAAGCAAGGTCCCCAAGAGACAAAACAGAGCGAGAGAAAGGCGAGAGGCTGGACAAGAGCCATGGCTAAGAGTTGAGAGGAAGTGGCAGGACAGGAGTGAGGACCTCAGGGCCGGGGCTGGACCTGCCGAGCCAGGGCTGAGGACGTGAGCCAGGTGCTGCCAGAAGCAGTTCTGGGAGGGCAGGGAAACTGGGGTCACAGCTGGAGTCAGCGCGGGACAAGCCTCTGGAGATAAAGGGCTGAAGAAAGAACAGATGCGGAATCCAGAGGGCAGGGAGGCCACAGGAAGCCGCGGTGAGGAGGGTGCCCGAGCGCCCAGAGGAAGTCTGGGTGACAGGGAGTGGGGCGTGGGGGCAGATGCCCCAGAGAAACACTGGGGGGCCACTAGGCAAAGGGACTTAAGACCAATGGGAGGCACAGACTGGAGGGTCCCAAGAAAAAAACCTGGAACACAGGTGTCCAGAGGGTTAGAGACACAGATGCAAACCCAGGCAGGAGAGCAAAGAGAAGACATAGATGGAAACACCTGCTACCTCCCAAGAGAGGTCGGAGAAAGCGGCCCATCTGGACAAACGCGGCCAGGCAGAGAGAAGCCAGGGAAGAGCAGGAGCACAGACGCACGTCCTTTCCGGGCCGACCCCCACAGGCCTGGAAGGCTTGGACCCCAGAATGTCAGGAGACCAGAGCCCAGATGGGCTCCCCTTCACGGCCCTGCCCTGTGAGCCTCCGTGACAGCCGCCTCGGGCACCTGCTGGCCGCCTAGAGTCAGAGCCGCCTTGGGAAAAGAGAGAGAAGCCTGCAGCACACACATCAGCGTAAAGAATAATCTGGTAAGAAGTGGAGGTGTTCAATACTCACAGGAACAATAAGCCCTTGCCAAGTCAATAAATTAGCTTCATCAACCTGGATGTTACGGAAGTTTTTCATCCCACATTTGCGGATTTCTTCAAGCTCCTGTTGATTGACAAAGCATAAAGGGGTGTCAAATAGGGGAAAGCACCAGACGTTAGATCCCTCCTGACTCCCTCAAATTAAAACAAGTGCCGACACCGCCACCAAGGCCATATCAGAGCATGGCTGGATGCCCTGGCCTGGTTAAGAGGCCTGGAGCCGCGGTGGCCCCCTTGACCCGTACCCCAGACCAAGACAAGCACCCACATCGATGAACCCACAGCCCCAGTGGACCATCCCCTCCCCTATGGGCTGTCCCCACACAGCAGGAGCACAGGCCAGGTGCTGCAGACCTGACTCCTTCCAACCCAGATCTACGAAGCGCTGCCTCCATGTAAAAGTGAATGGAACTGGGGAAAAGAAGCAAACAAACACACAGTTTTCCACCCAACGCCAGAGTGCAGTTTCAGAAGGGCTCTCCCTCCACAGGGCACATGGCTGGGGCACGACAACCCACGCTGGGGCTGGAGTGGGTGTGCGGGAGGATGGAAACCTTCACTAAGCCTCGGTTTCCTCTGCTGCAAAAGATGGGCGTTGAGACCCAAAGATATAGACAAGGAGGGGGAACCATGCTATGAGCAAGAGAACGCCTTGCAAATACACAAGGGGTTGTTATCATACAAACGCCACTTCATCCAGAAAGCACGGCTGGCCAGGCGACATCAGGGCCCTGTCCCGTCTCTAGCCTAGAACTGTCTGTCACCTGTTTTTCAACCCTGCACTAGCCTGACATTTCCCACTGCTTCCCCGACAACTCGAGTGACCGTCCAACAGGCATTACGGCCCAAGCCACCCACTGCACAGCCACCCGCCCACCCGGGGTCCCCCATGCTCCTCCATCCTCAGAGCCTAGAGTGAGGTGCTCCCCCACCACGCCCCGACCCGGCTCTTGTCCACGACACAACAGTGTCCTCCGCATCTCCTGGATGCCTCTCTCTGCAACCCCACAGCACCACCCAGCCCAGCCCAGCCTCCTCTGCAGGGCCAACAGGATGGAGTCCCACAGCCCAGGCTTCCTCCTCGCTGGTCCAGCCCAAGCAGCCCTCTAGAACCAGGAAGCCCCTTCATGTTTGGTGCCATGGCGCAGGATGGCACAGAAGCTCTGAACCAGCACCCCCATCCTCTGCGCCCCACATTCCCATCAAACGGCCAGTGTACAAGGCACCTTGGGGGATACGAGATAAAGAAGGAGAAGAGTCCCAAGAAAGGGGGCTGAGCCAATGTTACAGGTGTGCCTGGCACGGGGCAGGATGAGGAGGACAGCACATCAAGTGACCACACAGAGGAGACAGTTGGGACACGCTGCTGCTTGGTGGCAGGGGCCAGGCTGAGTCTCTTCCCACAGGGAAGACTGCTGCTTGCCAGCCCTAGCTGCCCACCACAATCGTCGGCCTGGGCCCCAGGCCCAGAAACTCTGGTCTAGCAGGTGTGGGGTGGAGAGAAATGGGGATTTTTAGCAAGTTGCACAGTGAGAGGATGAGTTCCATTTCTAAGCAATGCTCAGCTTCCACGAGGAAGATGCTAGTGGCCATGGCCCCAGCAGTGGGGGAAGGGGTGGCCTGGCCCCTCTTCCTGAGCCGGGCAGGAAGGGAAGCATGGAACCTGAGAGACCACCCGACCTGCCAGCTGTCAGCTGGTCCTCCTACTAATGCCCAGGGCTCATCGGAAAGGCTCCCCTGGGGATTATGAAGCCTGGGCAGATTCAGGAAGGGGAAGAAACAAATCTCACACCCACAGTCCCACTCTGGCCCACTCCCCAAACAGAATGTAAGCTCCAAAAGAGGAGGCGCACAGCAGGGGTCAGGAAGCCCAGGAGCCCATGGTCACACACAAATACAATATCTGCTTAGTGATCCGGTGCGTGATCGGATGGGAAGCAGGGGATTGGAGAGGGGCGAGGCTCTGGGGTAAACAGGGATCTCTATGTGCTGTGACCTTCCGGCCCCTGGCTCAAGGCATTAAAGTAAGATTCTTGTCTAGAAACAGAAGAGACCACGTCCCGTAGCACTGAGTCCTACCAAGCTAAAAAATGTTTAAACCAAATACAGATGGGAAAAAATTCCAGATAGAATTGTGAAATTAGACAGTCAAAAAAGAAGAAACAGGGACTTCCCTGGTGGTCCAGTGGTTAAGACTCCATGCTACCACTGCAGGGGGCATGGGTTCAATCCCTGCTCGGGAAGATTCTGCATCCCGCATGCTGCGCAGCAAGGCCAAAAAATTTAAAAAAAAAAAAAAAGAGTAAGAAAGAAGAAACAACAGAAAATAGATTCAATATTCATAGGACAAAATAAATTTTAAAATAATCTATAAATATACTTTACAGCTTCAGAAATCCACACACTAATAACACAAGGTATGGGTAATAAACACAAGAAGGTACATTTCAAAGGAAATTACAAAAATGTGGCAGGTAGGACTGTCCACCATAACTTGGCAGTGAGAAACTGAAACTTGCTCAAGAAACAGGGAAGAGTGGACGTGTTGGCAGGGGTGTAGAGCGGGCAACTATCATGCTCTGATATCAAGAGACACGGAAACAAAGACGGGAGCTGCTCGTTGCGAGGAGGACAGAAACCCTGCCCCCCCCCCCCCCCAACCGGAGAAGACGGTGATGCTGTGACAGCAGAGCTGGGTGGCTTGGGAAACCCGGAGCACGGTTACCAGCTAAGCTCAAGTCACTTCGCTGTCAAGTGACGCTCAGCAAAGATGACGAGGCAGGCGCCTTTCCATAGTTCTAACCAACAAGAAGTGGGCAGAAATAAGAGAAACCAAGACAAACAAGCCAGCCATCCGGTCCTGTCATCTCCAGGGAATGCCAGGCAGCCCCTGGGAGTTTCTCAACAGGGCGGCGCTGAGCCCTGCCCACAAGATGCCAGGCCTGTGACACTGCTCCACCCAGCTTCCCAACACCCTCCAGAGCCGCAGCTGCTGAGAACCACTGACACTCTTGGGGGCCGGCACGCTGAAAGTCCTGAGATGCACAAGACAGTCCCGCAGACATGAACTGTTCAGCCTGAAATGCCAATCACGCCTCCACCGAGAACAAGCTGAAGAACGACTCAAGTCATTCAGAGAAGAGACAGGGGTTTCCCTGGTGGTGCAGTGGTTAAGAATCCACCTGCCAATGCAGGGGGCACGGGTTCGAACCCTGGTCTGGGAAGATCCCACATGCCGTGGAGCAACTAAGCCCATGAGCCACAACTACTGAACCTGTGCTCTAGAGCCCGCGAGACACAACTACTGAAGCCCGCGCGCCTAGAGCCTGTGCTCTGCGACAAGAGAAGCCACCACAATGAGAAGCCCGCGGACCACAACCAAGAGAAAGCCCACGTGCAGTAACAAAGACCCAATGCAGCCAAAAATAAATAAATTAAACAAATAAATTTATAGAAAAAAAAGAAAGAGACGGGTTCAGCTGAAGGCCTGACAAACCCTCCAGCATGACTGCAGCCTGTAACTGAAGATGAAGAACGGGGGAAGGAATGGCAAGGAGGCCACATCGATTCAGAGTTGGAACGTCTGACGGATGGTGGGAGAAAGAGGGGCCCAGCTCCAGAATGGAGTTGGGAAGACCAAAGCCAAGAACCACAGGGACTGACAAAACATGCCCCACAAAGGTCTGCGACAGTTCTGCAAGAGCAGTCGGTCAGCTGCTTCAGGCAGATGGGACAATGCTGACAGGCCAAGAGAGACACCGGGGAAGGAGAACCAGACACTCATACCTCCCCCTCCTGGTGGGGAGGGGGCTTCCTGGCAGGGTGACTGGCGAGGGAGAGAGAGGGCTGCACTCCTCAAAGCCCAGAGGGGGACCTCAGCACGTCACCGACACTCCAGGCCAAAGCGTGGCATCGGGCACAGGCGACCACTGCCTGACAGCCCCGTGGGCACCAGCAGGGGACACGGCCCGGCCCCAGCAGGAGACTCGCTGGTCCCTGAGCAGAGACGGGGAGCAGGACACATTATACACAGCACGCCCTCATCTCACAATGCAGTGTACACATCTGAACTGGGGAAGAATTAACGAAGTCTCTATTTCTTTCCTTCTTTGATATTCGACTGTTTACAATCTCCCTGGGTAATCCTCACACACTGAGAAGCCCTCAGGAGCCAGTGGTTCCTAATCAGTGTGAGGCCATGGTCCTCTTTAAGAAATCCAAACATACTATGTGTAAAACAGATAACCAACAAGGACCTACTGTATAACACAGGGAACTATACTCAGTATTTTATAAAAACCTATAAGAGAAGGGCTTCCCTGGTGGCGCAGTGGTTCAGTCCGCCTGTCGATGCAGGGGACGTGGGTTTGTGCCCCGGTCCGGGAGGATCCCACATGCCGCGGAGCATCTGGGCCCGTGAGCCATGGCCGCTGAGCCTGCGCGTCCGGAGCCTGTGCTCCGCAACGGTAGAGCCGCAATGGTGAGAGGCCTGTGTACCGCCAAAAAAAAAAAAAACCTATAAGAGAAAAGAATCTGAAAAAGAACATATATATATGTGTATATATAACTACATCACTGTGCTGTACACCTGAAACACAATACGGTAAATCAACCATACTTCAACAACAAAAAAGAAAAATGAAATCCAGACAGACGTACAAAGAAAAAATCAGCTGAGTCACGGCTGCTAGATGTCAAATCAATGCTATGGACGGCAAGTGTCAAGGTAGGAGACGCTGGTACAGTTTTTAAACGCATATTTAATATCATGGTGTAATTTCCTATTTGCTAAATGGAAAAAGGCACAATGCGCCCCTAAAGAACTACAGAAAGTAAAGCTGAAGGTCTTCCTGGCTGTTGAAGCTGGGTTAAGAGAGCGGAGCTGCTCTGGGGACCTGCGGGGGTGTGGAGGGGGGCCTACAGCAGAGGCCAACAGCTTCACGGGAGAGGCTGACACCAGCCCTGAGGGAGCGGGAGGATGGACCCTGGGGTGGAGAGGAGAATAGGTGTCCTCGTGGGAGACAGGCAGAGCTGTAGAAGGAAGGAACTCCCCGGGTGGTTAGGGAAGCAACAGGAACAGAGCTTGGCTTGAAAGGCTACTAATTCTGGGGACTCGGCCAGGGTGTGGGTCCCAGGCGCAGGGGGGAGTGAGGGGGGCCTGACTCCCGTGGACCCACAGACAGAACCTCCAGAGAGCACCAGGCACCTGGGCCAGGGGTCCCAGGCCACAGTGAGGGGCACCCCTCCTTGAGAACAAACCAGGCTTCCAGCAAAGAAGAGACCAAGTCCCTGACTCAGTGTCACTTCCACATCTGCAAACAAGCTCCTACCAGAGCAAAGGCCTCCCACCGGGCCAGGCACACATAAGCAAAGCGAGGAGTCCCTCTGACAGCAACAAGTCTGCGCCGACAGAAACCCGGAAACTGGTCTGAACTTTTTCTTAGAAGGTGCATGCTGTCTGTGACTTATATTGCTTATTCTACTGTTGAACCTTCTCTGCTGAACCTTCCTATGGGCGATAAAAGCAGAATATTTCAATCCCCAACCATTCTCTTCAACATTTATTTTATATATAATACACAAAAACAATATTTTGATTTGGCAGGTGGTTGCTTCAACAAATCATCAGTGGACCAGGAAGAGCAGAGGACTCTGGAGTCAGGCCCAGGCCCAGCCCCACCCTTCACACCACCTAAAGTTCAAGTCTAGGAGTCTAGTCTTATGGTAGGAAGCTTACTCCACAGGGCCCTGCTGAGAATTACAAGAAACGCTGGATGGTGCTGAAGCTGGCAGAAGGTACTCAATTAGGGTTCGGTTCATTCCCCTCCACAACGGTGTCACCACACTTCTTAAAATCTAAGAGTGTCAGGGCACCAACGTACATACTCTATCTGTTCTATATAACAGGACATACACATGATATGACATTGGTGTTGACAGCCTATGAACAGAGCTCACGGGGGCCTTAAATGAGAAATGAAGATGTTTACGGTTGTTAGCACAAAGCTTTCAGAAATGACCTGATCCAATTAAAAAGAAAAAGACAAAGAAGCATAAGACAAGGGCCTGCCAATGGCGCATCACACTCCCCTCCACAGGGCATTGTCACCTTCAAAATCCCAACAAAGCAGAACAGGAGGAGGCATGCTAGGGAAGATGCGGGCCTTTGTGCAAGAGGCGCACACCCCACCCAGCCACGTGAACAGCAGGAGCCAGGCCCCGAGTGAGAAGCAGAGACCAGAGCCTCACGATGCCCCTGAGGGGGGGCCAGGCTGACCCGTCAGCTTTATTTGACAGGAAGGAAGGCTGGAGAGAGGCTGAGAGGGGCCCAGTCACAGACAGACCTTAGACAGGGCAGAGCCAGGACTAGAGCCTGAGCCAGAGCCGTTGGTCCATGGATGTCCAGCCACAGAGCGGTGGGCAAGGGGGGCGGGGGCTCCCATTCCCTGGTCAGGATCCTGGGGGGCCTGACGGCCCTGGAACTGCACTTTCCCAGACCCTCGATGACAAAAGGACGAACACACGCAGCCTTCACCTGAGCCTTCCATTTACGACGAGTCACCCCACGACTGTTTCTTCTGTCCAGGAACACTTCCAGGCAAAATGAAACCTGGCAGGTAGAGCCTGACATTCAAGGGAAAGTACGAGATCCCTGTCAAATACCAGCTACGCAACTGGTGGGACGTTATTAATTTGAAAGAGCTACTTCCTGCCTGTGGGACTGTATCAAAGTGACTAATTTTGACAGAAATGCACTTTCCAAGCTCGCACAAAGGAACCAGTGGCAATGACATTCAATTATGACCTTAATGTAATTCAATACACTGTAAATCTAAACATAAGGCTTCAAAGCTCCAGGACATGAGTCTCTTATTTCAGTGACTGCTCAGCCAAGGGGCCCCCACCACCACATCTCCACAGCAAGCCAGTGGTGTGCCAGCTATGTCACACACAGTTACTGCCACGATGGACACACTCAGCAATGGTCCTCACTCTTCGAGGGAGTGTTCACTGTCCCTTTGGAGAAATCAGGACACTGAGGCTCAGGGCGAGGACACAGATGAGCCCGCGGCAGAGATGAGGATCTGAACCAGGTCTTGGAGAACTCAACCACAGCACGTTGCTCCAGGGAGCAGGCCACCCGTGCACGGTTGCAGGGGACACTCAGCGCTGCCCACATGCTCTGGCCCACTCTGCACGGTGGCCTCACTCTGGGATGCACGTGTGCCTCCAACTGAACAGGGGTGGGCCTGGCACTCTGACCTGCATCACACACTCTGGAGTTCAGTATCCCAGGATGGAGACAGGGACAGTCATGTGGACCACGCAGCGGATCCACCTGTAAAGTGGCTTTCCTGTGCTGAGTTTCCCAATGACTGGCACGAGGGGCGGGCGGGCGCACACATTTACAGACCATCTCAGGAAGGGCTCAGGGGCCATCTGACTTCGGAGCTACAGCCACTGCCCAGCCTGCTCAGACAGGGAGCACCAGCAGAAGCATTGGACCTGATGCCAGTCCCTGCTTTGGCTGCACAGGCGTCCACTGGGCCAGGGGCTGTCCGGCACACTTTGCCAAACTTGCTAGTGAAAAGCAGAAACAAAATCTGGCAAGATAAGGAGTACGGAAAACTCCAACTGATACAGGCCTGGAACTGTTCAAAACAGCACAAACCCCACTACCACCTAATCTGAGACGAACTTTACTCTCCATCCCGTCCCTTCTTATGAGCAGCCGTGTGAAAAGCAGGAGAGAAACCCTGAGAGCAGGGGCGCCTGGCTGGCCCCACCCGTGGGTGGTGGCCCGTGGGTGGTGGCCGTGGGTGGTGGCCGGGCCTCAGCCTTCTGCCTGTCAGGGCCCTGCGGCCAAGGCCTGGAGGACCTGGAGCAGGAGACCAAAGGCACAGCGTCCTTGATGGGACCGCCAGCCCAGCTCAGCGGCCTCATTGGTCCACACACTCAGCACAGGAAGAGAAAACACACGGGTGAGATTCTGAAACACTGATTTTGAATTCAAGAGCTGTGTAATTTTGCTGGAAAAAGTAAACATCTTTAAAAAAAGACACGTTCGCACAGCTGTCTCAGGAAACCTCTCACTAACCCTAAGGAACAGGTGACTTCAAGACGCGGGAGGGTGTGTGGAGAGGGGGGCTTCCTCTCCTCCCTGCCCCATCCCACGACCCCCGAGGGCAGCACCATCTCCTCCAAACCCTCCCTCCCGCCAGGCCACTCTCCTGGCTCCCGTGCTGACACCCACACTTAGTACATGCCAGGCGCTCTTCTGAGCACTTGATATGTAGTAACTCAATCTTCACACAGATGACATGACTAATGCACAGAGAGGTTAAGCAACTTGCGTGGGTTTACTCAGCTAAGACGCGGCGGGTCAGGTCACACACTCCAGCTCCTGAGCTCTTAATCGCTCAGCAGTATTCCACTCTCAATAGCTCTGCCCTGAATGGAAGACCCTTCCCTCCCCCTTTCTCCTGGGCGAGGGTTAGGCTCACCCAAGCCCTCGAGAACACATAGAACGAGTCTGGACAGGAGACACATGCCGGCAGAGCCCTCACCAGCGAGCGGCCGCTTCTGGACGCTGCACCTGGGGCTCCATTGGATCCTCAACTGAAAGGCACAGCATCTCTCTGCCACCTGTCCTGAAACCCACCTGCACTGGCCTCGTGAGGCCCCTTGTGGAGAGGCAGCTCTGCCAGCGGCCGAGCCGAGGGAGGGAGGGCTTGTCCTGGAGGGCCAGGCGCGCTGGGCACGCTGAGGAGGGTAAAACCAGGTCAGTCCCCAGTGCTTCTGGAAAGCGCCACAGGGGTGGCCTCCCTAAAATTCAAGGAGGGGACCAAGCAAGGTCAGAAGCACATGGCCAGGGGTTACTACATCTGTTCTGAAGGATGAAAGCTCCTCACCCTCACCAGCTGCCCAATAAGCTACCAAAGCCCTGCTCAGAGTGAAGGGCCAGACCAAGTTCGGCCTTCTCCCGCCAGAGGGGCTTACCCGCCCCATCTCACTCCTCAGCTGGCAGGCGTCCAGCACACACGGGCAGCCCAGGACCTTCGTTGTTCTCCCTCCTTCAGCTCTTTGAGGGCACAGCCCAGAGGAGACCCCCCGGAGCTGAATCAAGGAGTCGCCCTGGTGCAGAGAGACGAGCTGGGTGGCCCCCAGAGGCCGGGGAGTGCAGAGCTCACAGGCCCAGGGGATCCCAGGGCAAGCGGGGGAGATGAGACTGACGAGCCCAACCCCGGACAGGACACGCTGAGGAGTGCGGGTCCTGCCCTACCGAACCTGGATCCGGTTTCTGGGGGCAAGGCCTGGGCGTGAGCACTTCTCTCCAACGCACTGCTGCTTAGGGATGACGTGGGAGTGAGGAGTTGACTGGGGGCGAGCACAAAGAACCCACTGAGCGATCCCAGGCAGGTGTCCACCACAACAGGGACAGCCTGCATGAAGGGCATGGCAGTGGAGATGCAGAAAAGACAGGCAGAGAAGGGAGATAAAGGCCTAGTTCAGCAGAATCTGGCAAGTGGCTCAATGTGGAAGGAAGGGGTGAGGCAGGTTCCCCCAGGTTCTTCCTTGGTGATGGAGTAGACAAGTGGTCCATTAACTAAGGGAGGCAAGACAGACGTGGGGGCACAGGCGGGGCTCAGACCTAGAGGTCTGCAGGTCTGGAGCCATTCAAAGGAAACTCCTGAGGGCGGGGGTGGGGTGGGGGGGGACGACGACCAGAGTCCAGGCCCAGGAGGGATGGATTTAATTCCCAACTTACTGTTTCTAAGATTTAATTCCCAACTTACTGTTGCATCAAAGAAAAAAGAAGTTATCTCTTGAACATTTAGTGATACTTTCCAAGAGTGAGAATACTTTCAAGTGACCTGATGTAATAAAACACTAAATCAACAGCCTCAACTTAGAGTTGTAGCAAAATCAGAATAGGTCTAAGTACCCTGAGACAAGTGTTTTTGTTCTCGTGTACACCTCAAGAAAAGGTTCCAATATTGCAATAATGAGCATACTCTCATTTTTTTGTTTTTTTTTTTTTCCTGCGGTACGCAGGCCTTTCACTGTTGTGGCCTCTCCCACTGCGGAGCACAGGCTCCGGACACGCAGGCTCAGCGGCCATGGCTCACGGGCCTAGCCGCTCTGCAGCATGTGGGATCTTCCCGGACCAGGACACGAACCTGTGTCCCCCTGCATCGGCAGGTGGACTCTCAACCACTGCACCACCAGGGAAGCCCCTGAGCACACTCTCTTTCCCAGGGCCTGTCCCAATTATCTCTTAAGAGAAAAACATTTACAAAGAATATCATTAAGGGAGGCTAAAATAGTCCCAACTCACTGCGATACATGAATTTAGGGTAAAAAATGCTGTGCTTTCCTCGCGTCCCAAAAACCCAGTGGATTCAGAACACTGACACCATCTGTAAAACTCCCCTCACACACAACACACCCACCAGACACACTCACCGCTCCTTGTGTTCATTACCCAACCTCAGGGAGTACTACACCTGCACTCAAGAGCAAACTAGTTCACTGCTTAGTACAATGAATTCCAAGGAATGAACTGTTATTTAGCAACTCCTCCTACTCATTCACATGCGATTATGGGCTGAAAGTACACCAATATGGAGCTCTGAGTGAGCAGTATTTAAATAGCATTAACAGGTTGCTACAAATCTCAAGAGTTATGCCATAATAACTAATAAAATGTCACTCCTTTTTTAAATCTACAAATTTCCCCACTGAGAAAAGCCCTTCTGGGAAGATACCCAGCTGGAGGGCCCTTCCAAGAGATGTGTGCAATTGAGAGGCTAAAAAGAAATGAACAGACTGCAATCAATTTCCCTCAGCCACACCTACAGGTTTCACTTTTGTAGCTATTTCCCCTCCTGACTGAAGCAAGGGCTACAATCTGGTGGTTGCCATCAATGCTGAATTAGCTGCTTGCAAATTAAAATGTATTTAATGTTTTATTAACATTGTAATTTCCAAAAAGTGTTCTGAAAAAGGCTAATCCTTTTGGCAATTGCTTTTTAAATTAAAGACTTTATCATATTCACTTTGCCTAAAAATAACTTCTCAGCCTGATATATGCAAATCACTCTACTTTTAATAATGTATTTTACACTATCTGCAGATAGTCCATTGTTACAAAGAAATCTTTGACTCCAAGTGTCTCAGAAAATGGTTTTTGAGGAAATTTCCAGTTCTTTAAGACGTAATCCATTTGATTATTCAACATGTTTATTTTTCACCACTGAAAATCCCTTTCATTATCCAGCCCATGTACTGATCAACCTGATTCAATAAACTTTTTTTTTAAATTAACCAGGCCTAAACACTGACTCTCAGAGCCAATGATTACGATCTGGTAACGAGCATCCCCTACTAAACTGAAATAACGTCCAGCCAAGAGTCAGGAATCAACATACTCCTCCATGCATCCTTGGAATAAGAAAGGAGGCCATGTGACAAGGGGCGTGGAACTTGGGATATGGAGCCAGGGAAATGTAGCATCTCATCTCTCCCCAGGATGGTCCTCTAAGCCTCACAACCTTCTCGTTGGTAAAATAAAGATGACAACACACTACCTTTAAGAGTTATTGAGGGCTTCCCTGGTGGCACAGTGGTTGAGAGTCTGCCTGCCAATGCAGGGGACACGGGTTCAAGCCCTGGTCTGGGAAGATTCCACATGCCACAGAGCAACTAGGCCCATGAGCCACAACTACTGAGCCTGCGCATCTGGAGCTTGTGCTCCGCAACAAGAGAGGCTGCGACGGTGAGAGGCCCGCGCACCGCGATGAAGAGTGGCCCCCCCCGTCGCCGCAACTAGAGAAAACCCACGCACAGAAAAGAAGACCCAGCACAGCCCAAAATAAATAAATAAATAAAAATTTTTTAAAAAAAGTTATTGAAAACATAAAAAAGCCTTACGTAAACGACCTAGCACATAACAAGTACTCAGTTAATGTTACATATTTTTTCCTAAGCTCTAATTTTTTTGAAACACAAAAATAATTGAAAAACCATAGTAACTCCCCTCTCAGATCCCTGGGAGCCCCAAACTGGGTCAACTGGCCTAGACTAAGGGATACCAAGATGAATTAGGTCAAGATCCTTGCCCTTGAGGAACTCAGACCCTGGTAGGAAAGGCAAGTCTAACACAAATCCAATTATGACAAGTGCTCAAAGAGAAACATAAAAAAAGTGCTGTGGTCACACAAAGGTGGAAACGACTCATTCTGATGGGGGAGGCGAGGCCTCAGAGTAGCTGGCCTCGGAGTTGAACCCAGGACTTCCCTGGAAGGGGATGAAAGGCGAGGGGAAGGCAGCTTTTCTCAGGGAGAGCAAACAGCGTGTGCAAAGGCCACCTAAGGGCCGAGGGCTCTCGGGTCAGACAGAACTAGTCACATCACAGCTCACTCTCTCCCTAGCTAGAAAACTGGGGCAAGTCAGCGATTCTCCCTGCATTCCATTTTCTCACCTACAAAATGGGAATAATAGGGTCTACTTCACACGGAGGATTACACACCATCATGAACATGAAGTACGGAGCTGCACAAAGTCAAGGCTGAGGAAAACGGCAGCTACGGTGATTAGGTACAAGAGTGATGGCGAACCAAGGAGCAGGAGGTGTGGCTGAACAGATTACTTTCCAGCAGCCTAAGGGTCTTGCTGCCAGGAAGTTAGGATTAACTTCCGAGGACAATAAAATCACGGAGGTTAGGACAGGAGCATGAAAGGATTAAATATCTGCTTTAGAAAAAGAACTGTGGTGACCAAGAAGGCGAGTCAGAGAAGAAGAGAACTCAGAAAGGCACCTGAGAAGTGAGGGTATGGATTCAAGTAATCTCAGTAAGATTAGAGAAGAAGTCAGGAACTCAAGAAACCTTTAAAGTAAAATCCGAAAGGCATCAAGGATGACTGCCTCTGGGAAGTAGAGCTGGGAAATAAATGAATAACAGTCTTCCCATCCGGACGACTGTGTGGACGGTGGTGTCACTGACAGAGAAGAGAGAAGTCTGGACTCTGCTGACTCTTCTTTTGTGCCCACTTCCAATCCAGTCTTATGAAGTTCAATGTCGTGTCTAGTCCTTAGGGAACAAAAGAAAGGAAATGTTCCCAGGGAGGGAGGGCCCGGAGGCTGGGACTCCAAACTCAACGTCTGGCTCTCAGGAGCACTGCTCTGCCCAGGAGGAACCCCAGCCCTTTATCTCCCCCCGGGAAGCCAGCTCCTGGGCCCTTTTGATTTTAGGCCCGGTGCAGCCCAGCAGCATCACCGGCAGGGCGGCCGACTCGCAAACCTAGGCGAGAACGGCTCTGGGGGACGCCGGCAAACACACTCGAGAAAGGACTGGGCCCCGGTGGCATCTGTGCTCCTCACCCGGGGAGCCAGCGAGCAAGAATGCACCCCGCCGCGTTCAAGATACAAAGTACCAAGTTATTTTTATAAACTTTGGTCAGTTTTGACTCCCACCCCCACCCCCAAAATGGCACTTTGCTCCAGCAGGGCCCGGAGCGCGGATGACGAGGACGGGGCAGGAGGCCCGCGCCGCGGCCGGCCGCCCCCCGCCCTCCGCCCTCCCGCTCTCCTGCAGCCCGGGGCCGAACTTGCCGCTGTGTGACTCTGCAGTCGCAGCGACAGTCTTGCCGGCCCCCGCGCACCCCGATCGCCCGCGGCAGCCCCGCCTAACTTTCGCCCGCCGGCCCCCGCCCCGAGCCCCCCACCCGCCCGGCCCGACGGCTTCCAGCCCGGTGCGCTATGGCCCAGGGCGGAGTAGCTCCGCGGCGCGGGCTCGGCGCTCGGGCCTCACGCAGCCGGCCGGTGGGCCTCCCGCTGCCTCCGCCGCCGCGCGGAGAGAGCTCACGGGCCGGGCGGGGCAGCCGGACGGGCGGCGAAGGGCCGGGGCGGCGCGGCCTGGCGCTCCCTCCTGGGCTGCGGCCTAGCGGCCTCCTTAGCTCCCTCATCGCACGGCCCTGGGCGGCGGCGCCACGCGGGGCGGGGGACGGCGGCGGCGCCCCGAGGGGTCCGGGCGGCCGCGCGGCCCCGGCCGCCGCCGCTCCCCGGCCGCCCGCCGGTGCCGGAGAATGGTCTTTACCTTCATCAGCCTCCTGCTGGCCGCCATCTTGGCTCTGGTACTGCTGCTGGCCCAGAATGCATCGCGGCGGCCGGCGCCAGAGCCCCCGCACTTCCTGGAGCGGGGGAGGGGCGGCGGCGCGGGCGGGCAAGGCGCCTACTGTGTGCGGGCGCGGTGTGGGCACGGCGCCGGCGGCCTGGGAGCGCCGGGGCGCAGGGATCGGCGGGGACCCTGCCTTTGCGGGGCGCCCAGTGCGGTGGCACATAGTAGGTACACAGTGATACTGGCCGCGGGAGATGGGTTAAGGGGCAGGATTATTTCAGGCACCAATCAGCGCCGAGGTGATGGGAAAGTGACTGTGGGAACCTGCTTCTCATGGGCGGGGGTCAGGGAGCCTCACTGAGGAAACAGTGTAATAACCAACACTCACCACGGAACAGCCCCATTTCTCAGGAAACAGAAGCATAGTGGAGGCCAAGGGTTTGCCCAAGGTCATGCAACCCGCAAGGAGCAGAGTCCGATTCTGTTCCAGACGGTGCTGCTGGCTCCACAGCCACCACTGGGACCTGAAGGGTGGGGAGGAGCAGCTCTGAGGATGGAAGGGCAAGCCCATGGTCAGATGCATGTGTGTAAGGAGAAGACTCTGGTTGGAGAATGGAGGATGAGGTAGGTAGGGGTAAGAAGGGGAGCAGGGCCGTGTACAAGCTGTTTGTAGCCATCCAGGCAAAGAGGTGATGGTGGTTTGGACCTCGGTGGCAGTGCAGGCAAAGTGGAGGGTGCAGCTTCAGATCATTCAGGCCTTGTGAAGGAGTTTTTCTCCATTCTAAGAGCAGTTGGTTTCCCACTAGAAGACAGAGGAAAAGAGCACTGGAGATGGATAGCCTGGAATAGAGCCGGCCTCCCACCCAGAGACCTGAACGCCCAGGCTTAACACGGGGAGAGAGTGGGGAAGAAACTAGATGATAAGCCTCATGCAATGAGGACGGTGCCTGTCCTTTATCTCCCCCCAGGGCTGGCACACAGTGGGTGCTCCTAAACATTTGGCAAATGTGGGACTTCCCTGGCGGTCCAGTGGTTAAGACTCCCCGTTTCCACTGCAGGGGGCACGGGTTCGATCCCTGGTTGGGGAACTAAGATCCCGCATGCTGCACAGCATGGCCAAAAACATAAAACAAAACAAAAAACAACAAGGGACTTCCCTGGTGGCACAGTGGTGAGGACTCCACGCTCCCAATGCAGGGGACCCCGGTTCAATCCATGGTGAGGGAAGTAGATCCCACATGCATGCCACAACTAAGGAGCCCACATGCTGCAACTAAGACCTGGCGTAACCAAATAAATAAAAACAACAACAAGACACATTTGGCAAATGTATGAGGGACTCCATCAGTTACTCCTTAGAACCGCAGGGGACCTGGGAGCCTGGCCTGGGAAATGACTCTATGGTCCTCCTGTGCACTGGGTCTGGTGCTTAGTGGGTCCAGGTAAATGAAAGAACACAGTTCTATTGGGAACTGCTTCCTCAGAGGGAAGGGGACCCTGCCCTGAAGAAATCCCAGGCCAGCTGAGGAAGTGCAGTGCATACCCTTCACCTTGATGTGCTAAACCAGGAATAGAGGGGTGGGATTGGAAGAGGCTGAGTGCCAAGAACTAACCTTTGCTGCAGCATCTCCTGTATCCTCACGCCCATGGCAAGATGGCTCCCTGGAACCCACTTTGCAAGTGGGCACAGGCCCTGGAAAGCAGAAGGCCATAAACAAGCACACAGTCCCGGTGGGAAAGCCACCTGGATTTTGGGACCCTTCTCTGGGTCTTAAACCTTCCTTATTCCGTATAGCAGTCCTGGCTTCTGGTCACACCAGCTCCCCTCCACTCAGCCATCCTGTTCATCCAGACCTGACCTTTCTGTGCTACCTCCCCAAGCCTCCCATCAAGAGTGACCTCTTCGGGACTTCCCTGGTGGCGCAGTGGTTAAGAATCCGCCTGTCCATGCAGGGGACATGGGTTCGAGCCCTGATCCAGGAAGATCCCACATTCTGCAGAGCAACTAAGCCCATGTGCCACAACTACTGAAGCCCAGGTGCCTAGAGCCTGTGCTCCTCAACAAGAGAAGCCACCACAATGAGAAGCCGGTGCACTGTAACGAAGAGTAGCCCCTGCTCACCGCAACTAGAGAAAGCCCGCGCACTGCAATGAAGATCCAATGCAGCCAAAAATATAATTAATTAATTTTTTTAAAAAAGAGTGACCTCTTCCTCCTCTCCCTCCTCCTTCTGGGTTCCAGGCCTTTCTGCTCAAACTCACCACCTGCTGCTCCTTTCTCCAGTCAGCACAGGTGCTGGGTGCTCACCTCTAGGTTCAGGGAGGAGATACAGGTCCCTGCCCTCAAGGGGCTTGTTACAACCTGGGGAGGCACCAAGGAAAATGACAGAGGTGTGAGGGTTTGTTGAGGCACGCAGGCTCAGACAGGGGCCCTTCAGAGGACAGGGAAGGGGGCAGGAACGGGAGGAGGCATTGCAGCAAGAAGGAAGTGCCTCTGGCAAGGCAGGGTCTTGGCAATGGCATTCACACTCCATAGGGCCGAAGGAGCGCCGGGCCCTGGGCCGGACATTTACACCCTCCACTGAGCTCATTGGCACCACAGGGCCGTGCGCTTAGATGTTCTGTCTTACAGGGGAGGAAGCTGAGACTCTGAGAGAAGTAGCTTGCCCTGCCTCGCCCAGCTGGGAAGAGGGCTCCAGGAGTAGACCCAGATGTGGTTCATGTGGTGAGGCTCTGCCTTGACCTCCCTCTGCCGGCCCAAACCCTCGAGTTCCGCCTCCCTACCTGCCCACAGCCTGTGCCCTGGCCTCTGCCCACGCTGCCCCCACTGCCCAAGGTGCCTTTGTCCTTCCCTTCCCTAACACTGCCTTGTCCCTCTGCAAGTGCAGTCAGGCCTCAGCACATGACTTGCCACCCTGCTTGGGGAACTTGATGGCCTGCTGTGTGCTGGGTCCTGCCGGTGCCGACACACAAGCCTTCCTTTGACGCCCCCAACCATCCTCTGAGGTCAGAACTGTTACCAGCCCCATTGAGAGGAACAAACTGAGGCTCAAGGGGTCAATCAAGCTTTTCTCAGCCCCCTGGCCATCTAAGGGTCCAGTCCAAGTCTGCTCCTGGACTGTGTGGGGTAAAGTAAGGGCTGGGAAACTCAGCCAACCCAAAGGGCTCCCTCTTTCCCTCCTTCCCTGCTATGCCCCCCTACTCTCCCTCCTTCCTTCCATCCTTCCATCCTTCCTCCCTTCCTTCACAAACCCCATTGGAGGATTTCTGTTTAGCAAATGAAGAAATTAACACGGCACCTGGCCCCCACCCTCTGCCCAGACCAGACTGGGTGCTCAGCCAGACTGGGTGCTCCTTTGATGAAGGAAAGACCGTCCCCTGACCTAGAGCAATGGCCAAATGACTGGATGAAAGGTCTTGCCACTAGTGTAGTGGGAGATTGACAAGGCCTCGAGCTTCAGGCTATTGAGAGAGAAGGGTGGTCGGAATAGGCCCAGAGCGGAGAGGAATGCAGATGCAGAAGACAGAGGATGGGTCTGTCCTGACAACAGCGGGCAGCTGAAAGTCAAGATCTTGCTGGCAGCCCCGCGGGGTCCTCAGGAGGCAGCAGCTTGGGGATTACGATGGCACCCGGGTGGCTGGAGCCCATGGGCAGGCTCTGGCAGCACCAGTTCAGAACCCAGACTTGGGTCGCATGGGCCAAGGCAGTTTCCTCCTCTGAAGAGGACAGTGCCAGCCTCCCCAGCTGTGGTGGGACCTCAGGTGTCAGACCTGTCATGTGCCGGGGCGGAGGGCTGGCCACCCACGGGGGCACACGTGTGGGGAGTGAGGCTGAGGCTGCCAGGTGAGAGGCCAGCCCAGCAGGCCTGGGAGCCCCAACCAGAGAGCTGGAAGCTGGCACACGCTGTCTCTGCCTGCCTGGGAGGGCGTGGACTGGCCAGAGCAGGCAGCAGGGCCCAGGAGTGGAGGCAGAGAATATATCCATCCAGGAAGGGCTGGTGCTGGGGGTGCCAGGCCTCCCATGACCTGGAGCAGGAAGCCCTGGGTGGGCTGTGGCTGAATGACCCTTCCCCTCTGAGCCCCAGTCCCTCCTCAGACACACAAGGACCATGACAGACTGAGAGGGGCCGGGGGCTTGGCAGGTCTCTCTGCCCGAGATCCAGTCTCAGCTCTGGGCAGCCCTTGCTCTCCTGCCTCAGCTCAGCTGGGTCCTTCTCCCCGTTAGCACCACCCTCAGCCCCCAGCACTGGCCCACACTCCGAGTTCACTACGTTCCTTTGCCATATTTGTGTTTAATGCCTGTGTATGCCTTTGGACTGTAAACTCTGCTAGGACAGAGGCCACATCTGGTCAGCCTGCCTCCATCTTTAGTCGCGTATTCACTGAGCATGGACCATGTACTGGGCACTGTTCTAGATGCTGAGGAGGTATCAGAGAACAGACAGAAAACACATTGATGACTCACACATAAGAGAAGTGGGCTGGAAAGCTGGGGCTACTGTGGCCACAGGGGTTGGGGGCTTAAAACCCTCCAGGGGGCTCTCAAGATGGAGCCCAGGGCCCTCACCAAGGCCTCAAGCTCTGTAAAACGCAGGGCGTGGGTGGCAGAGGAGGGATGCAGATCAGCATCCCAGGACCCCACACGACCCAGAGGTCACACACAGAGCACAGGGCTGGTGATGTGGGGCGAAGCCAGACGTGAGGGGCACGTGCCCTCTCTCAGGATCAGTGGAATCATGGGGTGTTGGGGCAGTGGTGTCTGTGCCCATAATAGACAGGAGGGTCTCTAACCCAGAGGTTCTCAAACTTGTTGCCAGCAGCACACCTTTTTTTTTTTTTTTTTGGCTGTGCCATGAGGCTTGTGGGATCTTAGCTCTCCAACCAGGGCTTGAACGTGTGCCCCCTGAAGTGGCAGCACCGCTGAGTCCTAACCACTGGACCGCCAGGGATTCCCAGCATACCTCTTTAAACACTATTAAAAAACACTATTCAACCAAAGTTTCTTAGAACCTGACAAGTAACACTAATCAGTGGCTGTGTCCTGTAGGGGCAGTGTCTCCCCTTCAGCTCTGGCATATCCTTCCCACCCCTACAGTATTTTCCAGGAGCCCCGGGACCTAAAAGAGCCCAGTTTGAAAACTACCCATATAATCTATCCAATTCATGTTTTAGGAAAGAAAGCTGAGACCAGAGAAAGCAGTCAAGTTCCCCGAGCTCAGAGTCCATGGGGGTGGCAGGCAGGTAACTGGACAATCAGTGCACAACGTGACAAGTGTGGGATGGCAGGAGCCGGGCACCGGGGCAGCACAGTTTGCTCATCCACTCAACCATATTCCAGAATGCCTCCAATGGGCCTTGGATGGCACTGTGGGGCTCCCAGGGACTCAGGCTGGGGTCCACCTCCTCGGTTACAGCCTGCCCTCCTGCCCTGACTGTTGGCGGCCCTGCTTGGGGCTGCGGCTGGACGTCCAGGCTGTGGCGCCCCGCCCAGTGCCCCGAGGCGACCGTCCAGCTTTGCCACAGTTGCCCACTTTCCCTGGCAAGCCACCTGCTCCTGCTGAGCCTCGGGGCCTCGGCCTCTGTCAAACAGAGCAGTGCTGAGGGTCCCATGAAGACATGCTCCCCGTGGCTCCACGACCACCTGGACTGTCCCTGTGTCTCACCTCCCCCCTCCCCCCCATCCACCTCTCCTCTCACAGAGAACATCTGGAACCAAAATTCCCTGTGTTGTTGCCACTTGCCACTGCCCAGTGGCGTCTCCCATAGCACATCAGGGTTCAAGGGAACCTAGTTTGAAAAACTTGAGTATTAGGAGTTCCCTGGTGGCTTAGTGGTTAGGACTCCATGCTTTCACCGCCCAGGGCCTGGGTTCAATCCCTGGTCAGGAAATGGAGATCCCACAAGCCTCACAGCGTGGCCCCCGAAAAGAAAACGAAACAAACAACAACAACAAAAAAGAAAAACATGAGTACAACAAAAAGGGTGGAGCCCATAGAGCCAAGTGCTGAACGAACACAGAAAGTGCTTCTCTGAGCCTCGGTTTTCCCACCTGAGAGATGGGTTCAAGGTCATCTACCTGCCTACCTGGGGAAAGTACTGTATAAGTGAGAGGGCCATCTGTCTGTCCTGCACCAGGAGCAACCCAGGAAGGTCAATCACAGAAGAGAGGCTGGGGGGGGCGCGGAAATTCACTCCAAGGGTCCTGTGGGTGGCTCGTGGCTAGACAGCCATCCTCAGAGCAGCAGAGCCTGAGCTGTGAGAGGGCCCAGGTGCCACCGGGCCAGGTTGGCACCATACCCTGAGAAGCAGAGGTGTTGCTAATGGGATCACAGCATTAAAGACTGGATGCAAATGGCCGGGTACCAGATGTCCATCCGCATTTCCCAGGAGCTATGTGGTACCACAGCAGGAAGGGCAGGGAGGAGCCGGACTTAAGTAGGGGTCCCAAGCTCCCACCCACACAGGTGGCCAGGCTAAGGGAAGCTCTGTATGTGTATGGGGGAGAGGGCGTGTGCGCGCGCACGCGCGCGTGCAGGCATGCGCATGTTCCACAGCTTACGATCCTGCCAACACCTCTCCTGAGACCTGAGCCTCACTCCCGGCCCAGCCTGATGCCTCTGCCCAAGGCCCCAGTGGGCAGACTTGAGCCTGGGGTCCTCACCCTTGCTGCCAGGTGGTACCTGAATGGGGGAGGCAGACAGGCCAGGTGGCCAGGTGAGGATGTGCCCTTCATGCCCTGCCTGCCTGCCTGGGTTCAATCCCTGGTCAGGAAATGGAGATCCTTTCATGGTGGCCCCATCCTTCACCTCCCTCCCTGCCTCTCCAACTGGCCGTCCCCGCCTCCGGGTTCCACTTGACCCTTATCCTTCTGCAGATGTGAAATGTAAGGCTCCCCACTGAGAGAAAGACTGGGTAGGGGTCCTCCCACCTGCGATCCTGAGATTGACCAGATGGCATCAGATTGCCCATGGAATCTGAAGGCAGAATTTTGCAGGTTTGAATTACGACTTAGCTACTTCTGGGCCGTGTGACTGCAGGGAGGCCCTTATCTCTCCAAGCGTCCTTGCGGGATGGTTGTGAAAATGAACCAAGAAATCACAGACCAGGGCTATGGTCCTCGAAGGAGCACTTGTCCCCTGTCTTGGCTGGCAACATGCCCAGGCCATGGGCTCGAGACTTCTCTGTAAAATGGGGATAGGAGGTTTAAACAGATAATGCACTCAAGTCCTCAGAAGGGGTCCTTGGATGGGTAGGCACAGTAGAGGTGCAGTAGCCAGATGCCCCCTCCTCTGGGTGAGCCCAGGGCACACCCCCAAGTTTGGGCGTATCCTGTTGCAGTTTCCAGCCACCACACCACTTGAATCCATTGGTGATCTTGAGCCAAACACTGAGCCCACTTTCTCTAGGCCCAGAGAAGCAGCTCAGGCTTCCCACAGGTTCCTTGGCCTGAAAGGGATTGTCCAGTGCCTGGAAGAGGGCCGGGGTGGGTTGTAAGGGATATGGTGCCAGGATCAGGGAGAGGCCTGGGGCCAGCGAGATTCGTGGGCATCCTGGGACAGGGGCTGTGTCCAGCCTGGGTGTCTAGAGCCCAGCGCCAACATAAGCAGCCGGGAGAGGAGCACGGGCTAGCCGCACCCACTGCAGAGGGTGGGAGAACGTGTCCAGAGGCGGAAGGGGCGCGCGGAACCCTCAGGGACCCCGGAAGCGGCGCGCGGGACGGTTGGCCGCGGCCAGGGTAGCGACCGTTGGCGAGCGGCGGCCTGGGCCAGGCGAGGCCAGGCGTCTTGCTCGGCCGCGACCACCATGACCAAGGACTCGCCCAGCCCTTCTGGCGGCGGCCGCGTGACACCCAAGAAGCCGGCTACTCCGGGCCCAGCGGCAGCGGCGCTGGAAGAGCAGAGGCGGGAGCTGGAGAAGCTGCGGGCCGAGCTGGAGGCGGAGCGGACGCGCGGGCGGGAGGAGCGGCGGCGCTTCGCTGCCCAAGTGCGGCAGCTGCGGGAGGAGGCCGAGCAGGAGCGGCAACAGCTGGTTGATCACCTGCGCTCCAAGTGGGAGGCGCAGAGCAGCCGGGAGCTGCGGCAGCTGCAGGAGGAGCTGCTGCGGGAGCGCGAAGCCGAGATCCGGCAGCTGCTGCGCTGGAAGGAGGCCGAGATGCGACAGCTGCAGCAGCTGCTGCACCGCGAGCGCGATGGCGTGGTGCGCGAGGCCCGGGAGCTGCAGCGCCAGCTGGCAGAGGAGCTGGTGAACCGCGGCTACTGCGGCCGCGCGGGGGCGCCCGAAGACGCCGCAGCTCAGTGCCGCTGTCGCCTGCAGGAAGTGCTGGCGCAGCTCCGCTGGGAAACGGACGGAGAGCAGGCTTCGCGCATCCGCCACCTGCAGGCGGCACTCGACGTGGAGCGCCAGCTCTTCCTCAAGTACATTCTGGAGCACTTCCGCTGGCACCCCGCCTTGTCCGGCACCCCCGACCCCCAGGCCGCGCATTCTTCAGAAGAGCTACCCCCTGAGGCCGCCGCCAAGTCCTCATGTCGACTAGAACCCCTTGACGGCCTGAGCGCGGGCGCCCGCGCGCGCTCCCGCTCCCTCGACCGGGTGCCCTCAGCGTGCTCCAACTCCCCGGACAGCGTGCTCCCCGCGCGCGCCAGCTCCCTCGATTCCTTGGCACCAGCGCGTTCCCTCTCGCTCGACAGCACCCTGAGTCGCCCCAAGGCCCCCGAATCCTCCTCTCCAGACGCCTCCATCCCAGGGTCCCTGAGCCCCCCACCGCCACTATCGGAGCGCAGGAGACCTAGCGACCTGCGAGGAGGGGAAGAGTCCGGGAGTCAGCCCTGCGAAGCCCTGAACCCCCTGCCGCCGGGCCCGGACTACCGCGAGCTGCTGAAGCAGAACTCGGAGCTGTCCCAGGCTCTGCAGGTGCTGGCGCGCCGCTGCTCCGGCCTGCGCGAAGAGAACCTGCAGCTGCGGCGCGCGGGCTTCTCCGACAAGGAGGGCGAGAAGGTGAAGCGACTCAAGGTGAAGCACGCCGAGCTGACCGGCCTCGCGCGGCGCCTGGAGGACCGGGCCCGCAAGCTGCAGGAGACCAACCAGCGTGCTGTGAGCGCGCCTGTGCCCGGCGAGAGCCGCGCGGGCCTGGAGCTGTGCCAGGCCTTCGCCCGCCAGCGTGCGCGGGACTTGTCGGAGCAGGCTAGCGTGCTGCTGGCCAAGGACAAGCAGATCGAAGAGCTGCGGCAGGAGTGCCACCTACTGCAGGCGCGCATCGCCTCGGGCCTCAGCAGCGCCCCGCTCGCGGTCGGGGGCGCCGCCTGCGCCCAGTGGCTCAACGTCAGCGACCTGGACCGGCTGCAACGCGAGTCCCAGCGGGAGGTGCTGCGCCTGCAGAGGCAGTTGACCCTGCAGCAGGCCACCAGCAGCGCCCGGGCGGAGGCGGGCGGCCAGAGTGCGCCATGCGAGGAGGTGCGGAGCCAAGTACAGGCGCTGGAGCGCGAGCTGAGCGCGCAGCGACGAGAGTGCGCGGCGCTGGGCGCGCAGGCAGCGGCGGCGCGGCGACGCGGCGAGGAGGCCGAGGCGAGGCTGCAGGCGGCGCTCCGCGAGGGCGCCTGGCTGGCGAAGGAGAACGCGCGGCTGCAGGCCCAGGCCGACTGGACGGGAAAGGTGGCGGACGACAACAAAGACGTGCGCGGGCAGCTGGGCCTCGAGTGCCGGGAGAACAACACCGCCGGCTTGCTGGCGGGGCAGCTGTTGCAGCAGGCGGCACGAGGGCAGGACAGGCAGCAACAGCTGCAGCACGACCAGCAGAAGGCCCTGTGTGATCTCCAGACGGCCTGGGAGGAGATGCGGCCACTGCAGTGTCAGCCTGGTCACCCTCCCCAGGAACCCCGCGAGGCCCCGCCAGCCCCGGAGTCCCAAGTGAGAAGCAGTGGAAGAACCAAGTTGCAGCTAGGGCCTGAGGACCAAGCATCGTCTCAGCCTAGCAGAGCCAAACCAGAGAAGAAGGAAGACTCCCTGATGGAGAACCCAGTTGCCCTCGGGGAAGCAGCCAGTGCCCCCAAAGTGCCAGACAGAGTCCCAAGCAGCCGACCTCTGGACTCCAGGCCCCAGGCCAAGAAAAACAGCTCCCAGTCGAGCTCCTCCTCTGAGGTGGAGTCCATGTGGGCCCCTGTGCCATCCTGCCCTACTCTGGATGTGGACACAGCCAGCGAGGTGGAAGATCTGGAGCCCTATAGCTTGTCCTCGACCCTGGAAGTGGGGGGTTCGGAGGCCCCCACCACCCCCAAGCTCAAGGTCTTCCTGGCTCGGTATAGCTACAACCCATTTGAAGGGCCCAACGAGCACCCTGAGAGCGAGCTGCTGCTCACAGCTGGGGATTATGTGTATGTCTTTGGGGACATGGATGAGGATGGCTTCTACAAAGGGGAGCTTGAGGACGGCCAGCAGGGGCTGGTGCCGTCCAACCTGGTGGAGCAGATTCCAGATAGTGACATCCTGGGCTGCCTGCCCCATGAGTTCCCTGACCTTGGCCCCACTCGACTCCCGGCTGGGCAGGGCAAAACTTCGAAGGAAGACACTGGTCACAGCTTAGTACCTGGAAAAGCCCAGGGGACAGTGGACAGGGGGCCACACGCGACGACGGTGAGGGTGGGCTCCAAGACCAAAGTAGCAACAGAAATCTCAGATGCCAAGATGGAAGATGACCGGCTGGGCTCTCAGCAGAGCATGGGCAAGCAGGGCTTGTCCAGATCTCTTCTGGGGACCAACAGTGTCTTTTGTGTGGCCCCTACGCAACTTTACCTGAAGAGCATTACAGCCACATCGGCTGAGATCACCTGGGTTGGCAGCAGCCACCCCCACATGGTGTACCTGGATGACCTGGAGCGTGCCCTGACCCTAGCGGGCGTGAGCTGCTACACCTTCCACCACCTGCATCCCGGCACGAGGTACCAGGCGAGGGTGGAGGTGCACCCACCATGGGACTCGCTGCCGGTGCGCTGGGAAACAATGTCCTCCACCATCACCTTCAACACACCCTTGGCGGGCCCTCCTCACCCTCCGCTGGACGTGCTGGTGGAGCGCCACGCCTCACCGGGCCTCCTGGTGGTCAGCTGGCTCCCCGTGACCATCGACTCAGCTGGGTCCTCCAACGGAGTTCAGGTCACCGGCTATGCTGTGTATGCCGACGGGCTCAAGGTGGCAGAGGTGGCCGATGCCACTGCCGGTAGCATCCTGTTGGAATTTTCCCATCTCCAGCTGCCACCGATGTGCCAGAAGATCTCGGTGAGAACCATGTCGTTCTGTGGAGAATCCCTGGATTCGGTGCCGGCTCAGATCCCTCACAACTGCGTCACCTGTCTCCAATTGCCAGAGATGTCTCCCTTTAGCTGCATCTGTGGGGACCTGTCCACCGGCAGAGTGACCTTCCCCATCTGCCCTCAGAGGCTGGTGCTGGCTCCCCCGAGGGCCAACGCCAGTCCCCACAGCCCTGGAAGCTGTGGGGAGCCCCAGGCCAAGTTTCTAGAAGCATTCCCTGAAGAACCCCCAAGGAGGCAGTCCCCAACTCCCAGACTGAGTTCAGACGGAGAATTTCCAAGTGCAGAGTCAGGCAGCCAAGCCCAGAGGCCCATAGAGGCCCAGGAGCTCTCCAGAAAGGACCAGCTCATCCAGAAGAGTCCCCGGAACCACAGGCCACCTCTGCCCCGGGGCCAGTCTCGGGGGGAAGAGAACCAGAACCGGCACGTGGGCACCAGCCAAAGCCCTGCTGTAGGAGTCATCTGTCCGTCCCCTGAGTGTGGACCCAGGAAAGAGCCGTGTCAGAAGGCTGCCCTTGAGAAGGTCCTCAGAAAAAAGCAAGATGCCCCAGGATTCACCACTCCCCAGCTGGGCATCAGCCAGCGATACGTGTTTGACTTCTGTGACATTCTGCAGGAGGAGGCAGGGCGCTTCGGTCTGTGGGGCACAGAGGGGCGAGAGCAGAGGAAGGAGCTCAGGAGACAGAGTGGGCCAGGCCAGGCTCTGGGGGGCAACAGAGAGGGCTGGTTCCAGGAGCCCGGCTTGGCGCTGTGTCCCTCTCCATCCAGCAGGGTCATCAGGATGTCCAGGGGTGGCGCCCCACCGCTGGGAACAAGGGTGGACCCTCCAGCCAAGGTCTTTGGGGCCCTCTCTGATTACATCCCCCTGGTGATGTCTGCCACCCCCGAGGCTGCAGAGGAGGAGCTGGCCTTCCGGAAAGGGCAGTTGCTGAGAGCGTGGGGCTCTCAGGACACCCACGGCTTCTATCGTGGTGAACACGATGGGCAAGTGGGCAACATCCCCGGGCACCTGGTGGACAAGGTGGACACGGGCACGGAGTTGACTGGTGGGAGGTGGCATTTGCTGGGGCAAGGGTACCTGCCCTCCGTGGCCCACCTCGATAACTTTGGAGGGCTTGGAGGCCCCCAGGGCTCCTTTCCCCTGCCGCAGGGGAGCCCCAGAAGGCCCTCACTGTGGACTCCAAAGACCATGGTGGTGGCTCTGGACTATGACCCCAGGGATGGGCCGGCAGGGGGCCTGGTGAAGGGCAAGCTGTCACTGAGGGTGGGGGATGTGGTCACTGTCTATGGGCCTGTGGATGACAAGGGATTCTACTATGGGGAGTCGGGTGGCCACAGAGGCCTGGTCCCAGTCCACCTGCTGGATCACATGTCCCTCCAGGGAGAGTGAGTGCAGCTCCCCGCTGGGGTGGTGGCCCTGGCTGCCTGCACCCCACATGCGGACCCACCACCAAGCCCTCCTCACTTTGTGTGCAGCGCCTGCTCCATGCACCAATGCTCGGAACACTCAACCATCCCAGTCCTCCTGGCCTCGAGGGCAGCAGGGCTTAGGTCTGAATGGACCTCTTTCCAGAAGAAAGCAGAGCAAGTAGCCCCCGAGAGGCTGACAGGCTGGTAACCAGCAAGTTTTTGGAGAAGTGCCTTTTTCTGCTCCACCGTGTTTTCTTTCGGAGTTTAGCCTTACTCACCCATTGCCTTGTATGAAAGTCTCAAGAAAAGCCTGCCTCTTAAAAAATAAAAAAGCGATCAGAATGTTATTTTTTCTATCTTTTCTTCAACTCCTCTTTAAAATATTCATAGAAAAAAGAAAAAGGATATTTTAGAAGTGAAAGCACAACCAAGGAACCAAGCCCTCCTCTCCTCCCTCTCTGCAGACATGTTTCCCTGGCGGGGGCGGGGGGAGGGTGCGAACCCTTTAGGGAGGCTAAGCTCAGAGTCGGCTGGCAGGGCCGCGGAGGGTCCAGAGAAGAGCCAGGACTGAGAAGCAGGGCCCCACAGGGTGTCCCTGCAGGCGGACTGTGTCCCTGGGGTCAGCCCTTTGTGGAGGGTGGGGTCAGCACATCCCAGCTGGGGGTCCCCCTCTGTATCTTTCCCCAGCGCTTCTCACTTCTGAGGGGTCTCCCTGGGAGGGCGTGTCCACATTCACCCCATTTACAGAAGAGTCACTGAGATTCAGAGTGTCCCTTTGTCTCAGGTCACAGGGCTGCTGAGCTGCTTCCTCCCATGGTCCTCTGGGGGCTCCCACTACAGAAGGTGGGGACCAAGGGTGGTCTTCATTCTTCTCTGCTTCTATTTGTTGCTCCAATTTTCCCCATGTCTCCACTGGTGTCAGAGAAAGGGCACCACCTTCCCTGGGGGCAGGGGGAACCAACTGGAAGCATCCGGCCAGAAGGATTGGAGCCAAGGGCAGGTTCTCTGGGGAGTTGGTGAATCGGGTCCAGAAGTTTCCACTGTGCTGTCCCCTGGGCTGAGGTGGGAACAGGGAGGGGCAGGCCCAGGGGATGCCTCAACCCAGCCTGCCTTATCCTCAGAGAACACAGAAACCAGCGTGGAGGCCATGTGGTGCATGCACACACTCACTACTTGTGAGCAGAAGCTTCAAGTCTCAGCCTGGGAGGAAACTGTCCCCTGAGGGCCATGACCACCCCCTCTCCTGCACAACCACCTGGCTTTCCAGTGAGAAGGCTGGCACAGAGTCTCCTCGGCTGGCTGGAGGGGCAACCCAGACCGGCTACAGTTTCTTTCTTTCTTTCTTTCTTTTTTTTTTTTTTTTTGTGGTATGCGGGCCTCTCCCATTGCGGAGCACAGGCTCCAGACGCGCAGGCTCAGCAGCCATGGCTCACGGGCCCAGCCGCTCCGCGGCATGTGGGATCTTCCTGGACCGGGGCACGAACCCGCGTCCCCTGCATCGGCAGGCGGACTCTCAACCACTGCGCCACCAGGGAAGCCCCAACACAGTTTCTTTTTTTTTTAAATTGGGATGAAATATACATATCATCAAATTTACCATCTCAACCATTTTTAAGTGTACGGTTCCATAGTGCTAAGTACATTCACAGTGTTGTGCAACCCATCTCCAGGTCTTTTCGTCTTGCAAAACTGAAACTCTACACTCATTACACGACAGCTTCCCACCCCCTCCCTCAGCCCCCAGTAACCTCTAATCTACTTTCTGTCTGTATGAATTTGACTACTCCAGGGAAGTCGTGTAAGTGGACTTGCACAGTAAATTGTCTTATGGTGTCTGGCTTATTTCACTGAGCGTAATGTCCTCAAGTTTCATCCATGTTGTAGCAGGTGTCACAGTTTTGTTCCTTCTTAAGGCTGAATCATATTCCATTGTATAGATGGACCACATTTTGTTTATCCATTCATACATCGGGGTTGCTTCCACTTTTTTGGGCCCTTGTGAATCATGCTGCTGTGAACACGGGTGTGCAAACATCTCTCAGCTTTCACAATCTTTCAAATCATCAGATCTTTGTGAGCTCACACCCAGAATAGAACCTGAGGCCCATGAGGAACAAGAAAGCTGTTTTTGCAAGAGAGAACTACCCAGCCCCTCCCAGGGCCTGGGCTCAGGTTGGGGGGCTCAGTGGGCTTCCCACAGTCTGAGGGGGGCACAAGTATGGAAGAGCAACGACAGTTTAGCAAGAGGATAGAAACTTAATCCAGCACTTTCAAAATTAAACACAGTAGCTGTCACTCCATGGGAACCACAAATGTAACCCAAGGAGAATTATGCTAGCCATATTGTCTCATCAGTTTTTACTTAACCTCCTCTCCTGACCATTGGCCAGCATCTCTCACCTTTTTTCGGATAGCTGCAGAGTAGTCTGTGTCACGGCCAGGAAATGGCACCCCACCCCTTCCTCCTGCCCCCACCCTGCCTGTTTTTCTCCATTGCCGTTATCCACACCTGGTATGTCACCTGTGGTTTTTCTACTGTCCGTGTTCCATCCCTACAGCCACCCCACCCCAGCTGGAATGTAAGTCCCACAAAGGCAGGGAGCTCATTGGCTTGTTCATTGTCGGGCACATAGCAGATCCTCAATAAATACGCTTTCTCTAGTTGCAGAGAGCGGGGGCTACTCTTCGTTGCAGTGAGCCGGCTTCTCATTGCAGTGGCTTCTCTTGCTGCGGAGCATGGGCTCCAGTAGATGTGACTCTCGGGCTCTAGAGCGCAGGCTCAGTAGTTGTGGCTCACTGGTTTAGTTGCTCTGCGGCACGTGGGATCTTCCCGGGACAGGGCTTGAACCTGTGTCCCCTGCATTGGCAGGCAGATTTTTAACCACCGCGCCACCAGGGAAGCCCAGAGCTAGCAATTTTTGATCATCCTCTGTGTGTAGCTCCTGTGAAGGGCTCCAGAGGTTCACATCACGTACTGGGCCTCCCCACCCCCTGGAGTAGAGGCAGACATGGACCCCGAGAAGCAGAGGAAGGCTCTAATTCTGATCGCGGGCATTGGGGCAGGTGAGGAGGGGGTCATCCTAGCAGAGGGAACAGCAAAGGCCCCGACTCATGGTAATAATGAGCGATTGGACATTTGGGGAAACTCAGGGAGCAGTGGCACGGGATGGGGGGGAGGGGATGGGGACAGGTGCCCACCTGCTGGCGAGGGCCCCCTCTCCTGGAAGGGTTTCAGTCAGTCCCCGGGCGCTTTCTCAGGCCGCCACCAGGGGGCAGCCTGCGCGCACCGAGGGCTGCTCCGCGGGGACCGCGCCCCTGGGTCCCGGCAGCAGGAAAAGTCTCTTGACCCTGTAGGCTTGGGATTCAGGCCCCGCCCAGCCCTGTTCTCTCCCTGCCCTCTCCCCAGAGCACCCTGGGGGGTCCCCCATGTACCTACAAGAGCCATCCTTCCTCCATCCTTGGGGAGACTGGCCAACCCCAGTGTCCCCGAGGCCACGGGAAGTGTCAATGAATGAGTAAAGGAACGCAGGGCTTGGCAAGCTGGGGGAGGCTACTGAGCAGCCACCTGGGTCTGAACCCTAGCCTGCCAGTGGACAGCTGGGAGGCCTCTCTGAGTCTCAGTTCCCTCATCTGTGGCAGAGCTGGGGCAGGAGTGTTGATTTGAGCAGGTCATATGTACGGAGCACGTGGCCCAGAGTCAGGACCCAAAGGAAGACCAAAGAAGCTGGTGAGGGCACAGGTGATGGGGGTGTGGGTCAGTCGCAGGGCAGACGGTTCTGGGCCCACCTCTCTTCCCCCTGGGGCCCTGAGGTCCTGAAGGCTTTGAGCAGGCAGGGGGAGGCCACACAGGTGCAGCAAGGTGAGCAGCTGAAGAAGAGCAGATGCCTGGCCCGGGCCCCTCCCAACTAACCAGACGACCTGGAGGCCCAAAGCCTGTCCAGGCCTGCCCAGGAAGGGATGGGTGACGGAAGCTCAGCTGGCCAGAGGGCAAAGGGAGCTATGGAGTGGGCAAACGGGCAGTATCCGGAGAGTCTGGAGAGTTCTGGAGCGAGGGTCACTGAGCCTGTCCTGGCGCCAGCCACTTGTGCCTGGGGGCCTCTGGCCAGGGCCCAGCACCTCGCCAGCCCTCCCCCCAGTCATTTCTCGTCAGGCACCTCATGTCCCATTCTTGCTCCCCACAATGTTGGCCTGATTTACCCCCCTTCACCGACAAGTAGACAAGAGCTGCACCCACAAACCAGCCTGAAGATGGCCGTGTGGCTCCTCCAGCCCTTCCGGAGCCTCACCTGCTGTGGGGAGCCTCATCCTGCTGGGGGACCCTGGGACCAGCCCATCTGTCCCTCTCTTCCTCTCAGTGACTGCCCTCTGCCAGTGTGCATATTCAAAACATGTTAGGGTGGGAGGGAGGGAGACGCAAGAGGGAAGAGATATGGGGATATATGTATATGTATAGCTGATTCACTTTGTTATAAAGCAGAAACTAACACACCACTGTAAAACAATTATACTCCAATAAAGATGCTAAAAAAAAAAGTTGATATCCAAAATGTCAATTCTGACTTCTCAAGAAAATATTAAATTATTATTTCAGAATAATTTAAAAAACAAAAACCATAATGTTAACTGATCAATTCCAGACTCCTTATATGAAATCTGTGTTCATAAGAGCAACACAGCATGGAGGTCACAACATAAAAAGCTCAGAGACACCTCTGAGGCCCATTTGAAGCTCATCTCACCTTTTGGTCAACACCCTGTCTCCCTGTCTCACCCCCTGGAAGTCGGATTTGGAAGCAGGGCTGGGTCTGGTACGGAGTCAGGGGTTCCACCTAAGGCAGATCCCGCTGGCCAACTCAGGTTTTTGTGAAACCGACAATATTGCCAGGTGAGGCTGGCTCCAGACCCTGGGCACAGAGGGTTCCTGGGGCTGTGGTGACACGAGGGACACCCCAGCCAGTCCCACAGGAACGGACCCATGGCAGACCCCACCAGTCTGTACCAGTTCCAGTGGCTGGGGGGGTCTGTCGTCTGTCATGGGTTTGTTCTGGGGCCCATGAACAGAACAGAGGCTCCCCCTCTCTCAAAAGCCCTGGCCTCGGATACCTGGCTACGGGCCCCATGGTGCTCTGGGCCCTCAGGGAAATTCCCTTTGGATCCTCTGGTAACCGACCACCTGATGCGCTGTGCCTGCCTGGCTGGTCGTCCAGGACACCGACCTCAGCCTGAGGGACCCCATGGGCCACATGCCCTTGGTCAGGGTGCTTTGGTCAGAGGGGGCTCACCTGGAGGCTTGGATCCTCCTGCTCAGTTTCCTCTTTCCTAAAATGGGCCTTCCAGCTGCCCGGCCCCTTCAGCCAGCTCATTCCGGATGTCCTTCACAAGTGCCCTCCATTGCGTCTTGGGGCCATCTCTCCCACCTTCCCCATCCCACCTGCCCCCACTGGATTCGGCTGCCCCTCCCAGGTGCATGGACAGCCTCCAGGCACAGTCCCCATGGTCTGGAATTACTCATTAACTCTGCTGCCTCCCCTATCAGACTGGGTCCTCCTCGAGCCCTCCATGCAGGCATCCTGACCTGGCGACATGGCGTGGAGCAGACATCAAACCGGACGCCGCCTTAAGAAAGGGTTGGCCTGGGGCTCCTGGTGGCTGCACTTCCCAATGAGAACTGGCCTGTATGGAGCCCTCACCATGTGCCTCAGCTTTTGTATGCTCGAGGCCACCTTATCCAGGGGGTATAATTATTTCCCCTTTTTACAGATGGAGAAACTCGGGCTCAGAGATGGGAGGTCATTCATCAAGGTCATTCAGCAAGTTGGTGGCAGATCAGGGGGTCTGAGCCCAGGTGTGTCCCTTTGCCCCTTGCCCTTATCTATCTGGAGGATTCCTTCCCCCAGCCTGGGGGCAGGGCCTGGGTCTAGGGAGGAGGCCAGGGGGAGGGATAGTCAGGAATTCAAATTGGTAGAGCTGGTGGGGGAGGGCGGGAGTGCCTGGGAGTGGCCAGCAGTTAGGGCTTGGGCAACAGGGCCCTCTGTGTGTAGGACGCCGGGGGAGGGGGGGCAGCAGGGCAGGTACAGACTCTGCTGAGTCAGAGACGCCCCAGGGTCTCCAGGGGGAGGCGTCTGGCTGGTGGTGCGGGCTGGGGCCAGTGAAGGCACCCCAGGGTGGTGGGCCAAGGGGTAGAATTGGGCTCTGAGGCCCCACCCCAGGATCATCGGGATTTAAGGAGAAAGAGGCCTCCGAGAGGGCAGGGGGCCACATTTTCCAGATGGAGGGAGTGGTCAGCCCCACAAGGTCAGGCAAGATAAGGGCTGTTGGGCCCAGCCTCCCTCGTGACTATGACCAGAGCTTGCTGCCCCAGCCCAGGGGCTTCCTGGTGTCCAGGCCAAGAGGGAGCTGGCCCCTCCCCTACTGCACAGGAAGCCCCACTAGGTCCTGGTGAGGGAGGAGGCTCCCCAAAGAAAACTGCAAAGCTGGAATTTGGAAATTCCAAGCACTCCCCACCCTGTGCAGCCTTGGTCCACCACCATCCCTCTGGTGACCCAGCAGAGCCCCCAGGACACTGCCCACAGCTGGGATTCAGGAGGGGCCTCTGCCTTCTCCACTCCTGCCCCCTCCTTCTTCTGCCCACCTCTTCCTACTCCTCGGTTGGAGGCTCTGCTGGGCTTCTGCCTGCCCAGCCAAGCCAAGTGAGTAGACACTGCTATCAGCGCCATTTCACAGGTGGGAAAACTAAGGCTGATGGATATCAGTTCTAGGGCAGCCAGCTGGTCAGTGGCACGGCCAGGATTTGGATCCTGGTCCAACTGCCTCTCCATGGGCTTCCACCAGAAACAGACCTGCCAGCCTTGGTCTACACCCTGCCCAACTCAGAGTGACAACAGGGCCCCCTCCTTCATCCTTCCATTCTCCTGGGCCAGGTGCAGGGGCTGCAGCTTCCTGCAGACAGACCCCACAACAGACCCTGCCAGTCTAAGGGTGGAGGCAACCAAGAAACTGAAGAGCAAGGTGGGGGGTGATCAGAACAGGGAGGCCCAGGCCTGGGGGAGTTTGCAAGCAAGTAGGGGGCAGGCAAAGCTTCCCAAGAAAGGGAGGCTTCACTGAGATTTTTTTTCTTTAATTCCTGATTATTTTTCTTTCTTTCTTTTTAAAAAAATTTTTTTGGCCGTGCCACGCGGCATGTGGGATCTTAGTTCCCCAACCAGGGATTGAACCCATGTCCCCTGCAGTGGAAGCCCAGAGTCTTAACCATTGGACCACCAGGGAATTCCCTATTTTTCTAAAAAATAAAAATGATACATAGATGTGATGTAACAATTCCAAAAATACAGGAGCACCTTGAGTTAAATGTGAAGACTCACTCCCCACCCCTCCCCACCGCCTCCTCCCATGGGTCTCTTGCCCTGGCTTTCTTTAGGAATTTAACAACCACATATAGGAATGGAAACACATATATAATTTCTGAAAACCAGAAATGTGATTACATCGTCCACACTGTTCTGCATCTTGCTTCTCCCACTTAGAAGAATGTCTTGCCCGACATAACGGTAAACCTTTCACCCCTCCTGGCCTGTCTGCCTACAGACAGTGCCACACCTTCAGCCGGGCTCCAGGACTGTCTTGCCTCCCCTGGGTGATCGGTGGACTGGGCTCCTCTGCACGCTTCCCGCACAAATCTGTTCAAGACCCTGGAAGCTGGCCCGGGCTGGCGACGCTCCCCACCTCTTGACTCTCATCACGCCCCCACAGTCCCCTGTGCTTGGCACCTACCTTGCCAGCCTCCTCTGGGTGCCTCAAAAAGCCTTGTCTCCCTTCAGGAGTTTGTACCTGCTGCTCCCCTGCCTGGCCTCACCCTGCCTCCCACCCAAAGTTTGGCCTTTGGGTCTCAGCTATTAATTCACATGTGAACCAAATTACTACTGATCACAGTCCTAAGCACCAAAGTACTACTGTTGCAGTCCTAGGCTGCAACAGTGAACTGTGGATTATCAATAGGGTCATCACAGATGGTGCAGGGATGGAGAGGAAAACAGGGAGTGAGGATAAAGAGTGAAAAATGGCCGGGCCTGGAGAGGTGCTGGAGCTGATGATGCTGAGGAATGGTGTGCCAGGCAGAGGGCACCGCATGGCCCTGCCAGCCAGGACAGGACCTCTTGAAGCAGCCTGCCGTGCTCCCAGCCCCGTCCAGCCCTGCTGTGAGCATTCTCTCATCTCCCGCCTTGACCTTGGTCCGCTGGGCCCCCCGTGTGCTGTTCACTAGCCTGTGCCCACCTCCTTCCTCCTCAGTGTCAGCAACTGTGGCTTGAATGACCATCATGGGTTGTAGCCTCTTTTGGGCTCAGGGTGCCTGGCTCTGCCTGGGGCTGTGGGATTACAAAGTGAGGGGAGGGGGCTAGTGAGGGAAGGGCCCTGTCACAAGGCAGGGCCTTAACTGGAGAGAATGTGCACGTAAGGGGCCTTTCTTCAGATGCTGGCTGTTTCAAGAGGCTGCACCGAGCTCTTGCCTATCGGGAGGCCTGGGTCAAGCTCTGCTGTGTAACCTTGGGCAGGTGACCTTAACCTCTTTGAGCCTCAGTTTTCTCATCTATAAAATGGGGCAGTAACACCCCCCTCTCAGAGGCGGTGTCAAAGAGTAGCAAGCCCACGTGTGTGAAGTGCTTGCCTGTCCCTAGAGTGAGGAACCAATGTTGGCAGCCAATATCAGCAGCTCAAATTCGGGTGGGGTTGCTGCTCTTGCAAGAGAAATTCTGCCTCCCTGTTAGGCGGTCTGAACACCAAGTTGCTGCAGTGCCGCTCTCTCCCTCGTGTGTACCATGTGCCATGCAACCCTTGTGACAAGGAATGAATGAAGCCCACAGGGCTTGGGAAGCAGCAGGTGGGGTACATTGCTGCAGGAGGGAAGCAGGGTCCGGAGGAAACTCATTCACTCATTCCTTTGACTTTTCATTGAGCGCCTGTTTTTTTTTTTTTTTTAAATTAACTTTTTATTTTTAAAATTTTTTGGCCATGTTGCACAGCATGTGGGATCTTAGTACCCCAACCAGGGATTGAAGCTGCTCCCCCTGCAGTGGAAGCATGGAGTCTTAACCACTGGACCACCGGGGAAGTCCCTGAGCACCTGTTTGATGTCAGGCTTGAGCCAGGTTGGTACTGGGTCTACAAGAAGGAACAAAACAGTCTTCCTGCCCTTGAGGCACCTGTCCAGCAGCAGCAGCAGCAGGAATGGATCGGGGTGAATAGCCTGGGATTGGGGAGGGGGGACTTCCTGAAGGAGATGATGTCTGAGCTGGGTAGGAGTTCTCCAGGCAGAGGTGGGGAGGAGGAAGAAGGGTGGCCCAGGCAGCAGGAGCCCTGGGTGCCAATGCCCAGAGGTGGGAGGAGAAATCACAGCATGTACAAGGAACAGAGTTTTCTGATACAGGTTGGGGCTGGGGGAGGGGGTGGGGGAGGAGAGGTGAGATGTGATATTGTATGGGACATATTTATACTAAAATATTATTAGTTGTTTATCTGAAATGCAAATTTTAACTGGGCATCCTGTATTTTTTTATTTGTTATATCTTGCTGTCATGTTAAGAAGCAGCAGTTTACCCTTTTGGGATATTTTGTGTGTTTTTCTTCCTTCCTTCCTTCCTATCTTCCTTCCTTCCTTCCCTCCTTCCTTTCTTTCTTTCTTCCTTTTTTATTGAGATGAGATGGTGGTAAAAGTAGCAGATCAGGGGATGGATACATCAGGAATTTGGGAGGAACAGATACACACTACTATACAGAAAATAGGTAAACAACAAGGACCTACTGTATAGCACAGGGAACTCTATTTGATATTTTGTAATAACCTATATGGGAAAAGAACTTGAGAAAGAATACATGTATATATTCATATACATACATATGTAACTGAGTCACTTTGCTGTACACCTGAAACTAACACAACATTGTAAATTAGTTATACTTCAATTTAAAAAAAAAAGTAGCAGATCAGCTCTCCTGCCTGGCTTGAGCCATCCTACACCGACATAGCAACATAGCAATCGTAGTTACTTTACCCAGGACTTGCCAGAGCCTGACTCGACTCTACCTGCCCAGCTTCATCTCACAGCTTCGTTCTCTCAGCTTCATCTCCTGGAATCCTCCCAGGAGCCCCAGGGGCAGGTGCCATTATTATTCCCAAATGACTGATGGGGGAAGATGATCAGAGAGGTTAGGTCCTGTACTAGACACACAGAATCCAGAGGGAGTTGGAACAAAAAAACACACCTCATTCTCACTGGTTCTCCCATCCCTGCCACTATGTGGTTTTTATATAACCACATTACTTTCCACCCAGATATAGTTTTATGGGGTTGCTGTTAGCAAAAACAAAATTTTGAAATCTGCTATTTTCACTTAATATTATATCAAAACTTCCCAAGTTTTAAAAAAAATATTTATTTATTTACTTATTTTATTATTTATTTTGGCTGCTCTGGGTCTTAGTTGCAGCATGTGGGCTTCTTAGTTGTGGCATGCATGTGGGATCTACTTCCCCCACCAGGGATCGAACCTAAGGCCCCTGTATTAGCAGCGCAGAGTCTTACCCACTGGACCACCAGGGCAATCCACCCCCAACTTTTTGAGTGTGTCTATGTAATGATATTGCACTAGAAGCAGAAGTGTAACCATGCTTGGATTTTATGAAGTGCTTGACAGGAAGTGGGCTTGGGGGTGGCCCCTGGAGGTGGGGACACCATGCAAGGCTACGCAGTGACCAGGACAGAGATGGTGAGAGTCTAGCTCACTGTGATTTAGAAATCTGCCCCCCTTCCCAGACATCTTGTTTCCTGGATTTAAAAAATATGTAATGGGCTTCCCTGGTGGCGCAGTGGTTGAGAGTCCGCCTGCCGATGCAGGGGACACGGGTTCGTGCCCCGGTCCAGGAAGATCCCACATGCCACGGAGCGGCTGGGCCCGTGAGCCATGGCCGCTGAGCCTGCGCGTCCGGAGCCTGTGCTCTGCAACGGGAGAGGCCACAACAGTGAGAGGCCCGTGCACTGCAAAAAAAAAAAAAAAAAAAAAAAAAGTACTAAGTATGCAGAATTTAGAATGTTTTGGAAAGTTAAAGAAGCAGGAAAAATAAAACCTCATGCTCAGGATCTGAATTGCTACATCATTTTGGGTAAGTATACCTGGCAGGACCTATTCAAGTTGAAAACACCCACATACAACTCAGCCCATAGATTCTACTTCGAGAAAACTATTCTACACAAGTAAGATCTTTTTTGGTAAGACATGAAGAGACACATGTTGACATCAGAGTAGGAAGTGTAGATGCACAGCCGTTAATGTTACTTCGGAGCACAGACTGGGGGGAGGAGAATTAGTAACTTTTAAAACATGTAGGGACTTCCCTGGTGTCTCAGTGGTTAAGAATCCACCTGCCAATGCAGGAGGCAAGGGTTCAAGCCCTGGTCCGGGAAGATCCCACATGCCGCAGAGCAACTAAGCCCGTGAGCCACAACTATTGAGCCTGTGCTCTAGAGCCCGAGAGCCACAACTACTGAAGCCCACACGCCTACAGCCCATGCTCTGCAACAAGAGAAGCCACAGCAATGAGAAGCCCGCGCATCGCAACAAAGAGTAGCACCCACTGCCCGCAACTAGAGAAAGCCCGCTCACAGCAACAAAGACCCAACACAGCCAAAACTAAATAAATAAATTTATATTTAAAAAACACACACTAAAATATATCCGTGTATTAAAAAAAAATCCCAAACCCTAGGAAGAACCTCTGTAAAATTTTTGATGTATTTTCTTCATTTGCTTTTCCACGGATCAATATTTTGCATGCATCAGGTACATACAATTTTGTAGTTTGCTTTTTTTTTTCTTCATATCATTTGCATGCTTCCAAATTGTAAAATGGTATTTATAAATACCATTCGTAGTGACTGTTTACCATTCCATCATGTGGACCATTTAACCATTTACTTTGTGTATGATTTTGCATTATAAATGACACTTTAAAAATATGATCATATATTAATTTTTAAAATATTTTATTGAAATATAGTTGATTTATGGTGTGTTAGTTTCAGGTGTACAGCAAAGTGATTCAGTTATATATATATAAACATATATATTATTTTACATTGTCTTCCATTATAGGTTATTACAAGATATTGAGAATCATTACTCATACATTAATTTTCAAATGCAAATGAAACGAGTGACCAGTGAGTACCTGTAAGTCTCAGGTGTGCTCCAGGCACCGGGGTTCCAAATCCAAGCTCACTGTCTGGTTAGAGAGACCGACCATCAAGCATACAGTCTACAAATGCAGTTACTTTCCTTAAAACAAAATCCCAGAAGAGGAATTACTGGTCCAGGGGGGTATGATCATTTTAAAAGATTTTTATTTTTGGCTCTTACTGCCAAATTCATGTTCATGAATTTTGAGGCAATTTATATGCTTCCAGTAGTATAGGAGAGTGATTACCCACCAGACCCCTGACTGTGTTTGAAGGTTATCATTTGAAACTGACTTCCAATTTGTTAAAAAAGCAAAGAAAAAAGTTTTAATTTGCATGTCTTTGGTTAGTAGGGCGTTGACAGCTTTTCAGTAGTTTCTTCAAATAGTCCTCCACTGAGCTCCATTCCAGGGATGTTTCTTTGCTTCTTCACTGATGTTTGATATTTCCTTTTTCATCACGTTCTTACCATTTCTGGGATCTGTTTGTAGGCTTTCGGTTTCTGGGTCAGATTGCCCTGAGTTGAGTACAGTAGCTTCACAGTTTGTTTTAATACGTTAGGGCAAGTCCACCTTGTTCCTTTTTCTGTTCCCAAGGAGGGAAATGATAGCTGTTTGGGGTTATTTACTCTTCCAGCTGAAGTGAGAATTTTGTTAAGTCTCAGAACTGTCCTGCTAGGGTTGCATTAAAAGTACACGTTTAGGGCTTCCCCATAAAAAATATGTAATGGGCTTCCCTGGTGGCGCAGTGGTTGAGAGTCCGCCTGCCAATGCAGGGGACACGGGTTCGTGCCCCGGTCCAGGAGCGGCTGGGCCCGTGAGCCATGGCCGCTGAGCCTGCGCGTCCGGAGCCTGTGCTCCGGGAGAGGCCACAACAGTGAGAGGCCTGTGTACCGAGGGGGAAAAAAAAAAAAAAGTACACGTTTATTTGGAAGAACAAGGCCACAGTCAGCCTTCCTGGGGAGTCTCGATTCCAGTCTTGACTGGTAAATCTGGGCTCCTCACAGGCTTTAGCTGGCTCATCCTATTATTTGGTGTCCAAAGTGGGGAGAGGTTCATCAAGTGACCCCTAGAGCAGCGTCGCGGCCCCCGATGCGCTCCAGCCCCTCCGAACAGCCTGGGTCCGGCTGGCCGGCCTGCCTGGGGGCATCGCTTGACCCCGGGGGCCTGCGAGGGGCTGCGGCCACCGGAAGGGGCTGGCTGAGCTCGGCGAGTGGCGAGCTCGGCGAGTGGCGACCTCCGCGCCCTCGGAGCAGGTAGGGCCGGCGGAGCTGCGCGGGGCCGCGGGCGGTGGGCCGGGCCGGGGGCTTCCTTCTCCGGACCCGGAGGCCCAGAACCCCAGACCAGACCATGCCGTCTGCAGCCCGCGGCTGCGCGGTGACGCTGGCCGCCCCGCGGGGGCACGGAGCGGGACTGCCAGGGGTCAGGGTCACGCTCAAGAGGTGTAGGCTCTGAGTGTGGGAGCCGAGCCCCCATCCGAGGGGTGCGGTCCAGTGTTCCGGGGCTGAGGTCGCGGCGCCAGGCCCGCACCCGCGCTCGGTCCGCCACACGCCGGGATCGGGGTCCCGGCTCCAGATCCCGGCTCCTTCCGCGCGCCCCTCCCCCACGGTGCCGCCGCGCGGCCGCCTAGGCCCCGCCTAGGCCCCGCCCCGCCCGCCCCGCCTCGCCGCTCGCCCATTCAGATGTGGGTCAGGGGTGAGCGGGCGGTGCCTACGTCACAAGCTTCCAAGATGGCGCCGAGCGGGCGGCTGTGAGCGGCGCTCGGGCGCGCGGGGCGGGGAGCCGAGCCGGGCCGGCGGCGGGCGGACGGGGCGGGCGCGGGCGGCGCGGGCGGCGCCGAGGACGAGGCCGAGGGAGGGCCGGCCGGCGGGCGAGCGCCGCCGCCGACGCACACGAGGTGAGGGGCGCGGGAGGCGGGCGGCGGGCGCGCCCCCGGGAGAGGGGCGTGGGCGGGCGCGCGCCCGGAGACGTGGGGCTGCTGCGCGCGTGGGAGGGGGCGGGACCCCCGGCTGGTCGGCCGCCTGCGGCGCTTTGTGGCCCCGGACAGGCGGCGCGGTGCTGGCACAAAGCCCCCGCGCGCGGATGTGCGGAGCTGGGCGGCGGGGAGGCGGGCGCCGGCTCTTTGTGCCTTTGCATCCGCGGTCTAATCCGAGCAGGTCGGGGAGCGGCGCTGCCTGACAGGCGGGCTCCTATTATGCGGGCGGCCCTGCGCCCGCCGTCGCCCCTCGCGGGGCGTTTCGCCCCGTCCACGGCTACGGCCCCGCGCCGTCCGCGTTGTTTCCCCGGCCCCCTCCCCGCAGGAGGACGGCTGCGCGCGGGCAGGGTAGGGGCAGGCCTGGAGGGGCCGCTCCCCGAGGGCCGGGCCCTGCGGCTGGTGGGCTCGCTGCCCTGCCCCCAGACCTCTCTTCAGCAGGCGGCCGCTTGGCAGGAAGAGAGATGGGCTTGGGGGAGGGGGTCGGCTGGCAGGGGGAGGGGACCGGCTGGCAGAGGGAGGGGGCTGAAGGGCCCCAGCTTGTCACTCTCTGTTTATCTACCGAGATGGTTCATATTCACACAGGCTTAGCTGGGGTGGAGGGAGGCGGGGATGCCTCTCCCTGGGGGGTAGTGACTTACGGAGAGGAGGGAACGCGGCCAGATAATGCTCGCAGCGGCCCCACCCAGAACAGCGAGGGACTGCCTAGGGAAGGGATCCCAGTGCGGATCCGGATGGGCCGGAGCGGTTTTGAAGTTATTTATCCGTGTTTCTCCTGTTCCCTCCACCTCCAGTGCCTTTTCTAGTAGGGGTTGCCAAGCACATCTGGAAAGCTAGGTTCCCGACCCCCCCCCACCCCGGCAGGAGGAGTGTAACCCGGGAAGGCCACCTCTCTGACATATGTGGTAGGGGGGAGGGGCAGAGCTTTGCCCATAGGAATCCTGTGGCTGTAGATTGTTGACTGATGTGGGGATGGCTGTGCCTCTTGTGCAGGGGGGAAGGGGAGAGCTGGCAGGTAGTGGAGGGCCTCCAGAGATTCTAGGCTGAACTTGGGGGTGTTCTCCAGGGACCCCCGGCTCGAGGGATGGAGCTGGACCTGTCTGGAGCTAGCATTTATTGCTTCCTGGCTCCTGGCTTTACTTCTTTTTCTCTGTTCCCATCTGCCAGCGTCTGGACTCCCTGAGCCTTTCAGCAGACATTTTCAGGAGCACAGGCCATGTGGCTGGTCTGTAGCCCTGGTTCAAGGAGCGGGCTTACGCTCAGCAGAGCAGGGTTGCTGGCATGTTCTTAAAAAAAAAAGAAAAAAAGCAGATGGGGCGGCCTCAGGCTGGCCTCCGGAGACAAAGCTGTGTGGTGCAGTGGGCTCTTAGTACCAAGGGGGTGGGGGGAATGGGAGGCTGATACTTGGGGGCTGAACTGAGTCCTTTGCCCCTGGTATAGGTTGCCCTGCCTGTGAGTGAAATCGGTCCTGTGGACCGATTGAAGTCTCTAGGTCTATGGGCAGGTAGTAGCCTAGGAAGGCTGGGAGGGGGCTTCCCACCGGCCTGCCTGCCTTGGGGTCAGTGCGCCCAGGTTGGTCTGCTTCCTGCGGGCCAGTTCTGGGGTGTTGCTGAGTGCCCGTCCTCTGGCCAGTTGACTCAAGTGCTGGTGTGCACCCAGGATTTCTTCCTGCAGTGTTTTCCTGCCAGTTGTTGGGACTTGTAGATTAGTCTCTCAGCTTTTACAAGCGATTCCTGAAAAGAAAAATCTCCCTCTGGTTGCTGGCTCTGCGTAGAGGAAGAAGCAGCCCGAGGGAGCCAGGCCTTTAATTAAAGCAAAACCGAAATGATTGCTACAGTGGCTGGAAGGAGAGAAGGCAGCGCAGGTGGGGTGGAGGTGATATGTCCTGTCCTGCAGTGAGGTACCTGCCGGGGACAGGTAGGCACCGTCCTGTCCTCTCTGCCTGGTCTTGGCCAGCAGCCCAGCCTTCTCCACAAGCTGCAGTCCTGGATTAATCCTCACATAGTGTTTTCTTTCCATAGATCAGATTTCTCATTTTGTTAATAAGCACAGCCTCCGATCCACTTGAAGTCAGCTGTCGTGGACTCGGAGCAACAGGGTTTTGCATTATTGAGCTGACAGGCCTGCTGCCTTCCTGGAGTCCTCATTGTCTGCCAGCGGGTGGGGGTGGGGGCGGGGGTGGGGGCAGTCTTTGAATCAGCAGCTCGCCCCTGTGGAAGCGGTGGCAGGGCAGTTCTGGAGAGTCGAGGAGTGAAGAAGGAATAAAGTTCAGTTTACCCGGGGGACCTGCTGCCCTGCCCTTTTTGCTTGGCCTGTTGGCCTCCAGCAGTCAGCCCCACCCCACGGACTGCCTGCCTGCCTTGCCCACTGGGACTGAGGGCCAGTGCCCCCAGGACTGATCACTAGAGGGTAAGGACTGTTGTTCCCTGCTCCTGCCGAGAAGAAACCACAAGTCCTGTTCCGCCAGTCCTGGCCCTCGGAGCCCGACTGAGGAGGGACTCCTGGGGGCAGCGTGAGGGGCACTGGCCTCAGCACTGTTTACACTCCGTGTGGCCTTGGACAGGGATTGACTCTTTGAGCCTTAGTGTCCCCGTTTCTAAAATGGGAACAGAGCTAGAGTTCACATTCACGTATCGCTGCCTTCCAGAGCTCAGCCTGGGGAAGACAGACTGGCAAACAGAGGATCGGAGGATGGGGTGATAGGGCTGCACCGTGCTGCGGGGAGCACGAGGTGGTGAGGGCGAAGGGTGGGCAGCTTCAGGAGGGGTATTTTAATGGGGAGCACACACAGTCTGGGGAGAGCAGTGCTGGGGAGACAGGAGAACGGTGCCAGGAGTGTGGCCCTGCAGATGCTGAGCTATGAGAAGCTGGCGCAGGAGCACCCGCTGTGTGCTCCTGTGAGTCTCTTTCACAAGCTTTTTATCCGTTCAGTGAAATTTTTTGAGAACCAATGCAGTGCCCAGCCCGTGTGGCTAGACTAAATCGTGCTGTTGCTCAGACTTGCCTCTAAGCGGTCAGCCTTCAGCTGCGATGTAGAGACATGGAGATTTCAGGGCTCGCTCTGGGTGCAGCACTCTCACAAACTTGGAGGTCAAGTAACTGAAAGTTAAGTAACGTCCTGAGGCTGCAGGGTGGGCGCCTTTGGTGTTCTGTCTGGAGAGGTCGGAGATACCATCCTGGCTTCCTCGGTTAGGGGCTTCCAGCCAGCTGGGCCAGTTAGGCTTTGCCTGGCAGCCGGCTGTGCTTCCTGCTGGGAGGGGCCTTGCTTAAGGGTTAGGGACCTGGGCTGGGGGAGGGCTCCAAGACCCAGAACCCGGTGTGAGCTGGGAGTGGCAAAGCCAGAAAAGCAGGTGGGTGCGGGGTGCGAGTGGGCCCCCAGCACGCTCGGTGAGGAAGGGAAAACTGGGTGCCGGCTCCAGACCCCAGCACAGTCCAGGAGGGTAGGCCTGGGCCCGGGGGGCTCTGCTGAGGGAGCACAGTCTGGGAGGGTGTGGCCAGACTGGGGAGAGGGACCCTGAGACACTGCCAGGCTCAGAGCCCCGCCTCTGCCTGCCCTGTGTGGGTGGGTGGAGGGCCCGGGGGAGCGTGGCCTTGGGGTTAGAGCAGGTCCTGTCGAGGGTCCCCTGCTGCTGAGCGTGTGGCAGGGTGGGTGCCTGTTTCCTGTCGGGGGTCCACCTTCTCTGAGCGTGTGGGTGAAAAGGGTGGGGTATGGCAGGGTAGGCAGTTTGGCTCCCGAGGCTCTCCCCTTCCATTCTGTGGGAATTCTGAGGGCTTCTAAGGAAAGGTGGGCCTTGGGCTTGGCTGGGGAGGGGGACTTCCAGGTGGGCAGTTGACCTCTTGTGGGCCTGGAGGGGCCGCTGGCTCTGGCACGACTGTGGCCACTGTGCACACTGGCCTCCAGTGGTCCAGGATGCTGCTGCCGCCTTGGGTTTCTCTCCCAGCAGCACCTCTTGGGGAGGGGTTCTCAGATGAATGTGGTGAGATGCTGCTCCAGTGCCTTGGGCACAGCCCCCCCACATACACACAGGTGGTTGGAGGTGCTGCTCCCTTCCCCACACTGGGGTCGCAGCCCCTTGGCCTCTTCCTCAACCTGGTTATAGGCCTTTTAAGGGGCAGGACTGTTCCGTGGCCTTTGCAGTTCCCTTGCCTGTGCTGCTTTGGAAGCTAATAGTAAGCTCTTGGTGAATTCTTGTTCACAGAATGAATGAGAAGGGAGAGTAGAGTTGATGGCTGGGAGGGTGGGGCCTGGGGCCTCAGTGTCTGCCCCATGTGGACCCAGGGAACTTTCCCTGTGATGAGCATGGACTCTACACTGACACCCAGTGTGTGTGCTGTTCCCGGTGCTGCCTGGTGGAGGCCTGCCTGATGGTTCCCTGGTTCTCACCTCTGCATATCAGGATCACCTGGAGCGGGTGGAGCCCGGCCTGGCCCACCTCTAGGGTGGGCCCAGCCATCTATGCTTCCTGAGGCTTTTGAAATGAATCCAATGTGCAGCCAACTGCTTTAGCAGGGATAAATCTGTGTTGATAATAGAATCAGGGAGTGGTGAGTCCACAAAGACCAGCAGGGGTGGTCACAGACTGCCCAGTGGGGTTGTGCTTACAGAGCGAGCCAGCCGCTTCTCTGTTAGGTACCAGGGTCTTGAAGAAGCATCAGGTGTAGAGGGGTCTCACCCTTTTCATGGTCCCTTTTCCTGGGGTGGCAGTGGGAAGGATCCCAGGCTGGTGAGTACTAAGGGGGTGTCTCCTAGGAGGTCGCCCAGGAACCACCTGCTGCTCTTGACCCCAGGACCCTTGCTCCTGCTTGACTTTAAGGGACTGCCTGCCCTGGTCTCTTGGTGCATTCTTGGGCCCTGGTTGGTCTCTGTGTGCCCAGGCATAGTAACCTTGGAGTTCCTCGTGGTTCCCTAACAAGCCCACTATGGCTGCAGCTGGGGACCCCTGGGACCTGTGTCCTTCCCCTTCTTTTACTCTTGGACCTCAAGATACCTGGGAGAGAGAGCTGGGTCCCTGAGGTTATTTATGTGGGTAAGGTGTGTGAGGGAGCTACTGACAAGGGGCCAGGAGGTGGGGTGAGGGCTGGGAGGGACACTGGAGGTGGGGCTTCAGGTAAGGTATGGCCAGCCCAGCCCAACCTCCTCTGCTGGGACAGAACAATGGGCTGTCTTGGGGCTTAGTTCACGTCTGAGGGCAGCCAGGACACAAGACAGCCCCCGCCTGCTCTGGGCAGCTTACTGCACGAGGGAGGAGAGCAGCAAGGCCCTTGGGCGTGGTGAGGTCTGGAATGGGCCTGGTTGGTGTCCTGGGGGGAGGTGCAGGAAGAGCAACCTGGCCTGGGGCCAGGCAGGAGTGGGACTGAATGGTCTGGGCTGGTCCGTCAGGGGAGGGGTGGTCCCGGGCAGTCAGGGTGTCCTCCGACACTGTTTTTGGCCTGCGCGCATCTTGGTAGACGGACCCATGGGTTCTCCCTTGAGAGTGAGTAGTCCTGGGAGTGGATTCCTGTCTCAGCTGTTTGGCCTCTTCACCCCGCCCCTCCCTGGGACCCCTTTGGTAGAAAAGGGCTGATGGTTTCTTTCCAGCAGGTGCTCCGGCAGTTCTGTTTGCAAACTGGGAGGAGGATGGTTCCCACAGAGCTCCTGATGGGTTGCTGGGGAGGTAGCACTAGAGGGCTGGGCCTTCCCTCTCAGGATCCTAGCCCGGGCTGGGCCTGGTGGGACACACCTGTGCAGTCCCGATTGCCTTCTCAGTCCCTGCTGTGTGAGTGGTCTGGAGAGGTTACGCACTTGGTCTAGATTCCTTCTGCTGGGATGTGGTGGAGAAAGTCTAGGAGTAGGGTAACCACGATGTGACACACGCACGAGGGCGCATTGGACCCCGCGTGTGGACTCCTGCCGCTGAGCAGGGCTTGAGCCTGAGGGCAGCCGGGTTTTGAGTGGGGTGCAGACTGCTGCCTGAGACAGAGCCTGGGGGTGTGGTTCTAGAGCTGAGCAAGGCCCCTTCCCCAAGCTTCAGGGGCGGAGAGGACCCCTTCCGGTCGTGGCGCTTCCCTTCTGCCCCTGGAGGCTTGGGCCTGTGCTCCCACTTCCAGGAGGGCCTAGGGGGTGGGAGCAGGGCTGGGCAGCCTGGAGCTCAGAACCAGGCTTGGGTCCTCCTCTTGGTGTTCTCTCAGCATAGGGGGTACCGGCTGGGGTCTCCCTCTGGAGCGTGGGGTTGTCTCTTGGCAGAGGGGCCTGGGGAGTCTGGGCGATCCCAGCTGGGCTTCAAGGGGAGGGGCCCTGGGCCACCACCAGCAAGCCACTGCCACGAGGCTGCAGGTGCGGGGGGGACTGGGCGTGGGCTTGGGTTGCCCTGTGGCTGTGGTAGGTGAACTCGAGCTCCAGAGGGGTGCGGGCAGGGGAGGGGATAGTTTCCAAAGTCCCACATTCCATGCATGTTGATGCTGATAAGGGCAGTGGGGCTGGCCTGGTGCCGTGGGCAGGCGGTGCACACCTGCTTCCCAAGACCCCTCCCTGCCTCCACTCTGCCCACCTCTGGGGCTGAACACCCGGTCCGCAGCCTGCAGGCGCCCACCTGCTCGGGCAACACTGCCGCCTCTAGTTAGCAGGTCTTGGAGGCCCCACAGTGTTCTGCCGGCCCTGCCTCTAAGGGTATTTTTGGAGGCCATTTGAAGTGGCATTTCCTTTCTTTTCTTTGAAATTCCTTACTCTCAGGTGTGGCCCTTTGCCTGGGATTTCAGCATTTGGTGAACAACTGTGATTTGGGGGGAAGAGGACTCTGATGTCAAGCCTGTTTCCTCCAGGTGCCAGACCAGACCTCTCCGTGCCTCATTTTCCTTGCCTGTAAAATGGGTTGGTAGAAATATTTGCGGTAATGGCCATCAGCCGTTCTCAGAGTGGTTTGCAGACCCCTGGGGATTCCCAGGACTCTTCAAAATACTTACACATTACTGGCCTTTGTCCCCGCATTGACACATCATCGGTGTGAACATATGGTGGGCAGTCCTGCCCGAGGTGCACACTGCATGCTCCAGCCCTGGGTGCTCGAGCTAGGACCACTGGTCTTCCTCATGCTGTCCCAGGGAGGCCGTGCAGGTGACCCAGTGGTGAGTCTTGACCCTGGAGAACACACATGTTAAGTGTCCTCTGTGGTGAGCTGGGGAGGACTCGGAGGGTTCTCGTGCCTCAGACCGAAGCAGGACGTCATTCTAGGAACAGCAGTGTCTGCGAGCTGCTTTTTTTCATGGAACGTTAGTTTTACTTGAAAGAAGGGCTGACAGGCAAGGTCGTTCAGACTTGGAGAATTGGTCAGACCTTTTCTCAGATGAGCAAAGTGAGCCTTACCTTGGGAAGGAAAACAGGTGACAGTGTTCCTTGCCAGCCAGCAGAGGACAGGGACAGTTTTGGGAACCACTGTGCTTCACTGCGAGCCTGACTTGAGACCTCTTATGATGGAAGCACTTGGGTTTTGGTGTCGTATAATGAAGTCTGACAACAGCGGGAAGATGTGATTGACTCAGGGGACCACTGTTTTCGGAATGACTAGCACTCAGTGTTGCAAAATCCTGGGTGGATGTGAGTGCAGAGTAGGCCACTGGATTTTTGTGTAACCAGATATGAATTAGTCACTGATACAATTTCAGAGTCTACATTGCAACTTTTAAGAACTTACCACTTGTTGAGTTTAAGTGTAATAACCAGGAAGAACAGCCGCCATTATCTGAAAAGGGTAAAATACCCCTCCCTTCTGTCTGTGTGAGGTTGGATTTCTCCACAGACTTCAGTCAGAACTACGCATCCTCACTGGCTGAACGCAGGGCAGATGTGAGGATCCAGCTACATCTGTTCAGCCAGGCATTAAAGACATTTGCAAAAATGTGCAACAGTGCCACCCTTCTTGTTGATTTTTTCTTTTGGGATGGTTTTTTTCCTCCGTAAAGACGTCATTTATGTTAACATAAAATGGGTTTATTGTTGATAATTTTAAATCAAGTAAATATTTTTTTAAGTTACCAGTTTTTCTAACAGTAAATAGAACAGTAGCATACAAGCCACCAAAGAGTTCTTTGGGGGTCCTTCCTAGTTTTCAAGAATGTGGACAACAGTTTCTGACTGGTGGGCTAGGGCCCCGGCGCGGGCGGGTGGCCTCCTCCTTTACACTTCCCCTCCCCCCACCCATCCTGTCCCCTCAGCCCTGCCTCTCCCCTCTGGCATTTGCTCCCTTAGCAAACCTGCATGGGAGCCTGCTGCGTGGCTGGAGCAGCTGTGTCTGTGAGGCTAGTGGGACACAAGGTCCCTGGCCCCAGGAGCCTGTTGGGTGGCAGCTGGGCAGCTAGTGCTGACGTTGGGTGGGGTGAGAAGTGCTGGGTGGCTTCACAGGGGAGGGGGCACTGGTGGGGGTCGCGTGGAGGGGTGGCCTGGCCCTCTGGAAGCCCTCCGCAGGCCAGCCCACGTGTGGACTTTATCCAAGCCCTGGGAGTCCTTTGAGAGCTGTAAGCAGGAGAGTGACTTGATGGGATTGGCGTTTGAGGAGAGAACTGAGGGTTGACAGCTGGGACCGCAGGGGTGGGGAGCACATGCTGGACTTGGACAGTTCTTCAAAGTGGCTCCCGTCGGGAGGATTCCCCCAGGTGCAGGGGCTCTGGCTTCTGTTGCTTTCTCTTGGGACTGAATGACACTTTCTGGGCATGTCCTGTGGGACTGGCCCCCGAAGCCCTGGTTCACACGGTGCTGCCCTGTCCCCAGCCATGTGGCTGTGTGTGGGGGTCCCCTGGGGTGGGAGGGGATGCTCAACCCCTCCCTGGATCGGGAAGACCCGCACCGAGCACATTGGCTCCTTGTGGACCTGGACTGTGCTGCGGGTTGTCACGCACATGAACCTCAAGGTGTGAGTTACGTGTGCACACATCTGGCTGTAAAGCGTGGGGGGTGCACACCCTTCCCCCCACCCCTGGAAGAAATGGCCCCCATGCCCCGGACTGCTCCCTTGGCCGCTCCTGATGTCACTGCTTTTCTGAATTTGGGGTTAACTGTTGCGAGTGTGTGCTGGTTCCCCACACTCGTCTGCATTCTTGGACAGCGGGTTTGCTCTCTATGGACATAGAGCTGGGTGCTCATCGTGCTTTTGAGACTCACCCAAGTGCTGGGCGTCACTGTGGTTCCCGCGCCCCGGTCCGCCCTTGGCGTGTTCCAAGGTGCCACTGACCCCACATGTCATCATGGGGCAATGTCAGGGTTTCTGTTTTTGCTGCTGCCTCAGTAGCCCAGCTTTCACCCCCCTCCCCCAGCTCTGCTTCCTCGGACAGAGAAGAGCCTGTTTATTTTTTCTGTCTCTAAACCGGGTTCTTTTTTTTTTTTTTTTTTTTTTTTTTTTTTTTTGCGTTACGCGGGCCTCTCACTGCTGTGGCCTCTCCCGTTGCGGAGCACAGGCCCCGGACGCACAGGCTCAGCGGCCATGGCTCACGGGCCCAGCCGCTCCGCGGCATGTGGGATCTTCCCAGACCGGGGCACAAACCCGTGTCCCCTGCATCGGCAGGCGGACTCCCAACCACTGCGCCACCAGGGAAGCCCTAAACCGGGTTCTTTAATGCCAGACAGCCCTCCCAGCGCCCCCAGGATGCTGTCTGCAGAAGCTCTGTGAGCACTTTTCTTTGAGTCCTGGGGGCCCCTCTGTCCGACCCCCTTTCTGAGCTCGGCCTCTCCTCTGTTGGGCCTGTCACGTTACCTGCTGGACAGGTGAGACTTCTTCTCTGTAAGTGCCATCCTGCAGGCATTTCAGGCACAGAGCCACAGGTTGAAATGCTTTCCACAGTGGTTCCCTAGTTTTATCCTTAAAAATGGCTTTTTAGGGCTTCCCTGGTGGCGCAGTGGTTGAGAATCCGCCTGCCGATGCAGGGGACACGGGTTCGTGCCCCGGTCCGGGAAGATCCCACATGCCGCAGAGCGGCTGGGCCCGTGAGCCATGGCCGCTGAGCCTGCGCGTCCGGAGCCTGTGCTCCGCAACGGGAGAGGCCACAACAGTGAGAGGCCCGCGTACCACAAAAAAAAAAAAAAAAAAAAAAAAGGCTTTTTAAAAACTGGTGGGTGCCCAAGGTGTGTCTGCTTGATTTTTTTTTTTTTCCCCCATTTTGGACTAAAACAACCTGATCCTTGATCTTTGGTTTAGCTCCTTGAGTCCTTGGTCAGAGGCCCTGGGCTTGGGGGTTGGTCCTTTACGCAGGGCAGGGATCCCTCTGTTTGACCCCTGATCCCTGAGGGCCTTGTCCAGCCTGGAGCTCCTGGGGCCGTTGTTGGTGCCTTGCTGGCTGCACTTGGAATGTTCTTTCCTCTCCTGAGCATGCCTGTCAGGATTTGAAGACCCCTTCCCTCTTCCTTGGACACTAGGATGGTTAAAAATGTCATCAGGTTGTTGCTGCCTTCAGATGGCAGGCACAGATCTGCCCCGATAAGAGGTTTTAAGGTGGTTTTTATAGGTGTCCTGTGGGTCCCTGGCTGGACTGTAGGGTTCCCTCCTGTCCTGTCGGTGCCGCTTCTTGTCTGGGGATTGTTGTGATTAGTTGGGTGTTCGGTCAGCTTGCTCATCAGGCTTGGGACGGGCCCTGCTGCCCCTCCTGAGGATTTCTGTGCACCTGTTGAAGCCAAGTACATCGTAGTCATACCTAAGAAGTGTGCCCAGTTGTGAGCAACAGCGCTACGGACTCTTCCCAGGTGGACACGCATCCAGCGTCCATCCTGAGAGAGAAAACACCAGAACAGAAGGCCCTCGTGTGTCCTTCGAGCCCCCTCCACTCCCTAGTCCCTCCCCTCACCCACCCCTGCTTTCCACCTTGACCAGAACTGGCTGTGTCGTCCCTTTCAGGTCTGGCTGTTTTGCTCAGCCACTTGCTGGAGGCTCCTGGTGCAGGCAGCCAGGCCGTGGGATACGGTGACAGCTCTTCTTGACCTGTGCAAGGCACATGTGCGGGGCTTGGCCTGAGCCCTGGGGCCTGCCCACTGCTGGAGGGGCTCTGCACCTACATGGCTTCTGGGACCCAGGGTTTGCGTGTCTTCAGTCTGGGTCTTTTTTTTTTTTTTTTTTTTTGTGGTACGTGGGCCTCTCACTGTTGTGGCCTCCCATTGCGGAGCACAGGCTCCGGAAGCACAGACTTAGCAGCCATGGTTCACGGGCCTAGCCACTCTGTGGCATGTGGGATCCTCCCGGACCGGGGCACAAACCCATGTCCCCTGCATCGGCGTGGACTGGCAACCACTGTGCCACCAGTGAAGCCCAGTCTGGGTCTTTTTAAAGTCTCACCGTTATCTTTTCTGCCTGGGATGTCCTCTTTCAGTGTCTGGTCAGCTAGTTGAAGCCCGTCGTTGCCATCTGGCATCTGGTTTGGGTTTTGTTTTTCTGATTCCAGGGCCAGGCCGTCACAGGCAAGGGCACAGGGCCTGGGTGCCAGCCACCGGTTGTCTCGGCCGCGTGGGTGGACGGGTCAGCTGCCCTTTCTCGGGGAAGGACTCTTATACCCTGAGGTGGTTCTTCCTGGTTTTCAGTCATGAAGTGTCTTCTAGTACGAAGTGATGATGATAGAAGATGGCAGAGTATTTTTATTCTGTTTTTTAAATATTTGAGGGCTTCCCTGGTGGCGCAGTGGTTGAGAGTCTGCCTGCCGATGCAGGGGACACGGGTTCGTGCCCTGGTCCGGGAAGATCCCACATGCCACGGAGCAGCTGGTCCCGTGAGCCATGGCTGCTGAGCCTGTGCATCCGGAGCCTGTGCTCCACAATGGGAGAGGCCACAACAGTGAGAGGTCCGCATACCACAAAAAAAAAAAAAAAAAAAAAAAATTTGAGAGTCCTTAGTTAGTGTAAGACATAGTGACCTTCTAGGGTTGGGTTTGAAGTTGTGTTGTTGGAGTCTCTGTCCGGGAGGAGGAGCCGTGGGCTGGGCAGCTGCTGCTCTGTGACTCCTGAAAGGTATCCCGGGGTAGGTGGGGGACGGTGACTCCTTTGCAGCAGGTGGCCCAGGCTCCCTGCACTCTGCCTGCCACCCGTGCCCAGAACCCCTTGCCCGCCCATGGCCACTGTCCCGCCTCTAAGACACCCGCAGTAACGGAGTGCCACCTCGATCTCTCGAGTTCTGGGGCTGCCTCCTTCCTCTTGACCCCCATCACTGAGCATTTACTACCTGCCGAGCGTCGGGCTTTCTGGGGAGTAGAAAGCTTGTAACCCACAGTCCAGTGTGCATGCAGGTTCTGAGGTCTGGAGTGAGGCCAGACTGTCTGCATTTCTCAAAACCCTGGGCGAGGGCCTTCCCTGGTGGTCCAGTGGTTAAGACGCCATGCTTCCAGTGCAAGGGGCGCAGGTTCGATCCCTGGTTGGGGAACAAAGATCCCACATGCCACATGGCATGGCCAAATAAACAAATATTATTTAAAAAAAAAACTAAAAGAAGAAACAAAAACCCTGGGCGATGCTACCACTGGTCCCTGGACCGTGCCGGACACCCAGCAGGACAAGTAGGAAGTGGGGCTGGGGGTGCAGGAGCCAGCTCGCCAGGGCCCGTCTCCCTGCAGCAGGAGCTCCTTGCTCCTTGCCTGATCGGGATGCTCCCTGTTGGCTGTGCCGCCCCGCCAGCTTCCCACAGGCTCCCTGCCTCCAGGCTCTAGTTCTTTTGCTGCAAGCAAGCCTCTTACCTAGAGCTCGGGCCCCTTCAGGTGGGGATGGGGGGCAGTACAGTGTGGGCACAGTCTGGAAGTTTTCATAATAGTGACTGTGCTCTGGGCACCTCTCACCTGCCTCTCCCCAGTTCACCCCCTGTCTCACTGGCTCAACACTCTTGGCCAGACTCAGCCAGTCTGGGGGCCTCCCAGTGTGACCCTGCCCCGCACCCTCCCCGGTGCCAGCCAGCCAGCTGTGCCAGTGCCAGCAGGGGAAATCCAGCTGCAGGTCCCCAGGTTATCCTGGGAGTGGGAGTAACGGGCAGGTTGTAGGCCAGGGGTGAGGTGAGTGTACAAGGCTCGCCCTGGAGCCCTGGAGAGCGGGGTTTGCGGTTGTGGCCCCGCCAGGCCTCCCCTCGTGGTGCCATGAGCCTCTTGGCTGGGAGTGCCCATGTGGGAAGGTGGGGCTGCAGGCATTTGGGGGCAGACTCAGGGAGGTCGGGCTGGGGTGGGTGGACGCCATCTCCCGCACTGCTCAGGGACCTGAGGGAGAAGGCCAGCCCCAGGCCCCGATCACCACGTCACCAGCGTGCTGATGGAACTCAGTGTTAATTTCATAGAAGTCTTGTCCGAAGGAGGGCAGGGCTCTTGGCATTCGTGGAGCCCGTTGCTTTCCAGGAGGATGGTCTGGGAGACGAGCCAGGAGCTGCTGGCCGGCATCCAGGACTGGGCCGGATTACCCGCTGGGCTCGCCCAGAGCAGTGGGTCCCACCCACCACCAACCCATGTCTGGAGGGGCAGGCCAGAGAGGGCACAGCCTGGGTCCCCAGAGTAGGCCTTCCCCTGGGTGGTGTAGCCCGGGTGAGGCCTGCTGTGAGGTAGGCTGTGGGAGGGGAAGATGAGGGGAAGCTGCAGGCCGAGGCCCTCCTCCTGGCTCCCCTGCCCTGCCCCTGGGAGAAGGAGGTGCAGGTGTCTGTCCCCAGGGTAGGAAAGTCTGGAGTCAGGCTCAGCCACCTGCTTGCTCTTGTGACCTTGGGCAAGTTGCTTAACCCCCAGAACCTGTCCTCTTATCTGGCACTGGAGGTGGAGAGAACACTTCTGAGGCTTCCCCACAGGCAGGGTGCCCTCCAACTGGTATGGGGTGAGGAGAACCTGGGGCTGGAGGGGTGGGTTGGGGGCTGGACCTTAGGCTCTTGTGGATCCTGGGTGCTGGGACCTTCCAGGCCTTCTCGCTCTGCCCTCCAGCTGCCCTCCTGCAGCCTGGGAGGGGCTGGGCCTGCAGGGAGGGGCAGTGCTCACACCTGTCGGGGCCACACCTGGAGCACCAGGTGGCCATGGCAGGGGTCAGCTGGGCCCAGAGTTGGGGGGGCAGTGGATACTTGTGTCTGAGGCTCTCAATGACACAGTCAGATGTGCTTAAGCCCTTGGGGGCATGGCGGTGGCCTGGTGTCCTTGTGACTCCCACCGCCAGTGGAGCCCTAGGTGGGTGCTGGGAACACACACAGACACACACACACACACTCACTCACTCTCAGCTGGAAGAGTCCTGTGTTCTGTGACTTCTGGCTGTTGTTCTTTGGCCAGAAGGTGGTTAAGGAGCAACAGTAGCCTCCCATTGAGTGCTTTGGGCTAGGCGGGGAGCGAACTTTTCCGGGGGGACCCAGCATAGCTCTGGGCCTCCTGCGGACGGTGTGCTCTGGAGAGGGAGGAGGGGTCAGGGTTCCCGGGGACCTGGGTGACGAGGCCTGCCCAAAGGGGTGGGAAGGCCCCCTTTTCCTGTCTTCACCCTTCTTTCCAGGACCCTTCATCCTGGCTGGGTATGGGTGGGGCGAGTCATTTCAGCCAGGGTGCGCAGGGCTTCTTTGGGGGCTCTTTCCTGCCTAGGGAGATAGGACATTGCAGAGAGGGGCCCACAGTCTCCTGGGAGCATCGCCCAAGGGTGAAACCACACCCTGAGCTCGGGCCCCCCCTTGTGGGCTGGAGGTAGGCATGGGATGCCCTCCTCTGTCTCCAGAAGGGAGGGGTGCCCGCTGCCAGGCTCCAGGGAGGCAGGACTGCCTGCCTGTTCCCCAGGGGGTTCCACCTGAAGGCTGAAGGATGGAGCAGCCTGAGGGCCCAGGCTTCCTGGCGCCCAGGCTCTGGGCTCAGTGGGTGTCCAGGCTAAGTTGGAGTGGCTCCTGTCATTGGGGTTGGAGCTGTTTTCCTTGGCTTCCTGCTTAAACAAGGGCCACTCATATGGAGACCTCCTCTCATAGCCTCCTGCCCTCTGTGGGTTCCAGGAGGGGAGCCCTGAGCCCATGTGGACCACATGACATGGGTGGGGCCTTGTCTTGCCTGGGATCGCTGCACAGCTGTAGGGGCCTGGCCTTGGGCATATGCTCTGTAGGCCCCAGGCCTGTCCTCAGTGTGTGTGGGGTCAAGGGCTAGGCGGGAGCCAGCTGGGCCTGCCTCCCTGGCTTTTCTGAGGCCTGATCCTGGAGGGAAGAAGAAATGAGATCTCAGGACCTGTCCCACGTCAGCCCTGTTGCAGCCCTGTTGGGGAGGTGGGTGCTGGCCATCCTGTGAACAGAGACCTGGGAAGGTGATCCAGGCCCCTCTGTTCACAAGAGAGCAGAGCTGCCCCCTCCCTGCCTTCCTTGCCGGGGTCAGGGTCAGCCCATCTGGGGATAACCACGCACCCATCTGACTGACCTGTCCCACTGCCCCAGATCCTAGGCATTCTGGAGCCAGTGCTCCAGGTGGGCAGTGGGGCTCTGCTGGGCATGGGGTCCTTGGGGCTGATAGGCACGCTGCTGGGCCTGCTGCCAGGTGGCTGCTGGGTGCCAGGAGCTGGGGCCAAGCGGCAGCCTCATTCCAGCCCGTGGTGGGCTCCTGCCAGGGCTGGGCACCAGCCCCGTACCCAGTGGCATCTGCCAGCTTGCCTGGCGAGCCCCACAGTGCTGTTTCTAGCCCTCTACCCTGCTGCTGTGGGCTCTCTGGGGTGGGTGCTTGCTGCTCCCACACCTGCCATTGAGCCGGAGGGCAGAGGCCTCGGAGGGAAGGAGCAACACTTTCTAGGGGTCCTGGCCCTCACCTGTGGTGAGGTGTGTCCTCGCTTACAGACACGATATAGGCCCATGCTCGACCCAGCCTGGGGTGGCCGGCAGGCAGGGCAGCTTCCTGGTGGACATGCACTCCCAGCAGGCAGCTCTGTGTGACACCCCCCCACCCCACCCCCTGCTCGGCACAGCCTGCTCTGCCGGATCCTGCTGGGCCTCCCCACGGGTAGGTCAAGCTCGAGGGCAGTCACTTGGTCTGTTGCTGGGCCTTGCCCAGGCTGTAGTGACCTGGCTGGTCGACCTGATCTCCAACAAGGGCGAGGAAGCCCCAGTTGCAGGGTCTGGCCCAGGCTGAGGCAGAGGCCGCTGGGTGGGCATTGTGCCCGGGTGGGGTTTGGGTTGTCCTCGGATCTGGTGGGGTTCCTGATGTGGCTTCGCATCCTTTCTCCTGGGCCGCTCTCACTGGCGGTGGCATTGCGGTGGTCTCCGCCCCCCTCCCCAGGCAAGGTTTGGCTCCTGGCCTCTCTTGGCCGGGAGCCTGATGAGGGGCCCAGGCTGCCCTCGGGGAAACGTGGACGCTCTCAGGCTGCTGGACCTACAGAGCTGGTTCTCCTGCCCTCTGGGCTGACCGTGCCCCCTCCCCCCAGCAACCCCTGCAAGAGGGGAGCTGTGCTTGGGGCCGAGAGACAGCTGGCAGGCTGGAGCCGAGGCCTGGCCACCCTGCACCCCGGGTCTGGTCACATTCCTGAGGGACCTGCTGAGCCTCCCTGGCCCTGGGGGCGGGGGAAGGGCAGGCAGGGATGGGCTCCAGGCTGCTGCAGGCCTCTTCCCCCACCCCTGGCTCCATTCCAAGGGCGCCCAGGCCTGCTGGAGTGGGGGACAAGGAGCTGGAGTCTCAGGACCCCATCCTGGAGGACCCAATGCTCTGGGGGGGCAGGTGGAGCCCACCCACATCTGGCAGCAGCTGCCAGCGGCCTTGGTGGGCTGGTATTGAAAGGGTGAGCCTGCAAACGCCATGTGGTCAGGCTGGGCTGGGCAGGAGGGGGCTGGGCGCTCTGGGCGGGGGTTGGGGGGGGAGAGCAGACCCGGAGGGAAGGGAAGGAGCAGGAGAGCCAGAAGCGGTTGAGACTGGTTCTTATAAATAGCCCGTTGCACCAGCGCCTCCAATTTTGACCTTTTGTTATGTAAATGTGGCCAGCCTGGAAAGGGCCTTGCCCAGGCCTCCTGCCACCACGCCTGCCCGCCCTCCAGGAATTGTGTGCCTGCCACGAGCTCCCCCAGATCTAGGTGGCCCTTGGAGTATCCTAAATCTGTGGGGGTGGGTGGGAGGAGGGTGCAGGCGAGCTCCCCAGACCTGCTTTCTGACTGCCACGGGGACTGACTGTGGGCACTGTGACCACTGTCTCTTGCCCAGCTGTCTGGGCGTCCCAGCCAGAGAGACCCCCAGACCTTCCTGGGAGCGAGGGCCCCCAGCACCTCCCCCCTCCCCTTGCTGATGCCTTTGTGGGTGACCATGTCTGTCTGTCTTCCCTTCCCCAGGTGACCAGGCATTGATGCACCCCCAGGGAGGCCGCGCGCTCAAGGAGGCCACCCCCGCTGGCTGCTGCTCACATGGTTTCTGGGCCCCTGGCACTCCGGTAGGTCAGGGAGGGGCAGCTGGGGGTGGGGGCGGCAGAGGGAGGACGTTTGCTCCTCCTCCTGGGGACTCTGGGCAGCCTGCAGCTCTCAGCCGGTGTCCTGGCCTGCAGTCCTTTGTGTGCGGGCAGTGCTGGCAGCATAGAGGGGAGGCTAGGGCTTGGGGAGGAAGGCTGCTGTGGACTCACTGGTTCTCGGAGGCCAGGACCTCCTGCCCTTGGCTAGTCTCCTTGCCAGTTGTCCTAGGTACTGGGGCTAGGTGTCCAGGCCAGTGTGGAGGCCACGCCTTGGGCTCTTTGTCCCTACCTGGCTGGCTCGGGGGCAGGGAGTGGCGGAGGGTTGGTTCCTGCACGACCTGGGCTCCAGCCTCTGAACAGCCTGACAAGGCCGAGCTGGCCTGAGGTGCTTGCTGCTTCCTGCTGTCAGGCCCTGAGTGCCGGCCCATGTGGTCATTGGGCGCTCGAAGTCTTCCTTGGGGTGCACAGGATCATTGGGGGGTTTTCTTTGTCTTTGCAAACAAGGGCAGGTACGAGCCAGTGGGAGGAAGGCAGGTCGGTGCAACCCCTCCAGGCTCTGTCCTGAGGGAGGCAGGGCTGGGCGCCTGGTAGGAGCTGATCCCAGGTGGGGGAGGCTCAGAGAAGTCAGTTCCTCTCCGAGGTTGGGCTGTGAGCAGAAGAACATGAAAGCCCCTTGTCGGCCTCACGGCTCAGAGCACCTGTGGGGGGGCACAAGCTCCTGAGTGGCTTGAGGGGTGGGGAGCCACGGCCTCGCACTGTGGCCTTGCTGCCCAGTGGGGTGGGTGCATGGTTGGGGCACGCTGCTCCCAGAGACTCCTGTGCACACTGCCACGCGGCCACCACAGAGTTCCTCTGCATGTGTTTTCCTCAGTGACGTCAGTTAGCATCTGTGCCAGTCTGGCAAGTTTCCCAGGCTCAGACAGCACTGCCTGCCCTGCCCAGAAAGTCCCTGGGGCCCAGCGGTGCCAGGGCTTGGCCAAGCTGCCTTTCCTTCTCGGCACCTGGAGGCCCAGGCAGGGGGTAGGGGGGATGGGTGCTCAGTGCCTGTGGTGGGGCAAGGCCATGTGGGGTGGGGGCGGCAGCTGGGCTGCAGTGTCACATGATGCTGGTAAACCTCAGAGTCTGGGAAGCCTCTAGGGTTGTTGGAGAGAGACCCAGCCTAGAGCAGAGGTCGCAGACCAGAGGCTGCATGTTTGATCTGGCCCACGTGGTATTTAAGGAAAAAGAACCTTCATTTTGCATGGGGTGATTTCACCTGAAAACCTGGATTTCTGGCTTGTCTCGAAAGCTGGGAAGCTGCATGCCCACGTGAGAATTCCAGCCACCAAGCACCTCATACACCCCTGCCTTTGGGTCTATGAGGCCAAAGACAGGCCAAAGACCTTTGGGTCCCATCTGGGCACGTGGTTGGCTTCCTTTAGTGTGGAGATGATACCTTGGGCCAAGTTCAAATCCCAGTTTGCTTGCCTGCCACCATGTGCCCTTCATTGTCCTCTGTGTTTTCAAGTCTGCATATGGGCTGGTGCCGCCCCCCTTCTCGGGCAGCCTGGGTGGCGTGAGTTCCCTGCCCAGGTGCCGGGCCCCAGGAGGGTCTCCCGCTGATGCGCGCGCATACCTGTTCTTGCCCGCAGGTGGTGCGTGTGGGCAGGGCGTGGGGACATGGGGCCCGACATGGAGCTGCCCAGCCACTCGAAGCAGCTCCTGCTGCAGCTGAACCAGCAGCGGACCAAGGGCTTCCTGTGTGATGTCATCATCATGGTGGAGAACTCCATCTTCCGGGCCCACAAGAACGTGCTGGCCGCCAGCAGCATCTACTTCAAGTCCCTGGTCCTGCACGACAACCTCATCAACCTGGACACGGACATGGTCAGCTCCACAGTGTTCCAGCAGATCCTGGACTTCATCTACACCGGCAAGCTGCTGCCCAGTGATCAGCCAGCCGAGCCCAACTTCAGCACGCTCCTCACCGCCGCCAGCTACCTCCAGCTGCCTGAGTTGGCAGCCCTTTGCCGGCGCAAACTCAAGAGAGCTGGCAAGCCCTTTGGCTCTGGGCGGGGAGGGGCCGGCCTGGGGCGGCCCCCCCGCAGCCAGCGGCTGTCCACGGCCTCTGTCATCCAGGCCCGGTATCCGGGGCTCGTGGACGGGCGCAAGGGGGCCCACACCCCCCAGGAGCTCCCCCAGGCCAAAGGCTCCGATGAGGAGCTCTTCCTGGGCGGCTCCAGCCAGGAGAGCGCGCACGGCCTGGGCCGGCCGGTCTGTCCAGCCAGCGGGGAGGCCGGCCTGGGTGGCTGCAGCACTAATGGCAGCGGTGGGGGCTGCGAGCAGGAGCTGGGCCTGGACTTGTCCAAGAAGAGCCCCCCGCTGCCCCCTACCACCCCTGGGCCCCCCCTCACCCCCGACGACCCAGCCCAGCTGAGCGACAGTCAGCAAGGCTCACCCCTCTCGGCTTCCGCCCCTCCCGTCACCAACAGTGCCTCTTACGCTGAGCTGGGGGGCACCCCCAGTGAGCCCATGGATCTGGAGGGGGCCGAGGACAACCCCCTGAGCCTATTGGAGGGGCCGGGCGGGCAGCCCCCCCGCAAGAGCCTCCGGCACTCGTCCCGCAAGAAGGAGTGGGCCAAGAAGGAGCCCGTGGCCGCCTCCCCCTTTGAGCGGAGGGAAGCGGCGCCGAAGGGCCCCTGCCCAGGGGAGGAGGCCGAAGGGCTTGGGGACAGGGTTCCCAACGGCATCCTGGCCAGCAATGCGGTGGCGGGCGGGCCCTACGGGGAGCCCTCATACCCCTGCAAGGAGGAGGAGGAGAACGGCAAGGATGGGAGTGAGGACAGCGGGCAAAGCGGGAGCGAGGGCGGCAGCGGCCACGCCGGCGCCCACTACATGTACCGGCAGGAGGGCTACGAGACGATGTCCTACGGGGACAACTTGTATGTGTGCATCCCCTGCGCCAAGGGCTTCCCCAGCTCCGAGCAGCTCAACGCGCACGTGGAGACACACACGGAGGAGGAGCTCTTCATCAAGGAGGAGGGTGCCTATGAGACGGGCAGCGGGGGTGCTGAGGAGGAGGCAGAGGACCTGTCAGCGCCCAGCGCGGCCTATGCAGCCGAGCCCCGGCCCTTCAAGTGCTCAGTTTGCGAGAAGACCTACAAGGACCCAGCCACTCTGCGGCAGCACGAGAAGACTCACTGGCTGACGCGGCCCTTCCCCTGCAACATCTGCGGCAAGATGTTCACGCAGCGTGGCACCATGACGCGCCACATGCGCAGCCACCTGGGCCTGAAGCCCTTTGCCTGTGATGAGTGCGGCATGCGCTTCACCCGCCAGTACCGCCTCACTGAGCACATGCGCGTGCACTCGGGCGAGAAGCCCTACGAGTGCCAGCTGTGCGGGGGCAAGTTTACGCAGCAGCGCAACCTCATCAGCCACCTGCGCATGCACACCTCCCCCTCCTAGAAGCCAAAGACCCTTGTTGGCCTGCGGGTGCCCAGGAAAGCAGGGGGCACAGTGGCCGGGCCCCGGGTGTGGGGCGGTTCTTGGTGTAGCCCCCCCTGCCCCCCAGAGCTTTAATCCACAGTCTGTACCAAGGGGAGAAGCGGGCAGCCGGCACCCAGCCCAAGTGCGTGTGGCTGCTGCGCCGTCTGCCTCCTGATCCTCCCCGGCCCAGTTCCCCCGTGAGGGCCAAGGCAGGGCCTGCAGGAGTGGGTCACGGGGGGTGTCCCGCAGGCCGGGTTGGAGCAGGGGGAGTGGGGGCCTCCCTCCACGCTGCGAGGATCAGGGCTGCTGCGGCTGGGGTATCTGTACTGCCAGCCTGGCTCTGCGGGGAGCGGTGCCAGAGGGAGGGGACAGCGCCCTCCCTCCTCGAGCCAGGGGTCACCGCTCACTGGTGCTGGGACAGTCAGGAGCCTCCACCGCCTACCTCTCCACAACTAAAGAGCCCTCTGGGCCTGTGTGGCTGTTATTCCTACTGATCTGTTCCTTTTTTCTTTTTTCTTTTTGTTTTCTAAACCAAAACCAACAAGAGTTTATTTTCCTTCCGGCCCCTAAGGGCTGAACCTGGGTCTACAGACTGAATGTACAGGGGCAGCCACCCCCCTCCCCCATGCCCGACTGTGGGCTGGGTGCCCACCCTCCAGGCCCCAGAAGCCCTTCTTGGCCAAAGGCTTCCCTGGGCCCCGAGCCCTGCCTCGGCTGCCTCAGGAGAGAGAGTGCTTTTCCCATAGTTTCTGAGGAATATTCTTTGTTTAGAGGTACTTGTTTTTTATTAAGAGAAACCCCCGTGTAACGTGTATGTGAATGTTGGAACTGGAAGGTCTGGGGTTGGTGGGGGGCGGGGGGAGGCTGGCCGCGGTGCCAGGACGTTGGTACGCGTTTCCATTTTCTCCGTGTGTGTGGTGTGCGCGGTACGTGTGGACTCATGTCGCGTTTCCTTCCTTCCTTGCCCATCAAGGTGGAGAGACTTCTGACCTTTTGCTACCTCTTGAATTCGTGAGAACAGGACGTTGGTTGGTGATGGTAGTTGTGGCCGTGACGCTTGTGTTTTCCTTCTGTCGCCCTCCTGGGCCCCCCGCCTATGCCCTCTCTCAGAAGGGGCACCTGTACTTCCTCTGTGCGTGTGTGGCCAGCTGGCCACCCTGAAGGTGTTCTGAGTGTGCTGCTGGGCGTCAGGGAGCCTGAGCTGCCTCCCATCTGGGCCCGAGTGGGGGTATGGGTGCTCCAGCCCCTGGGGAGCCCCCGGCACAGGACCAGGTGCCAGGAGATGGGAGCCACACAGTGGGACAAGTTCCTGGAGGCTCCCAGCCAGGCCAGGACGGGGCGGAAGTGAGCCCCCCCCATCCTGTCCCCTGGGCCTTCAAGAGCCTGACCTCGGGAGAGCAGCAGCCCCTACCTGACCAGTGCGGAGGGGCTGACCACAGGGATGTGTATATCTTCTCCCACCCCCCCGGCAGGGTGGGGACCTGCTCTGCTTTGGCATCTCTGGGCAGTCTGGGGAGAGGCTGGCTGCCACCCATGGGCTCAGCCCTGAATCCCACCATACCCCTCACCTCTTGCCTTGGGCTCTCCGCCAGCCTCAGACACCTCCATGGGCCTAGAGCCATGCTCACAAGACCAGGCCGAGGTCGAGAGGTCGGCACCACTGTCCTCAGCCTACTGCAGCCACAGGGCTGGACCAGCGGCTTTATCTTCTTCGTTTTGCTTCATGTTTTCATTTCTTTTTTTTTTTCTACTTTAAGTTCAGACCAAAAAATTCCGGAGTCATCCCCTACCCCCACCCTCCACCCCTCCAGAGACCCTCCAGCTGAAACCAGAGCCTGAGTTCAGGGACCCAAGTGGTGGGTGTTGGAAGTGAGGGAACACAGGCCACGTGGGGCCCTGCTGAGCCCTTGGGGTAACCCCGGCCTCGGGCTGCTCCTCTCCCCTCTGGGGACTTGTGTTCCAGCAAGTCAGGCAGGGCCCCTCCAGCGCCTCTGCTCTCCTGACCCCCCTACTCCGTCAGCACTTAAGCCACACGACAGAAGTCTGTAGCGGGAGCTGCACACACGCCCCTGGGCGTGGCCCCCGGTGAAGCAGGTGGTTCATGACAGAGCTTCAGGGACTGGGCGCAGAGGCCCTCACTCAACGACCTTCGTGCGACGTAGTATTGTACCCACCTGAGTATTGTATCATATATCGAGCCTTCTCTGTATTTTAACAAGAAAGCAAAACACTAGTTTCCTATTTAAGACTTTAAGGGTTTGTGGGGCGGGCGGGGTTAACACGACACTTGGTTTTGTTTTCCTTTTCCTTTGGTTTCATGTGGAATGCGTGCTCGTGAGTGTGTGCATGGACGTGTGTTAGAGCCTCACCAGGAGATTAGGCTGTTGGAGGCCAAGGGCGGCTTACAGTTCTCTGCTTTAGTCACTTAATTCCTGAATGTTTCGGAGAAACAGGAAACAGAAAATAGCAGATGTCATGTAGGAAAGAGGATAACAACAACAACAAAAAAGAAAAAAAAGCTCACACCCAAATTCACAAAACCTATTTTTTAAACCAAAGCACATTTTGAATGCGTATGGAACCTCAATGGGCTCAGAAAAAAGATACTAATATATTTATCTCATTGTTTACATAAACTTTTACAGTTTCAGACCTCAGCAGATAAAAGGCCAGTCCCAGTGAACCCCACCTTCCGCCGGAGCCCCTTCTGAGTAGGCCCTGGAACGGCTCACGGGCAGAGGGGCCGCCGTGGGGCCGGGGCGGGCATGGAGGCCCCTGAGCCCTCCTCCCAGCCCGGGCCTCTCCCAGCCCAGCTGGCACCAAAGAGCTTGGGCCCGTGCTGACCCGCCCCCCAGGCCTCCTGGCTAGACCACGGTGGTCCTGCCAGCTAGCACAGCAGGGGTGGCTGTCAGTTCTGGCCACAGGACCTGAGCCTGGGCTTGGGCCCTGGGATGGAGGTGCACCCTCATCCCGCTGCTCTGCCTGCGACCCTCGGGTGGGTTGATGTGAGGGTCCCTCTCAAGCCAAAAAGCCAGGACCTTTGCACAGCTCCGTCGACTCCAGCGGGTCCCCGCCCCCTGGGGACCCCCACCTCCACCCCGGCAGTGGGAGGGGCTCACTGGGCCGGTCCTTACCTACACAGACGGTGCAAACACTCTGAACAGTGTTGTTTTTGTATCAATATGTTTGTGCAGTGATGAATGTATTTATTTCTCAGACTTGGGGCGAGCGAGCGGTAGACCGGGCTCCACCACCGCACGCTCCCGCCAGACCGAGCCCACCACCGGGGCTCCTCCAGGATTGCAAAAAAGGTAAAGAAGAAAAGATGAACCTTTAAGCAAATACGAATCTCAGAGACTCGCAGCATAGCCATACACCTCAGCCTGTGAAACGAACAATCTGGACCCAGACGGACTTTCAGAACCTCACACAGCCGTGTGTGTTACCGTTGGTCGCCACTTGGGGGCTCTGGGCTGTCCGCCGCCCCCACCCCCACACCCACCCGTCAGTATTCACTGGACTGGCCGTGTGCAGGAGTGCGATCGGGGCGGGCTGGCTGGGCAGGCGGACCCCAGCCGCCCTCCACGCGGCTGTCCTGAGTCGGGGTGAGGCCTGGGCAGCCGGGAGGGCAGGGATCAGGGCAGAGGTGGCCGCATCTGTCCCGTCCCCTTGGCTTGGGGCGAAAGCAGAGGCGCTAGGCCTCAGAACAGACCAGGGATCCCAGCCCTACCGGCCCCCTGCAGGGACCAAGGCCCTCGCTATTCCCCAGAGCCAGGTTGGGCATCATTGAACCTGTGAACCCGATGCCAGGAAGGGGTGGTGGAGCGGGGCCTGACCAGAGCCTCAGTCTGACATTCCAAATCAGGAGGTGGGTGTGCGCTGTGGGAATTGAGGCTGCCCGGGATCCCCTGCCTAGGACCACCCATCCCCCACAGGGCTTGTCACCCCACTTTAATTTTCTACCGGGAACCCCTCCCCCTACCTCACCTTGCTATTTATTGCTATAATTTATTGACCTCAAATATGCTGCATAACAGACCTCACTCAGGGCAGAGAGGATCCCCAGGGCTCCCCCCCTCCACTTGGCGGGGCCCCGTGGGGCCAGGTGCTGAGGGGAACCTCTCTGTCCCCCACCCATCACTTGCTTTCCCCCTCCCCCGTTGGGGGACCCCAGGTTGGGCACTGGCCCATTCACAAATACCTCGAGGGGGAGGGGGAGGGATGGGGTTATAGCTGTTTTGTTTAACGGGAACTGGAAGAGGGATCATGTCCTGCTACGCACCCTTCCCAGGAAGGAGGGACCACGATCGCACTCCTGTACTGGCCACCGCCACTGTCAGTCATCACACTGAGTTCACTTCCCTCAAGAATTTGGATAAATTCAGGTCAGAGCTGCAGGTATGCAACCCTCAAGTGTCATAGTAAAGCAGTTCACCGATCTCTCCATTCAGAAGCGTGCAGTCTTAATGTACAGTGATGAGAAACTGTTATTTTATGATCTTTTCATTAAAAGCTTGATTGAAAACTTGTGTGAGGCCTCTGTTCTCTTGCTAAATGAGAAACTGCTTTCCTTTCTCTGTCCAGCGCTTCCAGGACCTGGGAGGGTGGGAGCTGGGATGGGCATCTTTCTGCCCCAGGCCTAAGGGTGGGTTTCAGAGGGGCCTAGGTCCTCAGTGGCATGTGTGTGTCTGGAGTTGGCAGTTGGGTCAGCATCCTTTCCGGCAGTGTTGGCCAAAGCTGGCCGAGGTGGTTTGGGAAGCAGGGTGTGTGTGGATGGGGTGTGGACCCGGTGGCCTGGGTGATAGGAGGTCTGGCCCATGCCCAGGACCATGCATTGGAACAGCAGGATTGGGCCGGGGCAGGGGGTGCTCATTACTACCCACTGCTCCCTCCTGCCGCTTGGTCTTGGGGTGGGGTGGGTGGGAGCCAGGAAGGGGGATAATCTTAGTCTCTAGGGTCAGGGACAGTAGACCCCATTCCCTGGAGGACTGTCCCTCCTGAACCAGGGTGGGGGTACCAGGCTGAGTGAAGACCCAGGAGGAGGAGCGGGCTGGGCCTGGGAGGGTGGTCAGCCAGCTCAGCCCCTGGACTCCATGTACTGCAGGCATCCAGGCAGCTACAGGGCTGCAGCAGGCGAGCCCCCAGAAGAACATGGGCATTGCTGCTCTAAATCTCATTAAGTTCTGTTCAATTGTTTTAAAATTCTTTTTTTTGGTATATCAAAGCAATACTCAAACATAGTTTGAATAATCAAATGGCTCTGAAAAAGGCTTAAAACAAAAAATGGTTTCTTGTCCTTCCCAGCCCATCCCCACATCATGCAGGCAACCAGAGTCCAGCCTCACAGCAGGTGATCATTTCGTTCATCTCTACCCTCTTCCCCTTCCCTCCTACCCCTGCAAATAGTTATCGGATGTTTCCTGTGATCTCGGGCTTGGCAAACATTTTCTGTAAGGTTGCCAGATAGTAAGTAGGCTGTTCAGTCTCTGTGGTGACTCACCTCTGCAGTCACAGAGCAAAAGCAGCCAAAAAGGGTGTAAGCAGACGGGTGTGGCCAAGTCCAATTAAATTGCATTTACAAACCCTGGTGCAGTGTGCAACTGGCCAAGCCATAATGGTTATTACCATGTACATTTGTTTATTGCTGGGCCAACTAGTGTATTGTCCCTTCTTTTTTTTTTTTTTTTTTTTTTTTTTTTTTTTTTTTTGTGGTACGCGGGCCTCTCACTGTTGTGGCCTCTCCCGTTGTGGAGCGCAGGCTCCGGACGCGCAGGCTCAGCGGCCATGGCTCACGGGCCCAGACGCTCCGCGACATGTGGGATCTTCCCGGACCGGGACACGAACCCATGTCCCCTGCATCGGCAGGCGGACTCTCAACCACTGCGCCACCAGGGAAGCCCAAGTCCCTTCTTATTTTTCTTGAGGTTTAATAACGATCTTATCTTTTTAATTGCTCAGTTTGATCTGAGCCTCTTTCTCTACCCTTTGACTCTGTGAAATGCCTCCCGGTACAGTTTTCCACAGAATCAGACACTGTTTTGGCACCTGCTGTTCTGCACAGGTTGGGCTAGAGTCCTGCCTTTTTGTCCTGCAACAGAACTACTGTTTTCTGGCTCCTGTGTGTTCTTTTCTTGGGTGACACGCTTGTTCGGTAGCATATTTGCTCCAGTACCATCCTGACAAAAGAACACATGGGAGGTGGGTTTCTTGAGACGTAAAATGTTGAAAATGCTTTTTTTTTTTTTTTTTTTTTTTTTGCGGTATGCAGGCCTCTCACTGTTGTGGCCTCTCCCGTTGCGGAGCACAGGCTCCGGACGCGCAGGCCCAGCGGCCATGGCTCACGGGCTTAGCTGCTCCGCGGCATGTGGGATCTTCCCGGACCGGGGCACGAACCTGTGTCTCCGAAAATGCTTTTAAATGACACGGAATTGGTAGTTTTCTGGGTATAGAACTGTGGATTAGATGTCATTTTCCTGCTGAAGTTTGAAGGAGTTGCTCCCCTGGCTTCTACCTTCCAGTGTGAGAAGAAGCCCAGTCCCCTGTGTGTGACCTGATTTCCTCCCTGGAAGCTTTGGTGTCATATCTCCATTTAGTTGGTTTTCTGTTCGTTGAGCAGGTGATGGGTTGGTTCTACTCTGCAGGCTCATTCCCTTCAGTAAACTCTTACTGATTTTGAAAGCATCTTAGCAACTTTTTTTTTAGGTGAAGTATAGTTGATTTACAATTGTTGTGTTAGCAGTTATTTTAAATTTTCTTTCTTCTGTTTGTTCCTTGATTGTTGCATTTTGTTCTTTTTTCCTGGATGTAATCTCTTTCTAAGGAAGCTAATTTTTTGACACTTTCTACTGTTCCTTGCATTGTATCTAGTTCCCTTTTAGATCCACTTTTGGTTTGTTTTTATCCTGTTCTATAATTTTAAAGACTTTTCCTCAAATGTTGGGTGGACTTGGCAGTTCATATTTAAGAATGAGACCCTAAAAAGCTACTTGGAACCAGTCCAACCGTCACCTAGGTTGTGTGGGTTTCATCACACTCGTCTTGCAAGTGGGATGGAGGGAATGAGCACCGCTTCCCCGTGTGCCGAGTTGGTCGTGGTGATTTTGACAGAGGTGCCAAGGCGAGGCCTCATGAGGCCGCTTAGCACGGATCACTGGAGGAGGTGAGAGGTGAGGGGTTACTGCATTGCAGCCTGAGTGAGTTGGGCCTGGTTAGGGAGTCATTCTGTGGGTGGAGGTCAAGGATGGGGTTGAGTGGTGGACACCACTGTTTCCTTTCATAAAGGTTTTGTTTAAAATGTGCCTCTTTCTAAAAAAAAAAAAAAAAAAAAAAAAAAAAAAAAAAAAAAAAATGTGCCTCTTTCTGAAAACCATCTGAGTAGGGCTGTTCTTGATCCTGTGCGGTGGAGGTAGTTTGAGCCAAGAAAAGGAGTCAGGCAGGAAAAGAGCTGCTCTGGATGCCCTGGCATCCAAAGAAAGGGACGGAGGGAGGGAAGAAAGGAAAGTTTGAGGAGAGTGAGCCAGAGGCTGCTCCCATCTTCATGCAGGAGGCAGCCCCGAAGCGGAATGTTTCCATAGACCTTCTGGAAGGACCTTTTCTGAGTTCAGCAAATGGAGAGGAAGCTTTTGGACGGCTCCCCACCGAAGCCGGGGGTGGGGTGGGGGGTGGGCAGTGTGTCGTTAAAGGTCTCCACACTGCAGGATGTTGCTGCTGCTGATTCCGAGGGGCCCCCTGCCTCGCGGGGCACCTGGGAACGTGGCTGAGGGTAGATTTTTTTCTGGTCACTGTGTGGTTTAGGATGTTACCTGGACTTACTGTGGTGATCATTTCACAATGTCCATAAAGACGGAATCATCGTGTTGCGCTCCTGAAACTAATGTTATATGTCAATTATACCATAGTTGAAAAATGCCAGTTGACAGTCTGGGCTTGACCCCTGGTTGAAGGGCCGGGTGACCCTCCCACCACTGCCCTGCCCTCAGGGGTCACCCAGGACTCCCTCACAGCGGGGGAAGGCAGGCTTTGGGGGATCCGGCCGATGTAGCCAAGGACCCCAGGCTGGGAGCAGAGCATGGGGTTGACTCCTCATGGTTCTGGGGACCGGAAGTCTGGGACCCAGGTGTCGGCCGGGTGGTCTCTCTCCAGAGGCCTCTGCATGGCACGTAGATGCCCTCATCACCCTGTGTCCCCATCTGTTAGTCTCTCTGTGTGTCTGTGGCCAGATTTCCCCTTACAAGGACCAGTCAGACTGGGTTAGCATCCAACCCAAAGACCCATCTCCAGACACAGTCACATTCTGAGATGCTGGGGCAGGCCTTCAACGTAGGAATTCTGGGGGACACGCTTCAGCCCACACGGGGCACACAGACCTGCCATGTGCGGCGTCAGGTGGCTGTGGGGGTCCTTGGTGACCCTCTGTCCGTGTTGGCGCCATTGGCATCCTCTCTCTTGCCTCGGGGCACAGGCCACCTCTGCCCTCAGCAGGTACCTGCTGGGGTCACAAGCTACTCACTGAGGCATCGCCCCTCACGGTGTGCCCGCTGGGGAGTCGGTTGGGGGTATCCCCAGAACCTGCCCACTTTGTGATGCTACAGGCAGTGATCCCCGGGCCCTGGAGTGCCTCCCAGGATGTGGGCAGAGTTCATGCCAGTGGCCATCAGCGCACCCCCCGAGAATTCCTCTTCCTGTCCCCAAACTGCCTGTCCCGACGGGGATGCAGACCTCAGTCTTCAAGAGCAGGGCGGGGGAGGCAGCCGCTGACCGGCCTCCTCTGGCCCTTGGTAGGAGGTGGGGCTGCAGGCGGGGGCAGCAAATGAGACAGCTCATCACCTGACCTGCCGTCACAGTAACTCAACGTCTAACCATTAAACAGGCTGGTGAAGGGCTGTGAGGAGCACGTCAGACACCAGGTGCTCAGGCAGGGCCACCCCACGGGTGGGGAACAGTGCATGCAAAGTGTGGAAGCATCAGAGCACGTGGTCTGTTAACGGGACTGAGGTGGCTTCCCTGCGGCTGGTGTGAGAGACGGTGGGGGGCTGGCAGGCGGGCCCACAATGAGGGGACTCTGTGCCATTGTGCCATTATTTGATACATCGTGGTTTACGGAAATCTTTTTTCTATATTTTTTGGCCATGCAGCTAGGCTTGCAGGATCTTATTTCCTGGAGCAGGGATCAGACCCATGCCCTCAGCAGTGAACGCTCAGAGTCCTAACCACTGGACCATCAGGGGAATTCCCCTTTTTTCTCTTATCAGGCAAAAAATACAAGTTTCAAATACAAAAAAAGGGGCTGTGCACAACAGGCATGGATTTTATAACTGTTCTTTCTCTGATGGGACAGACATTTATTGAGCTCCTGGCACCACGCAGATGTCGTCACCCGACCATGCACTGAGTGTGCAACCACTGCATTCAGCCCTGAAGACAGGGTTGGGGGCCCTGCACCACCCCCTTCCTGGGCTGTGCCCCTCGGTGAGGGCCTGGGTGGGGAGGGAGGCCCGGAGAAGAGGACCTTGAACCTGAGTTCTGGGGGAGGGGCAGAGCAGGGCCAGCAGGCTAGGTGGGAAGACAGGCAGGTGCTTCCAGCGGGTCCAGTGGGAGCAAAGGGCAGGAGCACCGCAGCCAGGGGTCTGTTTCCATGGCTCCTGTTGCCCCCACCGCCAGGGCAGTGGCTTGGGTTTCACTGGAGGCTTCCTCAGTCCCAGGCTTTCCCTGCAGAGTTTCCTCCTAAAGACCAGGGGCGAGGAGGGGTCAAAGCGCCCCTCAGCTCACCTCTGAGGCTGCAGAACAGCAACCCAGGGGGTGGCCAATGTCACTGCCGTGAGGGCTGGATGCAGGCCCAGCTTCTCACGGGGACAGGCACCTGAGCTGCCACTGCCTGGTGACCTGTCGTCACTGAGCTTCCCCACGTAAACTGGGATCAGGACGCCTAGGCAGCGGGCGCAGTGTGGTCACGGGGACGCTGTGAGGCGATGGAGGAGCCCCCGGGGGTGCAGCGCTGTCCCACGGGACTGGAGCTTGTGTTCCAAGAGCCACAGGAAACTGGAAAGAGAAACAAGTGGGCCAGATTCTAGTGTGTCATTGAGCCCAGTATATTCACGGTATTTCATATGTAATCGATACAAAAATTATCAATGAGATGGTGCTTCACAGGGTTCACATCTCGGTCTGGACCAGACTTTCAGGAGCTCGGCGCCATCATCTGGGGCTGGACATCCAGCACTGGAGCCAGTGATGGTGCCAGGCTCAGAGCCTAAGCTGTGTGAGTCACTGGCCCCCTGGCTCTATGAGGGAGTCTGGGAACAGCCCCACTTTACAGGTGGAGAAACCAAGCTGCAGAGCTGGAGGGGGTTGGAGGGCACTCACACCAGCACCGTTTTATTTATTTTTTTCTTTTCCATTATGGTTTATCACAGGATATTGAATATAGTTCCCTGTGCTATACAGTAGGACCTTGTTTATCCATCCTATATAAAATAGTTTGCATCTGCTAATCCCAAACTCCCAATCCATCCCTCCCCCACTCCCCTCCCCCTTGGCAACCACAAGTCTGTTCTCTATGTCTGTGACTCTATTTCTGTTTCATAGGTAAGTTCATTTGTGTCATATTTTATTTTATTATTATTATTTTTTTTAATTTATTTTTTTTTGCGGTACGGGGGCCTCTCACTGTCGTGGCCTCTCCCGTTGCAGAGCACAGGCTCCGGACGCGCAGGCTCAGTGGCCATGGCTCACGGGTCTAGCCGCTCCGCGGCATGTGGGATCTTCCCGGACTGGGGCACGAACCCGTCTCCCCTGCATTGGCAGGTGAACTCTCAACCACTGCGCCACCAGGGAAGCCCCATGTGTCATATTTTAGATTCCACATATAAGTGATATCATATGGTATTTGTCTTTTTCTTTCTGACTTATTTCACTTAGTATGATCATCTCTATGTCCATCTATGTTGCTGCAAATGGCATTATTTCATTCTTTTTGATGGCTGAGTAGTATTCTGTTGTATATATACCACATCTTCATTATCCAGTCATCTGTCGGTTGTTTCCATGTCTTGGCTGTTGTAAGTAATGCTGCAGTGAACATTGGGGTGCACGTATCTTTTTGAATTAGAGTTTTATCTGGATATATGCCCAAGAGTGGGATTGTTGGATCATATGGCAACTCTTTTTTTAAAAGAGTTTTTTTTGGCTGCGTTGGGTCTTTGCTGCTGCACGTGGGCTTTCTCTAGTTGCGGCGAGCGGGAGCTACTCTTCATTGTGGTGTGCGGGCTTCTCATTGCGGTGACTTCTCTCGTGGACCATGGGCTCTAGGCGCGCAGGCTTTAGGTTGTGGCCTGCGGGCTCTAGAGCGCAGACTCAGTAGTTGTGGTACACGGGCTTAGTTGCTCAGCAGCATGTGGGATCTTCCCGGACCAGGGCTCAAACCCACGTCCCCTGCATTGGCAGGCGGATTCTTAACCACTGTGCCACCAGGGAAGTCCTGGCAACTCTATCTTTAGTTTCATGAGGAACCTCCGTCCTGTTCTCCAAAATGGCTGCACCAATTTACATTCCCACCACCAGTGCAGGAGGGGCAGCTTTATTATGGTAGGCACCCAGCTGTATCTGCTGACGCCTCAAACTTTCCTATTTCTTTTTCTTGCTTAATTGCAGGTCCTCCAGCACTGTTAGACCTGAGCAGGAGGGTCATTCTTGTCTCTTAAAATCTTAATGGGAAGGTTGCTAATACTGCCTCCCTACTGTGTTTACTAAGCAGCTTTCATCAGTTTAGAGTCCCTTTCGATCCCTCTTTAAATTTTCCACAGATGAGGAACTCTATCCCGTGTTCTGCTCCTACTGAAATGCTCTACTGAGGCTGGTGTTCTCCCTCTTTTGTCCATGTGGTGAATGATGTCAATTTTCTGATCTTGAACAATCTCTGGAATAAAGTCTGCTTGGTTTCATGTACCTTTTTTTTTTTTTTTCAATGTACCCCTTTGGATTTGGTCAGCTAATAATTTATTTAGGACTTTTGCATCCAGCTTCATAGTCTAAATTGGCCAAATGAAAGCCAACTTTAAAAAGACAAGTTTACCTGCAATTTCACCAATGAAATAGCTTGTCTTTCTCTTGTTTCCTTTAAAGATCTTATCCGTGTACATTACAATCAGTTATTTCAGCATACATAGTAAATCATATTCTTTTTTTCACTAGACATCATATCTCTATGCATGCCACATAAAATACATCATTTTAGTAATTACAGTGGTGTCCTCTTTGTGATGACTGTAACTAACTACCCATTTGAGTGAACCACTTAACGCGTTGTGGTTTAAGAATTTTATTTTTTTCTTCCTAGATTAAGTTCCCAGGAGTGGGATCATTGGGTCCAAAGACAAGAACCTGTTTACGCATCCTGATCTCTTTTCCACAGGAGGCTTCTCAGTCCGCAGTGCCGTCGGCAGCGAGCGGGAACAAGCCAGCCTCGCCTTCTGCTTCAGGTGCGAGCACCCACCGGCCTGCGCGGTCCGATGGCTGCCCGTGCGCAGCGGTTACGAATCGCCCCGCGCTCCACCCATTGTGACGCGAGTCCGGCGGCTGCGGGCAGAGCCGGGGCATGGCCGAGGCGCAGGAGCTACTGCTGCAGCTGCTGAAGGACAACCGCGACGGGCGCCTGCGGAAACAGGAGCTGGAGGAGCTGGTGCGCGGGCTGGAGGCCGAGAGCGAGAGCCTCACAGCGCGCCTGCACGACCTGAGCGAGCGCGAGCGCAGGTGCGGGTTGCTCCTCACCTCGCCCCGGACCTTGGGACCGAGCCGACGCGTGGGGGCACCGCGAGGGGGCTGGCATCCGGGCGCGACCCCGGGCCACGGAGCCTCAGTTTCCCCTCCTCAGCCTGCAGCGGCGGCGGAGCCAGGCGGCGCGGGCCCTGCGCGGGGAGGCGAGCGAGGCGGCGCGGGAGCGCGCAGACCGGGCGCACCGGCGGCTGGAGGCTGCGGAGCAGCACAAGCGGGACCTGGTGGGGAGGGGCCCTAAATGGGGCGGAGCCTGAGGTGGGCGGGACCTCGGACGGGGCGGGTCTCTGGATGGGCGGGACCAGTGGAGGGGGAGGGGCCTTGGATGGGGTGGGACCTCGTGTGGGGCGGGGTCTGAAGCAGGATGGGACCATGGACGGGGCGGGGCTCCTGGTGGGCGGGGCCCGTGGAGAAGGAGGGATCTTTAATGGGGCGGGGACTGCGGTGGGGGCGGGGACCTCGGAGAGGTCCGGACCGCCCCCTCGATCCCGTCCAGGAGCAACAAAACCGTCAGCTGCAGGAGCAGTGGGAGGAGCTGTCAAGCCAGGTACCTTCAGGAGACGGCTTCCGTCTCACGCTTCCCCTAGGAAGCCCCGCCCTAGTCCCCGCCCCCATTTCCGCCGCGTCCCCGCCTCCCAGGATAATCCCCACCCCTAGAAGCCCCGCAACCCCGCCCTCACAAGCCCCACCCCCAGCTCTTTTACTATGGAGGAGAACAACTGAGTCAGCAGCGCGCAGAGCAGCAACTCGGGACCCAACTGGTGGCTTTGCAGGTGCTTGGGTGGGGCCCCGAGGGCAGGAGCGCTGGTGTGGGCGGGGCTTTGATGACCTGAGGGCGGGGCCTTGGGGCCGAGGACGGGAGGGGGCGGGTGGGGGCGGGCATGAACATCTTGGCCGGGCGGTGGGGCGGGGTCTGGAGCGGCGAGCTCGGGGGAGTGCCGGGCTCCTCACCTTCCCTGGATCCTCCGGAAGAAACAACTGGAGCTGGTGGAGGCCAAGCACGCCAGGCAGGCGGAGGCCCTACGGCAGGTGCGGGCGGAGCCGGGTACTCAGTGGGAGGGTCGGCTTGAGATGTGGGTGGGACCTGGGCAGGCGCCGGACGGTGGAGAGGGCTGAGTTTCCCGAGTCTAATCAGGGCTCCCCTCATGCCAGAGCGCACAGCGGATGGAGGAGGCCTGGGCCAGCTTCCAGGAGCAGAGCGGAGTCTTGCAGGTGCCGCCACCCTCCACTCGGAGAGTCGCTCGCTCACCTCCGACCCCACTGCGGCCTCCTCCCCCGGAGCTGCCGGGGCCTGCCTCACCAAGGTCTTCCCAGGTGTGAGGCCTCACTCCCACCCCCTCCAGGAGCTGCAGGGGAAGGTGATGGAGGCGGTGACTGAGCTGGACGCCTCGCAGGGCGGCCCGGAGCCGTAAGGGGGTTAGGACTGTCGGGTGTGGGGAGGTGACTGTGGGGCCGGACAGAGGGCACATCGCCATGCCTCTCTCCACAGGTGCGGGTCGCAGCCTCGCCGGGGGCAGAGCTGCGCGGGCTCGCTCATGGAGGAGGTGGCCAAAGCGGACTGTGTGAGTGCGGGCCTGGGCGGGGACGGGCTGGAGCCGGGACCTGCCCCCGGGGCCGCCCCCACACACGTGACCACCCCATCAGGGATTTCCCCCCCTCCCCCAGGGAGCCGCCCCTTGATACCAACCCCGCTGGGCGGCCAAGCCTGCCACGGACGGCCCACCCAAGGACCACGCCCGCATAGGGGACCCGCCCCGTAGTGCCACGGCCCCCACGGAGCGACGCGCACCCACATGCCCCGCTCCCCCAGGGGGTTCCCCCCACCGCTCCCCGGCGCGGGACTGTACGTCGCTCCCTCTTCTCCGCAGGAGAAGCGGCTTTTCGGCGGCGCGGGCGCGGCGGGCATCAGGTGAGCCGGCGGCGGGCGCGGCGCTGGAGTCTGGGGTCCGGGGTGCGCCCGGCGCCCCGCCACCACCCGTCTGCCGGTGCGTCGTGGTCCGCAGGCTGTGGGCGCTGGGCGCGCTGCAGACGCTGCTGCTGCTCCTGCTGGGCGTCGTGGCGCTGCCGCTGCTCTACCTGGCGCTGGTGAACCCCTCGGCCCTCCGCCGCAGGCTCATGCGCCCCGGCTCGGACGCCGCCATCCGTCGCCTGCGCTACACGCTGGCCCCGCTGCTGGAGCTGCGCGCGCGCGGACTGCTGCCCGCCTAGTGCATCACGCCGGCCGCGGCCGCCAGCACCCTTGTCTCCCGCGTGGTTTCTGGGCGCCAGGCTGAGGGGTGGGGGGGCGGGGGTGACTGGGGATGGGAAGGGAGAGGGGAAGGGGGACTGGGGAGGGGTGGCGGCGAGAGACGGCGAGACGCGGGGGTGGCGGCGAGAGAATGGGAGACGCCGGGGCGAGGGCGTCATGTGTTCTCGGGCCCAGCGGACGCCGGGCTCCTCTGGGCGGACCTTAGTCCCGAGAGGCTGCCGGGCCCTCGGTTCCTCCGGCCCCGCCGCCCACTGGGGAGGGGTAGGAATTGTTACTAAACCCGCTCTCCTCTCCGGCGAGCAGAGCCCGGGGCACCGGCTGGCGGGTCCCCCCGGAGGTCCGTGTCCCACGTCAGCGTGGTGGTTACGCAGACTCCGCAGCGCTCTCCCGCGTCCGGGCTGTGCGGACCGTGCGCGCTCACCCCAGCGGTCTTCGCGGGCATCGTCTTTTCATTTCTGTAAATGTTCTGCTTAATGGAGATGGACCTCACGTTTCACTTAGTCTCTGATGCAGATGCTGCTCGATTTTTATTATTTACTTTTTTTTTGGTAGTGAAATTGTGTGTATCTTCTCTTCACACATACGTGCGGTTTTTTGGGGGTTTTTTTGGTTTTTTTTGCGGTATGCGGGCCTCTCCCGTTGCGGAGCACAGGCTCCGGACGCGCAGGCCTAGCGGCCATGGCTCACGGGCTTAGTTGCTCCGCGGCATGTGGGATCTTCCCGGACCAGGGCACGAACCCGTGTCTCCTGCATCGGCGCGCGGATTCTCAACCACTGCGCCACCAGGGAAGCCCATACGTGCGTTTTTGCTCAGGCTTTTGAACAATCGTTTCCTTATTGATTTGCACTTGTTCTTTAGTCTTTTGGCGGTTAAATTTGTTCATGGACTTCTGTGCACAATATAAGAATTGTGCGTTGTGTTCTAAAAATTCCGTTCTTGCCCGGAAGTCGTAAAGATACTCTCACACTTTAAATACTTTTCATTGGTGTAAACATTTTATCCATCATCCGTAGATGGGCATTTGGGTTGTTCCACCCTTTGGCTATCGTGAGTAATGCTGCAGTGAGGGAATTCCCTGGTGGTTCAGTGGTTGGACTCGGCGCTTTCACTGCCTTTGCCTCGGTTGCATCCCTGGTTGGGGAACTAAGATACTGCAAGCCTCACAGCGCGGCCAAAAAAAAAAAAAAAAAAGATGGTGCAGTGAACATCATGGGTGTGCAGATATCTGTTTGAGTGCCTGCTTTCTCTTCTTTTGGGTATTCACCCAAAAGTGGATTTACTGGATCAAATGGTACTTCTGTTTATTTTTTTGAGGAACTGCTGCTGTGTGGTGTCCCATCAGCAGTGCCCAAGGGGTCCAGCTTCTCCACATCCTCTACAACATTAGTTTGCTGTTTTCTTTTCTTTCTTTTTAAATAATAGCCATCCTAATGGGTGTGATTTTTTTTTTTTTTTTGCTTTCAATTTTCAGGCTTTGCATTCTCTAGTTTTTATAATTTATAATTACAAAGTCTCATCCGTCACATCCATAAGACAAGATGTCCTAGGGAAGTCTAGCTTGTATCCATGTGCCCTCCACCCTGTTGCCCCCACTCCTGTGGAAGAAACACTTGATTTTTTTAATGGACTCTCCTTTCCCCCCTTGATAAGTGAACTATGTACAGCCCCCCTCCCCTTTCCTGGCTAGCACAGTGCAACATGTGACTTCTCTGGCAGCTCCTCGCTTTGGGCAGTGTGGCAGGTGGGCCTGTCATTTACGCCACAGCCACGGTAGCCGTGGGGGTGTGTCCTCATGCTTCCTCAGCAAGGAGCCTTCTGCAAACGTCTGTTTATATTTTGCCAGAAAATCTGTGAGATCCATTCCTCAAAGTGGGATTGTGAGCCAGGGGTGACCACATGCATGATATTTGGAGATGCCCCTAGTCACTTTCAGGGTCGCTCTGTTGCATTCCCACCCTCACTGGCTATGGCCCCTTTCCCCACAGCCTCCCCCCCAACCCTGCATGTTGTCAATCTGATGGGTGAGAAAGGGCACTTCAGGGTGGTTTTAATTTGCATTTCTCTTGTGATCAAGGTTGAGCACATTTAAGGGCCAGGTGCATTTCTTTTCCTGCAAACAATTCATATCATTTGTTCATGTTAAAACTATAGGATTGTAGGGTTTCCTTCTCCCTCAGTTTTTTCAAAGCTCTTTTTAAGAATGCATTTTAGCTTCGATATCTGTTGTGAATATTTCCCCAGTTTGTTTTTCGCTTTGTTCGGGGTGCTCTTTTGCTATCTATGTGTTGTTTTGGTAACAATTTGCTTTCCTGTACTGATCCTGGGTTACAAAGGAAACTGTTCCTGTCTTCTTCCAACACTTGCATGCCTCCTTAGTTTATATTCAGCCTGTTGTCTGCCTCGGACATAGAGACTTAGTACGGTTTAGGATGTGAGCACCTTTTGCATTTGTTTGATTGGGATTACACTGAAGTTGGAGATTAAGTTTGCAAAGAAATGTCTTCCAAACCTCAGACAACATCTCTCTCCATTTTTAGTTTTTCTCAGCATTTTGTGGTTTTTTTAGTGTAAAGGTCTTTCATGTCTTTCCATTTATTCTGAGGGATTTTATGTTTGGGGTGCTATTATACACGGTATAGGATTTTTTAGTTTTAATTTCCAACTGTTTATTGCTGGCATATAGAAATACAATGACTTTTGTGTATGGACCTTGTAAACTGTGGTATTGCTGAACTACTCCCTTGTTAGTTCTTTGAAACTCTTCCGTAGCTTCCTCAGGATTTTATAAACAATCTTATTGTCTGTGAGGCAGGACTGTTTCTCTTCTTCCTTCCAAACTGTCTACCGCTGGCCACACACTAGGTACAAAGCTGATTAGAAGTGGTGAGAAGGAGTGCCCTTATCTTGCTCCGGATCTTATATTTCATCATGAATATGTTAACCATGTTTTTCTTAGAGATCTTTATCAGATTGAGGAACTGTTCTCCTATTTCTAGTTTGATGTCTTTTTTTTTTTTTGGCCATGCAGCACAGCTTGCAGAATCTTAGTTCCCCGACCAGGGATCAAACCCATGCCACAACAGTGAAAGCACCGAGTCCTAACCACTGGACGGTCAGGGAATTCCCAAGTTTGCTGATTTTTTATTATGAATGGGTGTTGAATATTGTGCAGTATTTTTTCTGCACCTATTGATCATATGGTTTTTTCTTTAGTCTGTTAATGTGAATGACCCTGATTGTGTCTTAAGCCAACCTTGCATTCCTGGGATAAGGCCCACTTGGTCATGATGGTCCTTTTTTACACATTGTGTTCAATTTGCTAATATTTAGTTAAAGATTTTTGTGCCTGTGTTCATGAGAGGGATGTTGCCCTATCTTCTGATTTTCTTGGAAGGTCCTTGTCTTTTTTTTTTTTTTAATTAGTTAATTTATTTGGCTGCATTGGGTCTTAGTTGTGGCACACGGGATCTTTCATTATGGCATGTGGGCTCCTCACTGCGGCACTTGGGCTTCTCTCCAGTTGCAGCATTTGGGCTCTAGAGCGCGCGGGCTTAGTTGCCCTGTGGCGTGTGGGATCTTAGTTCCCCCACCAGGGATCGAACCCACGTCCCCTGCATTAGGCGGATTCTCAACCACTGGACCACCAGGGAAGTCCCAGAAGGTCCTTTTTAATATCAGGGCTGAGCTGCCCTCATAAAAAAAGGAATAGGGAAGTGTTTGTTCCTCTCTTTTCTGAAGGATAGTGTGTAACACTGGCATTATTGCTTCCTTACATATGGAGACCCATCTTGGCTTTATGATGAAAAAAATTACACCTCAATAATTTTGACACAGAAAAACATATGAGTCATCAGTGTTATGTAGCTCAGTGAATTTCCATAGAATAAGGAACAATGTTACCAGCACCTGATTCTCCCCCTGCCTTCCTAGTGGCTCCCTCCTTCAAAACTAACTTGTGTCCTGACTTCTAACACCATCAAATAATGGTGCCTGTTCTGGAACCTCAGATGGAGTCATTCAGCAAGTACCTTTTGCTCAGCAGCAACCACACTGCCTGCTGCAGTTGTTCATTTATTTCCATTATTGTCCTGTATTCTTCTGCATGAATAACCACAATGATTTCTCTCTTGTCCAAGAACATTTTGGTCATTTACAGGTTTTGTTTGTTAGGAGTAGTGACCTCAGGACACTATTTCCTGCACAGATTTCTTACATCTGTCGGGTATGTGTGTAGGCAGGGAACTGCTGGCTTGAGCTGCTCAGCCTTGATGGATGCTTCACACCCAGCAGCAGCAACTGAGAGTTCCAGGTGCTCCACATGCCCGAATGCTTGACATTATGTATCATTTTATGTTTCAGACAGGCAGGGGGGTGAGTGGGTATCACATTGTGGTTTTAATTTGCAATGATGACTAATGAACACCTCTTACTATGTTTATTGGCTGTTTGGACAATGTCTTTTGTGAAATGCCTGTTCAGGTTTTTTGTCCATTTTTCTATTTAGTTGTGTCTTACTGATTTTTTAGTAGTTCTTTATATATTCTAGCTGTAAGTCCTTTGAACAGATATAGATAATTGCCAATATCTTCCCAGGTCTGTGGCATGTATTTTCATAGAGTCCAATTTAATTTTTTCCCCTTTATAATTAGCGCTTTTTTGGTTCTGCTTAAGAAATCTGTGTGTGTTCTGAGGTCATCAAGACACACTTCTATATTTTTTTCTAAAAGCCTTCAAAGTTTACCTTTAACATATATCTTTCCAGTCCACCTGGAATTAATTTCTATGTCTGATGTGAGGTAGGAAGTCGAGGTTTTCTATACTGCTATCCAGTTAATGCACCATTATTGCAAAGACCATCTTCCCTGACTGCTTTAGTGTCTGCATGTATGTGGGTATACGTCCCTGGACTTCATCTCTTCCACTGTTCACTTGTCTTTCTTTGAACCAGGAAGCCACAGTGTCTTAACTTCCATGGCTTAAGGATAATTCTTGATATCTACCTTGTGGGTCTTCAAGATCCAAATAGCTATATTTTGACCTTTGCATTCCCATATAGATTTTAGACTTGCCAATTTCCACTACAGAACTTTCTGGGACTTCGATTGGCATTTGCAGTGAAACTACAGATCAATTTGGGGAGAAACAAACATCTGTATAATGTTGAGTTTTCCAACCCATGAATATTTGTTTAGATCTTCTTTCTTTCAACATTTGTAGTTTTCACTATTTCTTAGGAATAGGTCATTAGATTTTTTTCTTGGTATTTGATGTTTGGGGTGCAATTGTAAATGGTACTGTTTTCATTTTTGTTGTTGTAAGATATATGTACACACACACACACACACAATTGACTTTTGTATATTAACCTGTATCCTGAACCTTGACTATAGAATATATTCAGATTATTTTGGATTTTTATGTACACAAAGGCCATTTCTTCATTTTATTTCTCCTTTCCAGATTCTTACACTGTCTCCTTTTGTGGCCTGACTAGACTGGCAAGGGCCCCCAGTGCCAAGTGCTGAACAGAGGTGGTGAAACACAGTATTGTCTAAGGGGACAGCTGTCAGTATATCACCTTTAAGCATTTCAGAGTTTTTTGCAGACACATCAAGGGAGTGATGTTTTGAGTACACCCCATCCTGAGTGTGGACCAAGCTTCCCCAGAAACTCCTCGAAGGTATCAGGCTCTTGGGTTGGTCTTTTGTCTCCTGCGTCATTGAAAGAGGAACTTGATTGTTCTTAAGATTTTAAATTTCATTTTGTTTTTTGTCTCTAAAGAAACCTATTTGCTTGTCAGCTTGTGTGGGTTTAGATTTTTCTACCCAGTACTGTAAATAGCATTTCTAACTTTTCAAGATGTATAATTTGCCATATTGCCGGAGTCTTGGACGTGCCATTCAATTGACTTTCATTTTAAAGCCAGTTTGACAGGCTTCCTTTCCAAGGATTGTGGTTTCAAATCAGTTCTGTGTTTGCGTGTGTTTCTACATTTTATAGTGTGTTTGTCCTGCACTTCCTATGCTCCCCCCTCTTCCTGGTCTTCTGTTTGATCTTTCTGGAAGTCACACCCGATATTCTGGTTTCCTTTCTACTTGAACTGGCTCACCTCTACCCACCTCCCAAACACGACCTTAAAGCATTTAACTCGGATCATCCCCTTGGCTCTTACGTGTATTTTGTCTGGTGTTTCAGTTCCACTCTTTCAATTTCTAAGTATTTAGGGTTCTTCCAGATATCTTATTGATTCCTAACAATTCCGCGGGATCAGCCTGACATGGTGAACAGGTATGGATGGGGTGCTGCTGCTGACGGACTGCGTTTCATAATCGCCATCAGGGCTATGTGTGTGACGGCATCCTGTGTTCTATCACTTGTGCAGAGAAGGATGTTAAAATCTCCAACTCTATTAGTTTGTTTCTCCCCTGAATTTTGTCAAATTTTGCTTCGGAAACACATGTACACACAATGATGGTGAATCTTTCTATTTCCTCTACTTCTGTGTCAGGTCCATGTATATAAAGTGCACTGCTTGTCATCAGCATATAATTGGGTCTCACGTTTATCCATGTTTATAATTACTGCCTCCTGACTGGAGTGCTCAGTTGTCCATACTTAACAGAATGATGCAGTGGGACTGTCGCCTGCTACTGCGAAACCTTTTGTCCCATGTTATGTCTTTTCTTTTTCCTTTACTGCCTTCTTTTGAATTTAATATTTTAAAAAGTTCTTTTAACTTACATATTGGCTACTTCTTTATATTTGTTTATACTGTGCTTCCTGCAGCTGAGTGGGTGTTTTTTACCAACTCTGGAATCCTGTCATGGGTGACTGCAGTGTCTCATTCAACTCTCCTTTTCTTTATGCCTCATTTTTGGTAATTTCATTGTTCTGCCTTTCATTGATTGGTTTTCTCTTCACCTGTATCTTACGTGTTTTTTCTTTAATTACTTTTTAAAATTAATTATTTTTGGCTGCGTTGGGTCTTTGATGCTGTGTGCGAGCTTTCTCTAGTTGTGGTGAGCAGGGGCTACTCTTTGTTGCAGTGCGCGGGCTTTGCATTGCAGTGGCTTCTCTTGTTGTGGAGCACGGGCTCTAGGTGCACAGGCTTCTGTACTTGTGGCACGTGGGCTCAGCTGTTGTGGCTTGCAGTCTCTAGAGCACAGGCTCAGCAGTTGTGGCACATGGGCTTTGTTGCTCCGCGGCATGTGGGGATCTTCCCAGATCAGGGCTTGAACCGATGTCCCCTGCACTGGCAGGCAGATTCTTAACCGCTGCGCCACCAGGGCAGCCCTTACCTGCTTTCTAACCAATCATCTTTTGTGTGACTTATTTCTAGATATTCTGTCATCATTTTTTTAGTTTTCGGTCTTTGGAGGGCCATGTGGGTGGGGATGGACACTGTGGGGAGGTTGGTGCATGAGGACGGTGGTGTCCTGGAGTAGAGGACCTGAAGGTGGTTGAGAGGGACACCGGGAAGGACCGGAGCAGAGGCAGGATGCAGAGCAACGCCTGCGGAGGAGAGATGAAAATGGGGCGGCCGGGTGGCCTCTGTGGGAGCCCTGAGAGCCATCAGGGAAAATACAGTGTTATTTTTGGTACATCTGTGCTGTGGTGAGTCATCTTTGTGAAGCTCACAGCCGGGGCACCAGGGATGGCCCCTCGTGGCTGCGAGGCTCCTGGGCGGGTGGCCCCCACCCCCAGCTAAATGTGCACTTAAGATTGGATTGGTTCCAATGCATTATTTTTGTTTTTATTTTGTTCACGTTGGTTGAATCTTAGGTTGAATATAATTTTTTCCATTTTTTATACACAAGAAAATACTTCATGTACCTCTGAGACAAGACAGGTAGGGAATGTGTCCAGTGCAAGCATAGCTCACACCTGCGCAAAGACTGGCTCTGATTGTCATTCCAGCCACATGAGCCATGTAGGCGACACCTTGGGAGGCAGCGGGTTGCCGGGCTCTGCAGGGGCATCTCGGCCCATCTGTCCATCAGATGAAGTGGCAGGTCGTGTGTAGCAGCAGGCAGTGATTGCGGCACTCTGCCCCTCAGTAGGGGATGTCGTTCTGATAGTACTGGATCATGTCATAGGTCCGGCTCCTGGGAGCAGAGAGCAGAGGGGATTGTGAGGAGCCTGTGCTGGTCGGGGGACCCGACCCTCTGAGCCGCCCTGCTACCCCCCTGGAGGCCGAGTGCCCAATCGTGGACTTTTTGTCCGCCCGCCAGCCCCTCTCTCCCTGGGACACTTGCTCCCTCACCCATGGCCACAGCCTCCCTGTTACGCCCTGTCTTCTCCTTGCTCATGGGCCCCAAAGTGGGCTCAAGAGGATGCCCTTCCTCAGCCAGACGGCTGCCCTCAGTCCTGGGGCCTGGGATGTGGCCCAGGGGTGCATCTGTAGGAGTTGACTCCCAGCCCTGGGGCATGGCACGTGGCTGGAAGGTGTCTGTGCACTCCCCCTCCACCCTGCCCCCCATCCCCCCGCCTCACATCACCATCAGGAGAGCCTGCCTCATGCCGCCCTCCAAACCCCTCCTGCTACCCTGAACCACCCCACTTCTCTGCTACCCAGTCAGCAAAACCAAGTGGTGCTCCTGTGCCACTGGACCCCGGCAGGTCCACCGGAGCCAGTTCTCTGTCCCCAGGGTATGGGCCTGGGGCCTCTGCACCTCCCAGAGCCTGGACTCCCCTCGCTCACCCCGTTGTTGAGCCTAGAAACCTCAAGGCCACCTTCTACTGTCATAGCCCCTGGGAGCCTGTTCCCAGGCCTGTCAGTGAGGCCTGGCCCCACCGCTTCTAGTGGCCCCAGTTCTCCCACCAGGCCCCTCCTGTCATGGCTTTCACAGCAGCTGAAGGGGTGAAGCCTCTCAGAACTCACTTCCTGCCCCACTGGGCCAGGCGTCTCGGGGCAGTGCATCCTGTCACCTGGCCCAGGTGTGGGCCTGCACAGGTGCCCACTGAACACTGGATAGGCAACATGGGTGTGTGGGTGGGGCAGGACAGGGTGACTTGCCTGTTGCTGAGGAAGCAGCTCTGAATGACCTTCAGAATGAAATTCGCGGCCTCTCGCTCTGTCATGTTGGGGCTGAACCTGTGCCTGGCGGGGAGAAGTGCCGTGTCAGGGCTGCCGCCCCCAGGGCTCCAGGCTGCCCTCCCCGCAGGGACGTGGTCTGGCCGGTGGGCTGCACTTAGTGGCCTGGCCTCCTGTGGGGACACGGTTCCCAGCTGGCCTCGAGGGCTTGGGCCCCTTCCCAGCACCTCCCAGGCCCAGGGGCCTGTGGCCAGGGTAGGACTGGCAGGGGGCTGAGCCACTGCAGCCCCAGGGCTTGGCCCAGACACACCCTTGAGGGACGAAGGGCCGCAGGATACATCCCCCGCCTAAGCCAAGGCACCTCACACACTGGAGGTCTGGGGACAGCACCTCACCCAGGACCCCGTCTGTCTGGGCGTCCAAGGGGGAGCACTTGACCTCGATAACAGTCCCTGTTACCAGCACCCGAGGGGCTCCCATCTCAGGGGACAGCCACCCCCAAGTGGCCTGCCTGCTGGACCTACTTCAAGAGCTTGATCGTCTGGCCGCGGAAGCAGGGAAGGCCCGTGTCCAGCATGAGAGTGACCAGAGAGACTACGGCGTCCATGTAGGGCCTGGGGAGAGGCAGGGAGGGAGGTGGACAGAGGCCAGCCTGGGTGGGGGCCCTGCCTGTGGTCAACATGCAGCCCCTGCCCAGGGCCTGCCCTCGGCCCCTGCCGTGGTTCTGTGCCCGGCTGAGGAAGGGATCCTCCCTTCTTGAAGGGAACCGCGTATGCGCCATGCAGGCTTCAGCAGACTCGATTTGGAGTCCAGGTGTCCCCACACTGCTCTGTGGCTTCGGCCACATGACACTTGGAAGCCAGGACTTGAGTCCCCGGCATGCAGCCTGGGGGTGCAGGGGCTCAGGCTAGGGAGGAAGGGCAGGTGAGGTGCTCAGAGGGGCCCCAAGGTGTCAGCAGGTGAGGCCAAGCCTAGGAGATGCAGAACATGGCGGGTCACTGATGCCTGGAGCAAGATGCTGCTGGCACAGATGGCAGAGACGTGACAGGAAGGCGAGGCCTCAGGGGGCCTCCCGTGCATCCCCCCGCCCCAACCCCAGTCCTGTGTCCACCAAAGGCCTGAGATGACCCGAGGGGAACTTTGAGGGGTGGGCGGGGCTTGCTGGATGAACGGGCCCAGTATGGAAGTCCCTCTGACCCCTGCTCCATCCGTGGGGCTCACCGCACGGCCAGGTAGCCACGGACACACATCTCCATGAACCACTTGAAGGGGGTGGCCTCCATCTTGCCCCCCATGATCATCACCATCTCGTCCGTCAGCTTGATGTCCGGTTCCCAGCCAAGGTTGCCACCCGGGGAGCTTTCAAACATGAAGCCAAAGTCTGCAATACCCCAAAGAGCCATCGTGCTGGGATCAGCTGCAGGGCAAAGCTGGGTGGATGGATGCCCTGTAGCCGCTGTTTCCTGGGGATGCTGGGGAGCAGCGGCTGGAAAGGAAGCCCAGCTCCCCAACCCCCAGAGCCCCTGCCCCGGTGCCCCCGCGGCAAGATGCCCACCCACCGATGTGGATGATATGGCCCTTCTTGTCCAGCATGATGTTGCCGTTGTGCCGGTCCTTGATCTGCAGCAGGAACAGCAGGAGGCTGTAGGCAGCCATGCTGCGGATGAAGTTATAGCGCGCCTGTGCAGAGACAGCATGCTCAGGGTGCCCCGGAGCTGTGCCCTCTTGGGCCTGCGGGCACCCTGGAACCCCTGGGCCTGCGCCTAGATCAGCAAGCCAGACCTTGGTAGCCGGAGTGACAAGTGGGTGCATCTGAGATGCAGGGCAGTGGCCCCTTTCCCTCTTCAACTCCTGTCAGCTTTCTCCTGGGGAGCCCCTCTCGAGGCACGCCTTTCATCCCAAAGAAGGTTACAGATGCCCTGGATTTACCCCCAGACATACAAGGACTTGCAAAACAGGGTGCTGACCAACACAGGAGCTGGGGCTGGGGGGCAGTGGGGCCGCCCTGCTGCCCACCTGCTGGAAGGCCAGCGTGGACTCATCTCCGTACTGGCGTGTGAAATAGTCGTACATGCCAAAGTCGGTCTGGCGGCCCAGCTGGTCCCGAGAGGTACAGTCAGGGATGCACTCGATCACCCCGCACTAAGGAGGAAGGGCCGAGGCTGAGGCTGTGGGCACACCACAGGGCGAGGGACAGGGGCAGCACCCAAGCAACTGCTTGGGGAACTTACCCCAGGGGCGGTGGCCACCACCCGGTATGGAAAGACAAAGAGATCCAGGCCAACCAGCTGGAAGATGTTTTTGAAGAGGTCGATGATCTGCAGGGCCAGCATGTCCTGGGAACCAGGAGAGACTCAGGGTGGTAGTGGGCTGCTGGCTCCAGGTGCCTGCGGCCCTGCCCAGTGAGGGGGAAGGGGAGGAGGGAGGGAGGCTCTGGTGAGCCTCACTGCTCACTGCTCCCTGGGCAGACTGTGAGGATGCACTGCCTGGCGGTGGGTGTGAGTAAGGGGCACCCATCCCCACAAGGTGGTTCCCCCTGAGCAGCCAGGGTGTACAGCGGGAGGGGGGCCACTGGAGAGGCCTCTGGGTTTAGCAGAAAGCCCTGATGTACTCCAAGGCAACAGAACCAAATGGGGAACCAAGGATTCCTATTTCTGTGTGATGCTGAGAAGTGTGCCTGCCTGGAGCCTTGGAGAGAGGTGGGCCTGCCCCGGCCCCGCCCACCTCCAGCCCTGCCCTGCCTGCCCAGCCCATTACCTGCCGGCAGTCATCTCCCACTTTGAAGATGGCTGCTTGCCAGGAGATTTTCTGGCCATCGGCCTCCTGCGTGTTGCCCTCATCCTCGGAGTCTGAGCAGCACCGCAGACCTGCACAGGGAGAGGCTGCCTGTCAGCGGCGAGCAGAGAGGCCCTCTGAGGATGCTGGGGGCAAGCCCTGATCATGTGCCTGAAGCAACACAGAACCTTAGGGATCATCTCTGCAAAACCCTAAGGAAGCCAACGAGGCCCAGCAGACACCAGGGGTCAGTGGGTGGGGCCACGGGGCCAGGGTCTCTTCCTAAGAACAGCTGAGGAGTGAGGACCCAGGGCCACACCCTTGTGCTGCTCCCCACATTCATGCCCCCGCAGAACTGCAGAGTGTGATATATGTGGCAGCCACAGCTGAGGAACAACCGTGCCCTGTCCCGGGAAGAGGCCGGAAGGATCCTTCCCAGCGCTTCAGGAGGGAGCAGGGCCCTGCTGACACCCCGGCCTCCAGACTGGGACAGAATCGACTCCTGCTGTGGAGGCTGCCAGTCTGCGGTCACTCGCACAGCAGCCAAGCTGACCAGTCCTCCCCGGGGCCTCTGTCACTGCACACGTGCCTGCCACCCCCAGACAAGGGCCCAGACTGACTGGCTGGAGGCCGTCACCGTTCATGGGGACCCCAAACTACATCAGACGTGCCCCACTGACCTTCCTTCTCAAGTTCACTAACTCCGCATCGTTTCACCTTGAACTTAGCCAGATACGGGGCCTTTGCAGCACTGGAAAACAACAGAGAACGGGTGCAAGTGACAGGGAATGGGAGCCCGTGAGGGGGAGCTTGCGAAGGGTGCCTCACCTCTGCATGGGCGTCCCGGACTTGTAGTCGATGTCCAGCACGATGGCCTCGGGGTTGCTGGGCAGGTAGCAGCCTGTGAGGGACAGAAGGGACATCCCAGGGCCCGAGCAGGATGAGGCTTTCCCAGCAGACGGCGCTGTGCTGAGGCCTCGAGGGCCTTGCCTGCAGCATCGCCGACTCCTTGTTCCGAGGCCGGTAAGGCCGTCCTCCCTGACTCCGTGCTGTTTCCCTTGGCCCATCCTGACGTTCCACATGGGGCCACCACCTCCCTCAGACGCTTCTCCAAGAGGACACCCTAAACCCTCAGCTTCTCAGGCCACTGGCCGCCAGTGCCACAGGAGCCCCAGTGCCCACCCACCTGACACCCCCAGCTCGACCTTGTCAGTGCAGGTCGAGAGAAGGCCCTTCCTGGTCAGGGACCACAGTTCCCCGAGACCCCGGAGGTGGGGGTGCTCGAGGTGGGGTCCTGGTGGGAGGGACTGGGCCCCTGGGGAGCATGCGGGCCCCCGCCTCATCCACCCTCCTTCCCTCGCCAGCCCAACCTCCCTCACACGGCCCGAGCTCCACTCTGCTTAAAGCCCAGCTGGCTCTCCAGTGCCCCGGGGACACAACCCGGCAGCATGGTGTCCTCTGGGAGGCTTAGTGTCCTCTGGGGCAGGGCTGGGCAGGGCTCAGCATGGTCAGGAGAGGCCCACCCAGGGCCTTGCACTGGTGCCCATCACTGAGGCGGGCAGTGGGCAAGTGTGCAAGGCCAGGTTTTTGAAGAACGAGTGTGTGAGACAGTTAAGAATGGAGAGCTGTGCAGTGACGTCTGAGTTCCCGTCTTGTCTTGAAAAGACACGGATCTGACCACGTGGCAAGAGTACCAGGGAGGGGGGCAAGAGCACCAAGAGGGGGGCATGGGCCCCCTCATCCTACAGGCCCTAGCACACCTGGGATGCCCCCGCTTCTCCCTAAGCCCACTGTGTGGCCTGCGTTGCTTGTTACACTGGAGCTCAGGAACCTTCTAGAACCACAGCTGCCAAAGACAGGGCCTCTGCCTTCAGAAAACAGCTGTAGCTAGGAGAACCAAGAGTGACCACTGGCAGGGGCAGGTTCTGGAGAGGGGTGCCGGGCACCCAGGGCCCCCCAGACCCCCTTCTCACTGGCCTCGAGCCCTGCTCACCAGGCTGCACTTTCACTTCAGACAGAGCCGACAGACAAGCTCTCTTCCTCTCGTCACCTTTAGGGTAGGGCCTGGAGAACAAGACACAGATGCTGGTGTCTGTGGCTTCGGGGCACAGATAGGCCCTCCTGTCTGAGGGCCCTAGCCCTGCACTCTGCCACCTGGGGCAGGGGAAGGGGGTGTGTGCTGCTGTGGGGGTCAGGCTGCGGGCTCCGTGGTTTACTGGCAGTGTGGCCTCGGGCAGGCCCTCAGACCTCTGTGCCCCACGTCAAGGAGAGTGAAATGGAATCACGCCTCTCACGTGGCAGAGGCCCAGGGAGTCCACCCTGACCCTCCATCTCTGCTGCCATGTTGCTGCTCTGCTTAGAACTGGTCAGGAAAGGACCATGGGACACATGGCCCGCAGTGATGGGGTAGGGGGAAAGCCTGAGCACTGCAGACAGTGTGGAGACTAGGCGCCTGGAGGAACGGTACTAGGGCTCCCCTGCTGCCTCCCCAGGCGCCCGGCCAGCATCCACAACTCCGGGGCCCCATCCTGCACAAATGGGTGGCCAAGACGTCCAAGGTCGGCGTCTGCTCCATGTGAATGGGGGCCCAGGAGGTGAATCAAGAAAGGACCTCGGGTTCGCAAAGGAGTGTGGTTTCCCTAACACCACGGGGACCATTAGAACCTGGAGAGCAGATGTCCTCAGGCTTGGGCAAGACTCAAAGTGAACCTGAGATGTTGTTTTCTGTGCATCTGCTATGCCCACGGGGTCCCTGGACAGCGGAAGCAGACTCCCCGTCTGGCTGTTCCTTAGCAGGGGATGTTGGGGGGCCATGTCTACAAAGCTCCTTGGGCAGCTCCCACAAGTGGGGCCTGGAGAAGATGCCACTTACTTGATGATGGCTGACACGTTAGTGATCTTGTTGAAGAAGTCGAATTCCCGCTGGTAGAAGTCCTTGGCCGGGCCGGACAGGGAGCTTGTGATCTCTTCCACCAGCTGCTCCAGGAGGTCACCAATGTCAGCTGCAGAGAAACAGAGGGTGAGCCTGCAGTCCCAGGGACCTTCTCTCCAGACCCCATCCTGAGGTTTGCCCTCCTCAGGGTGCTGACGCCTGTGAGGCTGTGGTGAGTGGAGGGCCCCAGGATCATGGATGCTCACGGGGGCCGCACCTGAAGCGTGTGGTGGTCTCAGGGGAGCACCTGCATCTGACTGTCCCCTCTTCCAGGGAATATCATTTTTACTTGAAGGAGTGACTAAGAGATGAGGTAAAGTCACGCAGAGGTAGACTTATGGCAGATATTTTCTTGAATAAAATGAATCTGCCATTTAAGGAAAACAACTACAAAACTTTGTTAAACTTGACAAAAAAGCCTGACAGTTTCCCAGCACTCAGAGACATTTCTGTCCTGTGAGGCAGCTGGGGCTCCACACACAGGATCTTTAAGTACTGTGTCACGAAATGCGTCAGCACTGGAGATCCTGCCCTGCGCGTTGGGTGTGACCACGGCTGGTGTTACAGGTCCTGCAAGGGGCGAGTGCAGGGCAAGCAGGGGCTGGATGAACAGAGAGCGAGGCTCACAACATGGTTGAGACCCCTCACTGCACTGAACACCTGAGAAACTGTCCCGCCAAGCTTGGTAGCATTGGCAGGGAGCACCCATGGGGGCCTGAACACCAGACACTCGTCCCTTTCCAACTATGGGTCAGCAAGGCCCAATCTCCTGCAGCCACTTCAGCCCAAAGAGCATATTGTGACATGAAATGCAGAGGCAGAGTGAGGGGATCTCCCACCGCACTGATGACCTCATCTCCCACAGGCACTAAAGGGGCCTATAAACGTGTTAAGCAATGCCACTCTTCTCGCTCACTTCTTTAAAAGTTATGTTTATGTGAGATGGGTCTCTCTCTTTTTTTTAAAAAAAATTTATTTTAATTTTTGGCTGCGTTGGGTCTTTGTTGCTGTGCGCAGGCTTTCTCTGCTTGCGACGAGCAGGGGCTACTCTTCATCGCGGTGCATGGGCTTCTCATTGCGGTGGCTTCTCTTGTTGTGGAGCACGGGCTCTAGGTGTGCGGGCTTCAGTAGTTGTGGCACGTGGGCTCAGTAGTTGTGGCTCACAGGCTCTAAAGCACAGGCTCAGTAGTTGTGGCGCACAGGCTTAGTTTGCTCTGCGGCATGTGGGATCTTCCCAGACCAGGGCTCGAACCCGTGTCCCCTGCATTGGCAGGCAGATTCTCAACCACTGCGCCACCAGGTAAGCCCTCTATTTTTAATTTCTAATGTTGGTGAGCATGGATGGCCAAAGGCCACATAAACCCAAGCTCTTTGAGGGACTCTGTAGTTTTCAAGGGTGTGAGGGTCCTGGGATGACCTGGTTTGGGAAGCGCTGCCCGGGGAGCTGCAGCATGGAGCCATAGGGCCTTGGGGGCCAGGCAGGGGTCAGAGGTGGGAGTGGAGGAATGAAGACCCTGGGCAGGTGGTGAGGACGGGGTGGGGCCCGAGGGACGGGCACTCACGGTCTTTCTGGTGCCCCTCTTCATCCACATAGATGTTCGTCTTCATGTTCCAGATGAATTGGTGTGCCAGGAGCTGGGACTTGGATGCCGCCCACAGAATATACTCCCGTACATAGCCCATCTGTAGGAAAGCAAGGTCAGCCCAGGCTGGCCACACTCCACCAAGAGAGGCCACTCTCACCCAAGCAGCAATGACTCCACGCTTGGCAGACCCAGAAAGAAGCATCGTTGAGTGGTGCTGGCTGTGAGCACCTCTCTTGGGCTACGGAGTCCAGCCCAAGTCCAGCTGGCTGGCCAGCCGCCGGGGTCTTTGTCTATGCAGACACGCACCAGCTTTTGTCTCCTCTGTTCCCTCCTCTGGACTCTAAGCCCTGGACTCTAACCAGCTTCTGCTGTCGTCAAGCACAACGCGTGGGCAGGCGGGTTTCAAATGCACCCCTGTGGACTGGTGTCTAGAAGACGCTGCCCAGTGATGGACGGGTCCCAGAAAACCCTACATCACTCCCAGCTCAGGCTGAATTCCCATGTCCTAGGTTACAAAGGCAGCTGGCCTTTCTGGAAGACTCCTGGGGGACAGCCTCTCCCTCCCCACAGTAATTTGTGGCCCATCGGGTAAAGTATTCCTTGGACAGATGTCCTCAACTTGGGTGGGTGGGCTTCCCAAACAGGTCAAACTTCAAATAACCCAATTCTAACCCAGCAACTAGATCTAAAGATGAACCATGAATGTGCAACCTCCAGTGCAGGGTCTCCAGGCTTGGCCAGGGCATGGGTGTTCTGGGGCCCTGTGGGCCCAGGGCAGGCGGGTGTATGGGCAGGAGCAGGAGGTGTAGACGCTGCTGCCCTCAGATGCAGGCCTGAGGGTAGCACCGGGATGAAGCACAGGTGGTGAGGGCTCCAGGCTGTGGTCACCCCATGGGTGTTTTCTGTCCAGGCCCTGTGCCAGGCCCCTATGTGCATGTACACTGTTACGGCTGAATTATCCGCCCCCACCCCCCCATTCATATGTTAAAGTCCTGCCCCCCCCCCCCCCGAATGTGACTGTATTTGGATATAGGCCTTTAAAGAACTGATAAAATTACATGAGATCAGTAGGGGGCCCTGATCCGATCTGACTTGTATCCTTATAAGAAGAGATTAGGACACAGACACAGGGACAGCCGTGTGGGGATACAGGGAGAAGCCGCCATCTACACAGCAAGGAGAGGGCCTCGGGCAAACCAGCCCTGCTGACACCTGGATCTCAGATGTTCAGCCTCCAGACTGTGTGGAAGGAGCTCCCTGTAGTTTAAGCCCCGAGTCTGTGTACTTTGCCAGGGTGGCCTGAGCTCACTAATACACACGCTGTCCCCTCCAACCCCCTGGCCACTCCCCCCAGGAGACAGGGAGCTGGATTTGGGAGCTAGGGGACCTGCTGAGAACCCCATCCAGCAGGTACGGGTCCCAGGCCAGGTCGCCCACCCTGAGAAAGCAGCTGGCAATGTTTCTAGAACCTGCTCACCCAGCACAGCAGGACTGGGCCTCGGGTGCTGGACGACCGACCACATGGGGGAGAGAGACCTCAGGCCCAGGTCCCAGCTCAGTGGCCCTGCTCCTGGGCTCCGTCCCGCTGCCCACCCGGCCCTCCAGGCTGGTCGGCCCGTGCTGCATGCCTTACCTTGTCATACCTGAGGGCCTGCACGATCTGGGGGATGTAGAACAGGATGGCATCCTGTGTGGTAGGGGAGGAGCAGCCATGACTCAGGGAGGGGTGAGAGCACCATGCAGGACAGGGGTCTCAGGGCTCCACCCCGCCTGGACTGGCCCTGCTGTCTCTCTACCCCCAGGACACGTCCTCACCCTCAATCAGGCCTGCCCTCCGTCCCCCCATGAGGCTGGGCAGCCCCCCGAGGCCGACCCAGCACATGGGCTCACCGGTGGGAAGGACCGTAGGACTTTGACCCCGTACTGCGCTGTGAGCGGGTGCGGCGGGTACATGCTGGAGAAGTAGGACAGGCCTGTGGGTGGGTCTGCGGGCGCCCAGCACAGCACATGGCTGAGCTCGGGGGCATCGGCGTCGATGGTGTGCCAGGTGACCAGGAACTGCGGAGGAAGCAGGGAGTCACAGGGATGCCCCCAGGGAGTGAAAACCGCAAAGCATTTATAACAGCTTCTGACACATTACATACAACAGCACAACTTCAACCAGGGTGAAATACACTCAACGTTTTTCTACTGTAAACACAGTAAATGTTTCATCTGAAGAGTAGATAGCACAAGAGATCGGAAAAATCGTGGTACCACTGAGGTCAGTGGGTTTTGGTTGTGTTCCTCACCCCCAGGCATCCCTGGAAGCAGTTCTGTTTCTGTGCGCTTAGGACCAGGCCCTGGCACACTACCCACCACGCTACCTTGATGGCTTCGGGGATGTCACTAACGGCTCCTGGGTCCAACCGAACCAGACGGGTCACCTCATTGCCGATAGCTTCTGTGTTTTTGAACCTGCAGGCACAGAGGGTGTGGGTGGCAGACACCGAAGACAGGGGTTGGGGGAGCCCTGGACTGAGGGATGTGGACCAACACCCAGTGACATCTGAGCACTCTGGCTATGGACATGGTGTTTACTGTGACCGGCTGTGACCCAAGGGCAGAACTCCCTAGAGCAGGAATGATACTTCAAAGGACACCTCCCTTGGCCTGGCCCTCAAAGCAGCCCATCCACGGTGTGGCACCCGTGGGCCAGAAGGCACCCTGGCAGGTGGGAGGGTGGGTGCAAAGTGTTCAGGTGTGACCGCCCAAGGCTAAGGCAGGCAGCTGCTGCCTAAATGCCGTCAGGCTGCAATCCTGTCCTGAGGAGGACTTAGGACCCGAAGAAGGAAGCAATAAGTATGCAGCATGGGCTCCGGGGAAGAAAGGCCCACCCTGCACGCAGTCACATGGAGTCTACTGGGATTCAGCACAGGGGGCCTGGGAAGCCCCTCTCAGCACCTACTGGCCTGAGTCCTGTCCCTGTTAAGAGCTGCCTCAGGACAGCTCACAGGACACTCGGCTGCCAGTTGCCCCTCTGAGTAGCCTTCTGCCTGAAGATGCCACCCAGGAACCAACCCAGACCCCCCAGGCCTACCTCCCAGAGTAACCACAGGTGTTTCCTTTCCTCATCAAACAAGATGAGGCCCTGGGGTGCCCTGATGTTATCTCCTCGGGCTCTGGGGTGCTGGGCCCCCGGCAGGACAGACCCCATCACTGCACAGGACTGGGGAGCGTCTGAGGCTATGATGGCTCTTCCCTTACAGTCCTTGGCTGTGACACGTGCTTTCCCCCCGCCAGATGCCCCGTGCTGGACCTTCAGCAGGGCCTCTCAGGCAGCCCACCTGGCTGGCAGCTGCACGGCCAGATGAGGAGAGATGTTCCAGGCAAGGTTCACATTGTCCTTCCACTGCTTCTCGCTCAGGCTGATGTACTTGGACCTCCAGTTGGCCACACTGCTCTCTCCGGCCTGGTCTAGCTCTAGCTCCGGGGCCGACAGTGGGTTGTACCACGTGATGAGACGCTCGATCTCAGTGGCCTGGTGAGGGACACAGACACAGATGCGCCTCTGCATGGCCCGCGCCCCTCCCCCACCCCAGCACTGCAGGCATGGCGCACGGGCCTCACCAGCAGGGACAGCAGCAGCGTCCGGCGCTTCATGTAGTACTTGTGCAGCTGGGAGCCCCGGTTGGTCTTCTTGGACATGCCTGGGGATGGTGGGGGGAAAGGGCACAGTGTCCCTTGGAGCTGCTCTATGACCCCAAGGGCCCAAGGGACCCGGCAGCAAAGCCCCACTGACCTGACTTCTTGGAGATGGTGGACATGCCGCTAGACAGCGGGTAGGTGTTGATCCAGCCCTGTGTAGCCTGCTGGCGCGAGCCAACTGCTATGTCCAGGTTGCTCCGGGTGTCCTGGTTATCTGTGGGCAGACACAGCATTCTAGAAAGAGATGTCTGGACCTTCACCACAGACAAGGCAGCTGTAGGGAAGTAGGTGGGGGAGACGACCGGTGATGGCTTCCCTGAACGAACCAGGCGTCTGCAAAGTTCCTCATGAACCACACTGCAGATGGAAGCTTTCTAAAGTGTGTTATGTTCCCCTGAGCCCAAAGCAAAGCAAATCGAGGAGCCACCTTGATCAATTATGGCACTGACCTCCCGGTGTCCTCCTACATGGCGATGACTCGGGGACCCGTGAGGATAGATGGAAGGGCTGCCTGCCCTGCTCTGAGTGGAGCCAAGAGCTGTTTACAATCACTGTGCCTGCTTTTCCCTTTTGTGGCGGCCAGGCTGTCCGCATGGGTCTGCCTGCGGAGACACACGCCTCCCCCAGCCTGGGCGCGTGACCAGCTACATGCTTCAGAGAGACAAGAGCAGGGCTTCCTCCTGTGGGGCGGCTGCTGGCTCCCACTTCAGCGCCTTTCCCTAACCCCGTCCACCCTCCATGCTCTGAGATGCAGCTCACACGTCACCTCTTCCAGAAAACTGCCCCTGGTCCCCAACTGCTGCAGGGCAAGTGCCTGTCCTCAGGGGATGTTCCCACGACCCCCCATGTTGGAGTCGCCTGCCCGTAAGACTGGCCCCACCAGGTGACAATGGACCGTGCCCTATCCCTCCCAGCACACAGGCTGTAATCCAACACAGACCGTCGGGCACGCAGGGGGCCCCTGTGAACGGCCTGGCGCTGGGAAGTTACACCGAGGGGTGTCTGCCTGTCTGCTTAGAGACCCTGCCCTCCTTCCTGCTCCCTAGCAGCGGCCAGAGAAGAGATGACCAGGCAGGTGTGGGCCTCCGGTGACCATGCAGCACAGCTGAGGCTGGGGCTCACCTGGGGGGACGAGCTGGCTGGCAGTCAGGTACTTCTTATCTGAGAACATGGCGGTCCAGAATTTAATCATTATGCTTATGTCCTCACGCAGCCTCTTCTCTCCCTGCGTAGGGAACTTTGGGGGACAACTGCAAACAGCCAGGGATGAGGGTGAGTGCCAGGGTCTAGGAGTCAGGAAGCGCGGCGAGGTGGGGCGCGCAGCCTCCTAATGACAAGTTGGGCCGCTAAGCGGGGGGTCGGCACCCAGCAGGCTAAGTGACCCAGGCCCGGGGGCTTGGGGGGGTGGGGGCAGCACCTGAAGTAGTCGAAGGCAGTGGAGTAGATCTTCTCACGGAGCACATTGCGGATGGTCGCATTGGGAAGCACGTCCGCGTGCAGGAGGGTCAGGCCGAGGGTCAGCAGCCTACAAGAGGGCCCCGGTCAGCAAGTGGCGCCCCCTTCAAACCTCCCCCTAAGCTCAGGGCCCACCTGCGGGTGGCAGAGCCCTCCTGCCAGGTATGTGGATTGGGCAGGTGGTCACCCATCTCGGATTATTGTACCCTGGTGCCTTACGAAAGGTTTTTTAAACCTTCATTTTTGTTGGGGGGAAAACAATGTGTGTGTGACTCTGCCCCTCGGCCAGAAGCTTTGGTCCCACAAACTGCAAACCACTCCCTGAGGTACCATCACCTACTGGGACTACGAAGGTGGAACTCAGGTTCTAAGAACAACCTGCTTGGATTCTGCAAGGTCAGGGCTGCCCTGCAGGCATCCACAGACGTGCTGGTCAGGAACGGGCAGCCCTCCTGCTCGTCTCCATGGCCACTTCCCATGGCTGGGACAGTCCAGCATGGATCCTCTCCTACTAACCCATTCTCGTTGCAATTTGTAAAAGTATAGGTCCATGACAGACTGGAAATTAGGGAAAAAGAGAACTAGCCCTTGGGTACTGGTTTGAGAAGCACGGCCCGAGGGGGTGCCCAGTGGGCTGCAGGAACATGAGTCAAGAGCTCAGGGAGGGCAACAGGTAGGCAGAGTGGTGCCCACCTGCAGGGGCCCCTCACCCTCCCTCCATCTGACCCCCCAGGTATCTGCAGGCCCAGTCAAGAGCCCTCCCCATGCCAGGCCAGGCCCTCCTGATGTGTCCACAGCGCCCCTGACCACCACACCTGGTTTGAGGCCCACTGGGCCACATGCTGCATATGGGGGTGTGTGCCCTCCCCTGGTGTGGCTGGTTTTGCACAGGGCTTGGTGTGCAATTGGCACAACTGGCCTCAGAGGGTAAATGGGCCTGAGCTGTCACACCAGGCTCCGCCACACAGCTGGCCGTTCTTCCCCCTCCAATGTGTCACCAGAATCCTTTTGCTGCTGCCCACCCCCAGAGTTTGGCTGGCCGGATCCCCACCTGAAGCTCCTCCTGCAGACTTCCCTGCCGTGGACAGCAGGCTGCCCCATGTCCCCAGCCCCGAAAGGGCTTGGTGGCCCCAGCCATCATGTGCGGATGCCTTTCCCAGCGGCCCTGCATGTACTGGGGGCTCGGTCAGTTTCTGGTGAACAAGTGACCAACCACAGGAAACCCAGGAGCAGGCCCTGGGGTGAGCTCTCACTTGAAGCGGGGCCCGATGGCCGCTACATGCCGGTTCATGCTCCCCGCAGTGCCCCCGATGCTCAGAGACATGGACCGCTGCAGTAGGCTGGAGAAGATCTCCACCTGGTCAGAGCTGCAGTACTTGGCAATCTCGAACCGCTGCACCAGGAACTGGACGGAAAGGGATAGGCTGCTGGCGGGGCCATCTTGCTGGCGGGGCCAGGTGACCGCCCACCCTCAAGCCACCACTGCCTGCCAAGGAGGGGCTCCGGCCCACAGGAGGGCAGGTGGGGTCTGCGGGGCAGTGGGACGAGACCGGAGGGGCCTGGGGAGAGAGATGGGCCAGCTACCCCCCAGGTGGGGCAGTCTTCAACCTGCAGTCCCAGGGCAGCCCCTGACCCTGGGGAAGAGTGGATGGAGCACAGGGGAGCCAGGGGGGCACGTACATCGATCCAGATGCAGTGAGGGGTCACCTCAGGGGCACAGGGTTTGGGCTGACTGGCTTCCGATGCAGCCAGGGGGTCTGCTTCCTTTATCTCCGCAGAAAACAAGCCGAACTTCTGCTCCACTGTCATCTGCCAGGCGCCCGCCATCTCCCGCATGAACTGCAAGAATGCAGGCGTTAGCCCCTCCGTGGGGCGCAGAAAGAGGCTTGCTGGTTTGTTTTGTTTTGTTTTTTTAATCATAAAAGGAATATATAATCACTGAACAAAATTTAGAAAACCGAGGAAGGTATGAAGAAAAAAAATCACTAAGATCTCCCCATGATCCCACTTTCCAGCCTTTTCTCACCAGAAGCCCCTCCTGGACCACAGCCAGGAGTGTGTCCTGCTTTGTGGTGCAGCCCACCCGTGACAGCACTGCCTGGAAACCACCCAGGGGAAGCCGCCTGCGCAGGGCCTCTGGGCTGGCAGTGGCAGGGGGGTGGCATGCTCCAGAACCCAGTTCCTCCTCTCCACCCCCATGGACCCGGCACGACACCTTCATGCCGCTAACCAGGCTCAGGGAAGAACTGTGGGGGCCGAGTGGAGCCTGTGACCCCACCAGCCTGGGCGAGGGGTTCGCAGGGGAGCAGCCTCTGTGGCCTGACAACAGCCAGCGGCTCCTTCCAGGGCATTCAGAGCCCCTGCGGGGATGCGGGGACCCCATCCCTCCTCCCACTCCATGGCTGTTCAGGGCGCCAAGCGGCCGGTCTCAGGTCCCCTCGCCCACTCATTAGCAGCAGTGAGCAGTGCGAGTCAGGGGAGACCTGAGGAAGAAGGCAGGGAGGTGATGCTCACCTCTGCCCTCTGCCCTCCTCCCTGCCTGCAGGCACAGAAGCCATCTGGAGGCCATGAGGTGAGGACAGAGTCCACCGCAGACAGGAGCCCATCCACAACACAAGGATGGACTCCCGGCGTTCGCCCCTGTAGCCAACGTGTTGCAGGGTGGAAGGTAAGGGAGCAGCCCGCCAGGTTGCCTGCCCACCATTTGTCCCCCCCGTCCTGGTCGCCACCTTGGCCAGGGCCTGCCTTCCAGGCTCAGGGCATGAGTGTAACGAACAAACACAACTCAGGTCCAGGCTGAGTAGAAGCAGCCTACAGACTGCACGGTGCTCTCCGCTGGGGGCAAACAGCTGTGAAGGGAAGTGGGGACGGCATGGCGGCGTTTCAGGCCCCAGGCAGAGGGCACAGCTCAGACCATCCCTGGAGAAAACTTGTCTGAGGACAGCACTGCCGGGGAGGGACCGGCACCCGCAGTCTAAAGCAGGAGCCCACCGGGGCTGGGGCAGCAGGGATCGCAGGGTGCCTGTGGTGGCAACAGGGTGCAGAGGGGCCTTGCTGGTCAAACACCGTCCACCTCTGCTCTGCGTGAGCACAAGCAGCATGGAAAGGTCCGGGCGCAGGAGGGCCCTGATCTAACCCATTTTCCTGGCTCCTCTGTGTAGAGAAGGTGGAGGGGCCCGGGGGGAAAGCAGAGGCTGGGTTGTCTCCACGTGCAGGGGAGAGACGGGGGGCTGGGCCGGGCTGCTGAGAGGTGGTCAGATTCTGAAGATGCTTTAAAGATAAAAGGTAGACCTGACAGGATTCGCTAAGGCTCGCCGTGGAGTGTCGGGGCGCAGAGATGGCCATGAGGATTTTGTCTGGGTGTTTACAGACTGCGGGATGGTGGGGGCCAGTCTGGGCCTGTGCACTTGTTACAGGTTACAGAACCAGGGGACCAGAATTCCTTCCTGTCTCAGTAGAACGAAGGCCCAGACCCTCGTGCTATACGAGACCAATAAGATTGCTCACGCTTTATCTCCCCATGAATGCAAAAGACTCCAGCAGCACCAGCCTCTGAGTTGGGGCTATGGACGATTTTTGTTTTCTTTGTGTTCATACCTTCCAACTGCTCCATAACCAGCAAACATTGTCAGATAATAGAAAAAATGAAAAAAACAGGATGCAATGATACTAAAGACATAGAAATATAGGGGAGCAGCCCCCACTATGGGGTGTGGGGCATAGCTGGGCCTGGACAGCAGGTCCTTGCAGAGGCCAGGAGCAGGGAGACAGGCAGCCTTCAGCCCTGAGCCAACAGCAAGAGCTTGGTGACACCAAACCCACACATAGCTGTCGGGCTGTTGAGGAGGGCAGGTGAAGAGCTGCCAAGAGCTGCTTTCCAGAGAGAGATCACATTTCCCTGGGAAGGATGACCCCAACAGCCCGGGACTAGCACTAGGTCTGGCACGAGTGGTGGACGGACCTGCCAAGGCTGAAACCTCAAGCCAGCCGAGCTACTGATGATGGCAGAGGCAGGGGACAGACTGGAGTCTGACAGACCCCAAATGACGTAGCAGTTTGCTTGGCATAAAAACTCCTCCTTGGGGACTTCCCTGGTGGCTCAGTGGTTAAGAATCTACCTGCCAATGCAGGGGACACAGGTTCGATCCCTGGTCTTGGAACATCCCACATGCTGTGGAGCAACTAAGCCTGTGCACCACAACTACTGAGCCTGCGCTTTAGAGCCTGTGAGCCACAAATACTGAGCCTGCACGCCACAACTACTGAAGCCCGCGCGCCTAGAGCCTATGCTCCGCAACAAAACAAGCCACCGCAATGAGAAGCCCACTCACTTCAACGAAGAGTAGCCCCTGCTCACCACAACTAGAGAAAAGCCCATGCTCAGCAACGAAGACCAAACACAGCCAAAAAAAAAAAGATGTGAAGGTGTGATGCAAAGCAGGAAGAACCCACCCTTCTTGCCAAGATGAGCCCCTCGGGGGTGCGGCCTTTACTTCAGCCACCAGGCACAAGAAGATAAAGCAGCAGGGCCCCTCAGTCTCCACTGTTTTTCTAAACAGTGTCAGGTCCACAGTCACAAACTTGAACACAGATGACCCTGATGCTAGAACTAACCGACCAGATAAGGATTTTCAAGTAATTACCAAAAATATGATTAGAGATTTACCAGAAAAGATAGAAAGAAAAGGTGAAGATACAGAGATTCTCGGGAAAGAAATACAAAGTATAAAAAAGAAACTGAAATCCTAGATCTGAGGATTATATCTGAAATAAAATACATTAAAAATGGTTTAACAACAGAATGAGTAAGGCAGGAGGAAGTACCAGGGAACTGGAAGAAGGCCAATGAAAATGGACCAAAACGAGAGAAAGAATGAAAACAACCCAAGGGAATGCTGACGACCCTCTGACACTGCCATCGTCACAACGTCTGCACCACAGGCGTCCCTGGAGCCCAAGTGAGAAGGGGCAAACTGGGTAAAAAATATATTTAATGAAATACTGGCCTGAAACTTCCAAGTATGATGAAAAACCTGACATCTCTAAATTTAGGAAGTTCAAGGAATCCCAACATAAAATACACAGAAAACCACACCCAAGCACAACAGTCAAACTATTAAAAATCAAAGATTGAAAAAACCTAAAAATAGCTAAAAGGAAAAACAAACAAACAATAAATAGCACATACTGAGAAAGGATGATAATTTGTGGATTTCTCCCCAGGAACAATGCAAGCCAACAGATGACAGATATGTGTAATATGCCAAAGGCAACTTAGGGCCACAGACCCAGGAAGAACAGCCAAAGCACGAGATGAAGGTGACCTAGGCTGCGAGTTCACTCCCACCACCTGCAGCCCAGGAAGCGCTGAGGAGAACTACAGACCCAAGCATACAGAGGTACGTACGTGAGGATGGGAAACGGTCTGGATACACCAATAAGGCTTAGGAAAAGCATTTGACAACACAAACAGCACTGTTACAAGGCATGTGATGTATCACACACAGCAGTGAACACAGATGAAGACAATACACGCATGGGTCCTGACAGGGTGGGACGTAGCTGTGACTGAAGTGCCCCCGCCCTGCAGTGACAACAGCCGCCATGAGGTGGGCCAGGTCGGCTCATCCTCACAAAGACTCTGCGCAGACCCCTTGCCATCACCCTTGACACACAGGCAGGGATCTGCCCTGGAACCCTGAAGACAGCATAGCCAGTGGGGCGAGAGCCCAGACCCAACCGACTTCCCTCCTGGGGGGCAGGGGCCAGTGCCTCTGCTCCCCACACACCCGACTTGGCCCCTCCACAGACTTCCACCACCGTGAGCTGGACACAAACTCCGTGAGGAGGTGAGACTACGGCCACCTCCACACCTGGAACACTCCAGTTCCATCCTTGGAAGTTATCCAGCTGACCCTCAGGGGAAAAAAAACACAGAACACTCCTCCTGACCACTTATCTCAACGTATCTTAAGAAACTCAGAAAAAACATGTCAAATCCCATTACCGTGAAAATTAATGGGATCTGTGAAAAATAAATCTGTTCTTAGGTGTTCATCCCACCAGCTGAAAGGGTGTGTAGACCCTCCCCGTGGGTGGGCCCCCTCCAGCAGGAGGGCTGCTGTCCCAGAGTCGGCAGGTAGGACGCCGGTCACTGTGGAGAAACACAAGCATCCAGTCGCAGAGAAATGGCTCCCCCTGCCGAGCTTTGGAAAAATAATAGCTTCAGGCACCACTGGGTCCTTTAACACACTCCCTCTGGTCCCAGTGACAGTCCTGTGGGCAGGCTTTAATATCACAGTCTTGCTTACATATGAGGCACTGGAGGGTGAGGGGCTTTCCCGGGGTCTGCACACTCGTCATCCAAGGGGCCAGGACTGACTCTCCACCTCTCACCCCGCAGCCGCCTGCAGCTGGCATCTTACCGGCACTTCCACTCCGTTCTTGCCGGCCAGCAGCCACTCCCAGCAGGCCAGGGCCGTCTCCATGCCGTGCTCGTTGAACATCTGGAGGGGACCCCAGCACAGGTGATGGAGGAGCTGCGGGTCACAGTCTGGAACCAAATGCATGCTGTTCAGAGGCCCCGACAGGTCGACTCACAGCCTCCCTGGGTCAGCAGGACAGTTGGCACTGGCTGGAACAGCGCTGGCCTTTTATTTACAGCCCCACCCCAGTCCCTTGTGTGATGCCGCAGGGATCTCCCGGGGGAGCACAGCCTCTCTGCATGGCCAGGACTCGCTCCCTGGGACAGCAAGGTGGCCCGGGCCTGGGTGGTACCTTTGCTGCTGATGAGCATGGCTGTCAGCTTGAACATGGCCTCTGTATAGTGCTGAGGGTCACTCGCACCCAACGCCGCCTTCAGCTCCTGGACCATCATCTTGTTCAGGTCAGACGTCCGGCCTGTGGCGTCTGAGAAGCGGATCATCCCGTACACCTGTGGAAGGTCAGCGGAGGCACATGCGGCCTGGCCACCCCGATCACAGGGCTTCGTTGCCCACGTGGAGTGACAGGCTCATCTGGGTGCTGCCACCACCACGCACGGTGCCCCGGAACTCCTCCTCTAGAAACGAGTGCTGCTCCCACCATTCTGGACAGTCCCCGAGGGCGGGGACCCGGCCCTGACGTCTGAATCCAACACTGAGCTACAGCAGAGCTGCCTGCACGTGGGCTGAACAAGATCAGCCGCACGCTTCTTGAATCAGACATTACTTTTTTTTCCCAAGAAAGGTGCTGCTCTCTTATTCACAAGACTTGACTAGAGAGGAGCTCCCCCTCCTTTCAAGAACCAAACCTTCCCCCAAGACAGACCTCCCGCCCCCACCAAGAAGGAGAGGACGCTTGAGGGCCCCGCCCCGGTGGGAGGCTACCTCGCCTGCGTAGCGGTTGCGCAGGTTGAGGGATGCCATGAAGTTGGAGTAGTCCTTCTTCACGCAGGCTGGCCGCTCTGTGAGCTGAGTCGCCTGCAGAGACAGGACAGTGACTGCACACCCGCGTGGCCAAAGCCCAGTGCAGTGAGGCTGTCATGCTCAGACCCGGGTTATTAAAATCTCCAGTGATGGCAAGTGAATAAAATGTAACACCTCTAAACACGCTCTGGGGTCTGCCAGGTCACATGGAAAACAGTTTTAAACATTTTACTCTGAAACATCTCCGGAAGGCAGCTGGGACTACAGCTTTGCTCCATGACCAGCTACTTCACCCCCACTGGTGTGGCTGCCCACACTTAGAAGGGACATCGGCTCACACAGCCCCCACTTCTCCTGCCTTGGCCTCACCTCTCCAGTCTGCCCACCCCTCCAGGCCCCTCCTCCAGCTGGACCTGCCCAGTGTCCCCAGGGCCACCTCACACTGTCCCTTCAGCTCCATTCCCTACACACCAGCACAGCCAGTCATCATACACAGACACTACTGGAGACAACCAATCCTCAGGTGCTGGGGTTTTGGGCAATTTTTTATTTTGGGGTGGTAGGGGTGGGGGGAAAGAAGGTCAGGGGAAAAGATATAAACTGAGTAAAACTGAACCACAAACAAAAAATAAGCGGTTTTCTCATAAAAATTTTAAGCTGGTTCATTTTTAAAAAGGTGACCTGAGAGTGCATTACATTTTTTGGAGACAGTGGCCTGGAGCAGGCATGTGTGGGAAACTGGCTCTGCCACTCACTGTCCCTGACCTCGGCCTGCTCCCCAGAAAGTGGGGACACGGGATCCTCTCGCCAGGCTGAGCACAGTCCTGAGGGACCCAGAGCTGACAGACCCTCCCCCCCTTGCATCTCTCTGACCCCGCTCCTATGCCCCGAATCAGCCCCCAGCCCACTCCCCTCTGGGCAGAGAGGTCAGCCAGGCCACAGGCTGCACCTTCTGCAGGGCAGGGGCTCTAGGGCCGGGGTCTCCCAACAACCAGCGATCAAAACAAGAGATAAAAATGTCCTTCCCTCCTGAGCAACAGGAAAGGGAAAAACCTAACCTAAAACTACTTTTCTGTGGAAAAATCCCGAAATCTTTTAGGCAACATCACCTCAGATCCGGACCAAGCCCCGCTGGCCTCTGCCCGCGTCCTCAGCCTGCCTAAGGGGCAGCTCCCTTCCCACCAGGGTGTCTGGCCTCCCCTGACCCCAGAGCGGGCAGCACAGAGGTGCATGTGGCCACCTGGGCTCCCATGGACCACAGAGGCCCTGCACTGGGCCCCAGGGTTCGGAGACGCCAAATCACACCAGTTCCGGACAGGCCACTGCTGCCAACCATCAGCTTTGAGGCGAGTCTCTGATCTGGTTCAGAGGGAACCCCTCAGTGCACGTGCTGCCCCTAAACGAACCTCGAGCAGAATGAGACGAAGCCAAGGACATAGGGTGCGGCTCGGTCCAATGGACGGCCAGGCCAGCATGACCATAAAACGTGCTGACTGTGTCCAGCAGGACACTTCGTCCGTCGTGGACCTGATCCTGATAAAGGATCAACCTTAGAGCTCCGTCAGAAACACGGCGAGCAGCTCCCCCGAGCCTGGGGTCTGCTGCAGACACCGCAAGCTCCCCATGTGGGGGCAGGGCTCCCATGGCTGATGGAGACTCTGCTCCCCAGAGGCACACGTACCCCAAGGGTGGTGTTCTGCTTGTTGTAGCTGGCAAACTGAAGGATGCTCTCGGTGGCCATGGCCAGCCCCGTGTGCTGCGACAGCCCCGACACCCAGTTCTGGTGTTTGTTCAGGTATTCCTGAGACGGGGAAGCGCCGTGTTATTTTAAAGGTAAAAGCAAGCCTTGTGCAGCACTTGTGAGGTGTGGGAGGGAACCCTGCCTCTAAGGCTGGCGTCGCCCGCTCTGATCCACTGAAGAGATGGCTCCGCTCGGGCTGCCACTCCCTTGGGACCAGAGCCAGAGCCAGCCACTGTTCCTGCTGGCCTGCTGGGCCCCTGGCCATGCCACCCTCGCCAAGCCCGCATGCACCCCTAGTCCTGCCTACCATAAGCGGTCGGCTCTCCTGGGCCCACCCCCCAGTCCCACCGCACCTGCCCTCCTGGCCCCTGACCAGCATGCTCACCCCACAGGGTGTCCCATTACCCTGGGCCTGGACCAGTGTTCCTGGTCTGCTAGTTCACACCAGTGCTGTCGGTATTCCCAGCATGCTGTCTGGGTACAGCTCTCTGCACGGCTGGAAGGAGCTCCCCAGGATACTTTTTGATGATTTCAAGAAAGTACCTGTAGGTGAGACTTGGTGACCGTGGGCGCCCACTTCATGGCCTCCTGCAGGATCATGGCACAGCGCGCAGCGAAGTCCTTGACGATGCTCTGGAAGAGGGTGCGCCGGGCTGTCAGAGTTTAGTGAGCACAGGGCTGGACCATGTCCCCCAGAGCCTTGTGCTGAAGTTTGAACCCCCGGCCCACCTCTCGCGCTTCGCAGGTGTCGGGAACGGTAATGCGATAGGGGGTGTCCGGAATGTCGTAGTAAGGCTGGTCCTTGTGAATATCCTGAAAGCACACAGGTCGCTCTTCCAAAGCAGGTCCCTGTGCAGCACCTCCCTCCCTTCCCCCACCCCTCTCATCTGTGATGGGAGCCCCGCAACCCCCCATTCACCGCTTGTGGCATGAGCTAGGCTCAGAAGGGTGGGCAGGGTACTCACGGCGCTCAGTGACAGCGACAGGGTCTGCAGGATGTCCAGCATGGTCTTCAGCACTGTCCCGCTCCAGAGCAAGTGGGGGAACCTGCACCCAGAGCCACCTCTCAGGGCCCAGAAGCCACCTATCCAAGGAGCTGTGCTCCTTAAGGCCCCTCCTCCCTCCTGCTGCCCATCCCCGGCCGCCCCGGCCCCATCATCTTGGTTATGCGCTGGCCAGACCACTCCCTGCTCCCCACAGGGATCCTCCCTGTTTTCAACCAGGGCCCCTGTACCCTCACACGGAACATGGCAGGACAGGTGACCCTTGAACAATGGGGGGCTGGGGGTGCCAACCCTCCACACAATAGAAAATCTGCATGTAACTTATAGACGGCCCGCCGTTTCCACAGTTCCACAACCATGGCTTGTGTAGCACTGTAGTGTTTACCGCTGAAAATGCCCTGCTGCTCAAAGCGGATGGCCCTGGGCCAAGGGGAGCAGGCTGCAGGCTCGGTGGCCTGGCTCAGACATGCCCTCTGGCCCTACCTAGACACGCACATGGTGTCTGCTGCAGGCTCCGGGGATGCCTGCGGGAGCTGCAGACAGGCCCGGCATGGCAGTGCAATGAGGCCGGCCCAGCCCACCATGAGGGCCCTCACCTGGGAGGGCCCGTTCCACGAGCCTGCCGTGCCTCCCAACACAGCAAGGAAAGTCCAGGGTGGAACCAGCTCAAGGTGAGCTCCCCTCCTCCTAAGGGCCTGGGAGAAACTAATTCCACCAGGCCTTGGGCTGGGAGATGGCACTTAGGATGGCCATGAGCGTCTCAGAGCGAGCCCAGAGCCCTGCAGCAGGGAGGGTGGGATCCCGAGAACAGGGACATGACACCTGGTCAGGAGATGTGCTCTAAGTAGCACCGACCACTCTGAACAGGGGAGGATTAGGCCACTGACTCCTCACTTGCCAACATCCTGTGGGGGCTGCCCTGCCCTTTGAGAGCTGTGACTCTGAGTCCACTTTTCTCTGTATTGATGATGCAAGGTCGACCCTTCCCTGCATCCCAAATCTATACGTGTGCACACAAACATATGCACACACACACATGTGCACACACGTGAACACACGCACAGCACCAGAAGGAAATCGAGCTCACTTGTCCACCAGCCCAGACAGGTACTTGTCAGCCACCCTCCGGATGCGCTTGTGGATGTGGTTGAAGTTCACCAGCAGGAACTGCGCATGGCGCTCCAACTCCTCCTCATTCTCCTTGGTCTTGGCCTGGATTCAGAAGAGACAGGTTGCAGGCCTCGCACAGCCCTGGCAGGCGTGCGCTGGCGCTCCAACAAGGCTTACTTTATCTGCCATCATGTTCAGGAAGGCGTCAAACACCTTGTCGGCAACGGCGATCACGCACTGCATCATCCCTGCAACAGGAGAGCAGGGCGTCAGCAGAGGGGATCACCGTCTCATCTGTCACTGATACAACACTGTCCCCCAAACTCTCGGCTTTACTTGCATTTCCCCCCATGGCCCCCTTTCTGTCCCGGGACCCAGTCCAGGGCACCCCTTGACATCCACTCAGCACGGCTCTGAGCCCAGTAGTCTGTGCTGATTCCTTGGGCTGTTGCAGTCTTTCTGGCCTCCCCACTTCTGAAGGGCACAGGCATCTTGTAGGGTGTCCCTCAATCAAGGTATGTGTGACGCTCGCTCATGCCTGGACCAAGCTCATGGGATTTTAGGTGAAATGCCCTCCTGGTCGTATCTTATGGGGGGGAGGGTGAAGTCGGTGCCCATGTCACTGGTGGGCTGGCCCTGAATGCTCCCTCCACTCTCAGATGTGAGTCCCCAGGTCCAGCCCTCACTCTGGGGCAGGGAGGGGGGGCAGTGGCTCCCTAGAACCTGTACACGTCAAGCTGTGCAGAGCCCCCCACTTCTCCTGGAAACCATCTATCAGTGTGTTCTGCGGCAGCTGTCCCTCTGGTTCTTGTCGACATTTTCTATCTTCCACATTCTTTCTTCTTTTAGCAACTGGAATTCCACCTGAAGGCTTGTCCCTCCCCATGTTTTATTTATTCAACCGTCTAGTCAGTAGGGACTCACGGAGGCTCATCATTTGTGTGGCTGCTCCCTCTGGTCGGCTCCTGGGCCCTGCAACATGCCTCCCCACCTTCTCCTTCTCTCTTTTTCCTCTTGTTTCGGCATGACCTTACTTTCTGGCCCTGCAAGGCACCCTGGGCTCAGCCTATACTCTCCCTGCCCCAGCTCTCCCTAGAGTCACCATTCCTCCACAGAGTCCGGGTTCCTTTCACTGGAGAACAGTGTTCTGAGACCAAGGTCTGGGCACTGGGTGTGCTCAGTGCTGATGGGGTAGAGCAGAGTTTTAAAAACAACAGTGGGAGAACCATAGTGTTGGTGAGAGAACTGTGAGAAAACACCAACGCGTCCTCCACGACACACCCTGTGTTGCTAGGACGGCTGGTGGCCATCCCTGTGCTGCCAGCAGAGGGGGCTTCCGGGCCCCCCATTGTCCTTCCCTGCCAGCCCCACAGGAGTCAAACTGACTTCTGGACTATTGTGCAGGGTCACATGGAGCAGCACCTCACAGTCCCTGGGGCGATTTCTCCAAGGGCTGATTTTTCAACAGAAGAAAAAAATGGTATCCGAGACACCTGGGAATTAGTTCTCCACTGGCAAGAACAAGCTGCTTGAGTCGTCAATGTGCTGATGGCGCTGGCATGGGAAGGACTCCTCACTACTTGTGTTTTTTTTTTTTTTAATTCATTTTTATTTATTTATTTGGTTGCACCAGGTCTTAGTTGCAGCAGTTGGGCTCCTTAGTTCGGCTCACTGGCTCCTTAGTTGTGGCTCACAGGCTCCTTAGTTGTGGCAGGCAGGCTTCTTAGTTGTGGCATGCATGCAGGATCTAGTTCCCTGACCAGGGGTCGAACCCGGGCGCCCTGCATCGAACCCCTCCCCCCTGGGAGCTCGGAGTCCTATCCACTGTGCCACCAGGGAAGTCCCAAGACTCCTCACTACTAACTGTATCAATGCCAAATTTATTAACCTTAGAATCATCACTTAGCATCCCTCAAAACACTTTCTCACACTGTTAATCAACCAGACCTCGTGGATCTAGCAAACCAAGGATGCTTGTAAAAAAAAAAAAAAAAAAATCATCCATCCAAGGGCACTTGGAGAGTAAATTAGAATGTGTAAAAAAGAATAAATCCATTGAATAATCTGTTCAGACTGGGGAATATCTGCAGGTATGTGTCCATTCACTCCAGGAAATTTCAGAAAGCATGATTCAAAAAAATGCCTTTAAGAATAGTAAAACACTGTTCATTGAATCTGAAAAGCTAATTCTTTTTGCAATCAACCAATAAAAACAATATTTGTTTAAAAAGATTCTGTAACATAACTTCATGAATAATTTCTTCCTAACATTTTAGGAACTAGTTTAGTTTCTTAAAAACTTTTATTCTGAGAATACTTGAAATGATTGCTAATACCATTTACTGAATAAATGCATTATTACATGTGATACATTAAAAAATTTGAGAATTGAGCATACTAAATTTCATCAAATATTTAAACACATTTATAAACTTCATCATATTCTTCTAAGCATTTAATTAAAGCATAGGTCTAATATTTGAGTCTCTTCAATTTTTAAATACCTTATAAATCAGCACATAGACCAACGCAATGATGCTACAATTTATCAGTGTCCTTATACTAAAACTGGCAAACAGTGCCAGTACCATGAATTTAATTTTTTTCTTTGCTGCCTCAATTTAATATCTCTTCATGTTTTAATTCCTATTCTTTTTTTTTTTTTTGTGGTACGCGGGCCTCTCACTGTTGTGGCCTCTCCCATTGCGGAGCACAGGCTCCGGACGCGCAGGCTCAGTGGCCATGGCTCATGGGCCCAGCCGCTCCGCGGCATGTGGGATTTTCCCAGACCGGGGCACGAACCCGTGTCCCCTACATCGGCAGGCGGACTCTCAACCACTGTGCCACCAGGGAAGCCCTTAATTCCTATTCTTATCTTAGGTTCACCTCAGTAGGGTTTTGGTGATGGGCACATTTTGATACCCTAGAGAGGTTAATTCTGTTTCTGTCTCCCTGGGAGTGTTGTCCTGTTGGGACTAGTCATGCCGAGGCCCTGTGAGCCCAGGGTCTGAGGACACTGCATCCTGGGACTTGCAAGCCCTCATGTTTCACACAGACTTTTGTATCCCGAAACTTTCTCAGAAAAGAAGGATGCAGCCTTAAATCAGATGTGGCCCACAGGTCCTGGCCTGCTGGAAAAGTGTGGTAGTGAGTGGGGTCTCCTTGTGGACAGCAGGCCTGCTGAGGCGTGGAGCCCCCACGGCAAGGAGTGGGATGCCCCCCAGCGAGCTCTCTGCTCTCCGCTAATAAGCGCCTCTAACAGGCTGCTCGCGGGATGTCTCTGCCCATCACCTGCTGGGCGCCCTTCCTACCTGGTCACTGAGACCAGGTGTGACCTTACACAGGTGCCCTGCCTCTCCTTGGACCATGCAGCTCTTTCTTGCTACTCCCTCTTTCCTGATTGCATGAGAAAAACAACTACATGTCCCTACTTCACAAATACTTCAGTGGAAGAAACAAAATTATGATATCATATATATAAGCATATATAATATATAATCTCCTAATGTATTTGGGTATATACTTCCTAGTATATTTGCCCTTCTTTTAAGCAAAATAATAGAAATACTGTATCCATGCTCAAATTCTGATAATCTGTTAGCTGGGAGCCCCTGTAGCCTGATTCTTAGTCCTCTCAGCCTGCCTCAGATGCCTAAGAAGCACTACTGCTCCTTGGCCACAAGATGTCCCAGGTCCATCCAGACCGTCCGAGGAGCCCAGGATCCCTCAGCAGAGGATAGTGTCTGGGACTGAAACCTGGGGGCTGGAGCACATCTGAGCATCAGTGCTTCTGCTCTCGGGCCCCTGGCAGCAGAGGCAGAGCCAGAAAGATGTATATGTTTTAGGGTCAAATGTTTTATACTAATCTTTCCAATGTAGTACATAGCCTCATGAAACTATTTTCTCGACAAAGACAGAAAACAGGATGCAGTATTCTTTTTTACACTATTAAATCTCAGTTCATTACGAGAAGCCCGCAGGAGTCAACTTACCAGACTTGTCTTTCTGAATAGCTTTATCCTCAAAGTAGCAGAACATTACCTGGAAGCGGTCAGGATCTGTCGAGCGCAGGACCCTAGAGGGAACAGCTCTGAGTGAGTCTGAAGCTCTGCCCCCCACCCACCCCCCCGCAGTTGGAATGCTGCCCGGGCAGATGAGGCTGTGAGGGCAGCCACTCCCTGCAAGCCAGGGGTTTTAAGGGTCACATGCACAGGGTCCTAATGGCACCAGCTGCATGTCCATCAACCAACGGCACATCAGGCAGCCACCAAAATGAGAGGCAGCTCACTGTTTTGCTACAGAATATTCGAGACTTTCGGCTGGGAGGAAAGGGCAAGGTGCAGCGGGACAGGTGTGAAGAGGTATGATCCCACATCCCGCTGTGTGCGGGTGGGATACACGCATGAGCATGTGGCTGATTTCTAGAAGGGAAAGCTAAGAGACAGCAACAGGGGGCCTCTCTGGACTCAGCCAGCAAACGGAGACATGCATTTCTCCTCCTTAGCATCTTTTCTACCATCCAATGCTTTTCTTCTCTATTCCGTTTTACGCACCATGGACAATTTTAAAGGAAAACAATATCCCTACCCTTGAGGAAAAAAGGAAGAGAAAGGAAAGGAAGGCATGTGCTTGAACCAGGGTCCCAGCGCAAGGTGCCTGGCATCTGGGGCTCTGCTGAGACAGCCAGGCACGCGCTCAGCAGTGCACGTGGATGACGTCCGCACCCACCCTCTGAGATTAAGGCTCCACGGGTGCCGGGGGCTCAAGCACAGACACTCTCCAGCGCCTTCATGCACATGGCGAGAATGTGTGCTGTTGTCTGAAAGCTCTCCTGATAACTGGCGGCTGGGATCTAAGCCAGGCTCTGGACTAAAGGCTTCAGGGCTGCTTCTCAGTGCTGACAGGAGTCCAGGGGAACTGGCAGGCAGCCCTGGGCAAGAGCTGGGCTCTCAGAACCACCCACCAACTAGAGAGCCCTCCCAAGAGGCCTGGGTCACCGTGGGGCACACCGGGGAGTGGACACAGCCCACAGCCCTGCCTGCAGGTGCTGGAGACCGAGTGGGCCCAGAGGCCTCTCCTGGAGCTACACATGCCAGGATTACCCAGGCTTTTGCTGTTTTGGTTTGGCTTCGTTTTTCTTTGAAAATATATTCTTTGTAAAAAAAAGACCAGAAGGAACGATACTAACCACTACAGATGGTGCTGGTGAGCAGAGTGGGTTTCTTCCTTCAACTATTTCCATGGTTTTGTGTAATGTTCTCCTATTACTTATACAACTGAAAAAAAATGTGTAATGAAAAAAGAAAAGTCAAAGCTCCCTTGGCTGTGGGGACTCTGGGACTGCCAGGAGGAGGGGACTGAGGAGGGGAGGACTCACTCCCACTCACCCAAAACAGCTTCCATCTGGTTTATATGTCAAGCTTCCAAGCAAGATCCAATCTACCGGAGGGTCTCGTGGCACCAAATAAAGGCTAAAATAGTGGCGTCCAAATATCCCTCGCTTTAAGAATCAATACTTTCCATTTTAAGCAGTTTGAGAAAGACCTTATTCTATATCTAACTGCACCTGTCTTGTGACCTAAACAAATGTCCTCCTGCAGCCCCCCACAGCGGGTCCACAGGGTGGGTGGCTGGGCTCTGGTCGTCCTGCTGCTGCTTCCAGTCTCCCTTTACAAGGATGCAGCAGGCACTGCCCTGGAGACCATGTGAGTCTCAGGCCAAATCAGGGACCGTGACCTTGGGCAGCTTCTTTGAGCACCTGGGCCCTGGTTCCCTCCTGTGAAGTGGGGTGTACAGTGCCCACCTTGTGGGCTTGCTGGGGGGCCCGTCAGCGCACGGAGCTCGTGCAGCACCTGTGGGGCCGGCGCTCCATCCATGTTAGTGCTTCTAGCTGTCAGCTCCCTGTGGTTGCAGAGGCGTCCCGAGTGTCAGGTGCCCCAGAGAACTGTCTGGAGCAGCCCCCCACTTCCCGTTTGCTGTCTGTGCTCCAATGTGGTCCTGGAACCAGCCCGGGGGGTGCCTTAGAGCATCTCAGCGAGGGCTGGTTCCCGGCAGAGGCTCCGACCTGTCAAGTGCACTGAGTTGGTGGCAGCTCTGGTGACAGCTCAGAACCTATTCCCCCGGGGAGGTGGCACCGGCATCAGACCCCTGGTGTGTTACTACACGTGGCATCCAGTGATCAGGAAGGACAAGTACACGAGAAGAGCAGAAGGGGATGGGGTTGGTTTTTCTAAGACAGCTTACTTGTTAGGAGGAACTGAGAAAAGCCCAAGCCTGGAAGGAACACAAACGTAAAACCAGGTCAATCGGGGGTGTGGGTGGCGAAGCTCACGTACCTCATGTACTCCAGGCGGTAAACGGACAGAAGGTAAGTGGACATGGCGAAGTCCAGCTTGTTGATGAGGGCGGACACCTCGGGGGCTGGGTCCAGCAGGTTGATGATGGTGCTACGGAGCTCGCTCAACTCGGCCTGGGGACGAATGCCAGGACTGCTTGGGCACGGGTGGGTGTGGCTGCTCCCCCAGATGCAAACCTCGGGGCCGTGCCCGTGAACCAGACATGCAGGACGGCCCTCACTGTCCCAGAGGGCTTCCCAAAACCCTGCCCGGTACCACCCGTCTTTGGCAGGCGGGCATCCTTACGGGGGTGACTGTGTCGTTCTTCATGGCTGAGTTGTACTGGAGGACAGACCGCAGGGGCTCTTTGCTGGGAAAGGTAAGCAGGGGGGACTTGGTGGCTATTTCACAGACGCCCTCGTACCACTCTTCTGGCCAGAGTCCTGCAAGAGAATGTGGGCTGAGGTGCCTCCTGGCTCGATAAGAGCTCCGGCGGGGCCCACGCTGAGCTTCTGGAGTCGTGTGTCCTCTGGCTGAGCCACTGTCCCAAAAATGTGGCACAGAAATGAGTCTGTTTCCTAACGGGGGCAGGTTTCCCTAAGGTATGTGGTGTTCCCAGAACCCTAAATGACTTCGGGAAGTGTTCCCTGAGGAGGTGGCAGCCGCACTGGGCCTGTCTTGTGTGTGGGCACAGGCACCATTAGGTCGGGCCCTTTCTCACCTTGGTCCTTACTCTGCACTGTCCTCCCTGGGGCAGCAAACGTCCCCTACCTGACCCCTCCACGGCGAATCCCATCAGTACAGAATAGAGCCAGAAATCCCGGAAGAGCTTCTGCAACCGTGGCTTTGCTTCTTTGATGGGAGGCAACCGTCGGGTGAGCTGATGGGCCGAGGAGAGAGGGAGAGAAGGTGGTTACCTGCATATGAACCTGACACCTACAGGCGTAAGCTCGAGACCCATTCTCCAGGCTTCTTCTCAGAGAATCGGTCAGTCAGACTGGGCAGGAGAAGGCATGGGGCACAGTAACCAGCAGCCCTCAGAAAGCTCGCCCAGAAACATTCCTGAGCCTCCTGTATGCGGGGCGGGCTCTGAACTGGGAGGGAAAAGCCCTTCGGCCTCGTTGGGAGGCGGGCAAGCAGCATCCCAGAGCTCCTGGGGATCCAGGGATGGGGCGCTTGGTGTTTACAGGCGGGCAGGGAACAGGGAGTAGCTGCCTGGCCACAGGAGCACCAGGCCCAAGGGCTGGAACCATGGCAGGCGGGGCAGTGACCTTGGGCAGAATCCCAGGGTGTGAAGCAGGTAAAAGCAGAATGCTCGGGGGCAGGGGTGAGGCTGGAGTCCTTGCATCCCTGTCCCCATGGTGTCCCACCCAGTGTGTGGCAGGGGGAGGCGCCTCGGGTATGGAAAACGGTTACATGCGTGCACAACGCCTGGTGGACAGGTGGACCCTCCAGAGTCCCCAGCAGAGGTTGAGCCCCCACACAGCACTAACCAACCTGCAGCGAGGGGGGCTCAGCAGTCCAAATGCTTATGATCTATGAGTGCCAAGTATGGGCTAGGTGCTGGCAAGGGTTCACCTTCTGCCGGGGCCCGGGTTCGATCCCTGGTCAGGGAACTAAGATCTTGCAAATAGTGCGGCGTGACCAAAAAAAAAAACCCCCAAAAACCACCACAAACTAAAAATAGAAATGATCACGGCGCCACGGCTCCCTGCAAACACCTGAGTGGATGTGAGCATGGGAAGCACCACAGTACGGCCCTGACTATCCCACAACAGACAGCAGAGCGGGGCTGCACGTCCTGCAGATGGCAGACAGGCCCAGGCCAGGGTCTCCTTGTGCTCTGAGTCTCTACCTGCACCCTCCCCTCCATTGTCCATGGAGGGACAGCTCACAGGAGGGTGGGGACACCTTGCCTAGCAGGCATGTCACCCCAGAGCCCAGGATGAGGTCAGGAGCTGCGATAACTTAGAGGAAGAACTTGGAGCTGGAAGACGCGAGAGGGGCCCCCATGTCCAGGGGAGCATCAGAGCCACCGCCCCCGAAGCAACCAAGCCCTGGGCTGCAGGGTGTCCTGGCTGCTCCTGTAAGCTCATCCACACAGAGACGGTCAGGCCTCCAAACACTGGGAGTCACAAGCCACTCGGCGGTGACCAAAGACACAACGAGGGCTTTGTGCTGACAAAGCTAGTTGAGCGATGTTTGATCTGGGATGTATTTACTTTGGAAAACAAGACAGCAGTCCGGCACCAAAGGTCACACTGAAGCCTGCTGGTGACTTTGGCCGATTCTGTCCTTGCAAAGCCAGTTCGCAGCAGCACAGAGGTGAGTAGGTTTCTAATGTTTCTTCCGATTATGAATTCTTATTTGAGGTGGTTACAGATGGGTAACTGGTTTGCTTCTCTATCCAACTACATTCAAACGCTCTCTACACCGTCTTAGAAAGGGTAAGAGGTTTTGTTAAGCTGCCTATGATAACATTCTGTCAGTTACGCTAGTGGGACTGTCAGCCAACCGGGGAGGAGGGACTGCGCTAGGTTAAGGACCTGAACTGGGAATGGTGCTGGGGGCTGTGGGCAGGCACCCTAGTTCTGGGGCATCGCAAATGGTTCAGAAAAATGACGAGTGTCACACACGCGCACACACACATACGTAGAGAGACCTGGCGAGTCTGGAGACATGGGTACAGGGGGGTTGTTCTCTGTGCTGTGCTTTCAACTCTTTTGTGAGCCTGAAGTTATTTCAACCTGAATAGTGTCCACAGCTCCATTACCCCCGCTCCGTCTGGGTTGGGAGACAGCAGCCAGAAGGGACGAGAGACCATAAAGCCCAGCCCTGCTCCACACAGCCAGCCTGAGAAGGTGCCACAGGAAATGTCCATAAAAACAAACTTTTGATAGATTTCACTTTAAAGAATACTGCTTCTCTTCAAAGATATAAAGTATCTTCTTTAACTCTTGTGATACTAAATGGCAAAACAACAGGAAGATTTACCTTTCAGGTACCTAATTTTTTACCACATAAAATGAGATATATTATGAGATACCTTCTGCTTCCTCTAATGACAGCATAATGCAAAGTGTTTTGGGGTTTTCATCATATAATACAGGAATAGGAAGAAGCAAGTACAAGAAGCTTCCACACGTACTATCTGAATACAGGAGCAAAAAGACACGAATGTTTTCAACTTCTGCCTCCCTATCTGGTCTCAGATTCCTTTCCCTGAACTCTTGTTTATTCAAGTTGGGTTTTTTTAAGCTTATTTTAACCTGAGAAGGATACTTTCAAGTGTAGCCTAGCAAGAAGACCTCTTCTTTTCTCACTTTTTCAGTGTCTTGCCATCAATACCCACACCCAATTCTACCCAGAACCTGGGCCTGGTTCCGCCGGCAGCCACACACATTAGACACTGTGTCCTGAGTGCAGGCAATGTGTGTGGCAGCCTCCGCTACAGCTGGGGGGAGGGAAGGGGACAGGAAAAGACAACAGACAATTCCAAGTCAGAAATCATGTGACTTTCCCTCTCCAAAATGTCGTGATTAGAAGAGTGTGCAAGCTGATTGTGTTAACAGTGCTGCAGGGAAGAGCTGAGGTGCGGACTGGGGCAGGGACAATGGTGCTGGCACTCCAGGCCAAATGGGCAGAGCCCTGGACGCAGTGAAGGGGCTCCACTAACCTGGGTCTAATGTAGCCACTGGCACACTCAGGCAGGCTCACCACCCCCGACACGCACAATGCTCTGCACGGGGAGCTGAGTCACCAAAGCCCCTGGTCCAGCACTGGCACCCAGAAGAGGCTCCACCGAGAGTCACTGCCATTGCCAGCACACCATCTTCAGGCCTAACAAGTCCCGATATTTACCTAACAGGAGTCAGTGATTCTTACCTGGCCTGGAGGGGAAGCAGACATTCTGGTCCTCAAAAACATACCAGATGATCACACACATGACAAACCTGACAAGAAACTCTCCTCTTTCTGAGGTAATTAGAAGGGATGCTGGGATCCTGCATGACTGAGCAGCAGTATAAACACCTGCTGTCACTGTCCTGGAGACACAGAAGCATCAAATAATAGCTCATTTCCCAGGATGCAATTCACAACCAGGAAGGAAGCAAGAGAAGGACAAAGCCGTCTGGCAGCCAAACTGATGTGACAGGTGGAGGGATGGGAGACAGACGACTCATCCCACAGTATCTCTTAAAAACGTGCCTTGTTTACTTAAATAGACAGAGCGCCCCTCAGGCCTTCAGTAAGGGCTTTCTGACAGCACCCTCACCCAGACCCTATACACCTGGTGAGACTATTTGTAACCTCAGCCAGAAACACTTCAGTGGGAGAGCTCTGGTCCCTCCTGACAGCAGTGGGAGCCGAATGACAGATACAAGGAGAAAACGCACACCTGTGGCTAGCTGTACCCTCATCCCCCATGGCTACAGGAAGACCAGCACCCACCATATCCACTGGGCTCCCAGGTGATCCCTGCACTGCAGACACAGTCCAAATCACACAGATTAAACCACCCCAAATAACTGCTAGCACAGGAGGCAGAGCCTCAGCCTGCCTGGCGCCCCACCACCACCTGGCAGTGTCCTTGTGAGCCATGCTTTACTGCACATGGGCCCCTATCGGCTGCGAGACCTGTGTGCCTCCAGGGCCCACCCAATATGTCATTTGAAGAAGGGACACAAAGTTCAGTGAATGAATGAAAAGGAAACTCCCTGGGGCCCCTGAGCCCTATGGTTTTGCATACTTTCAATAAGGGCTTCTGATCTGGGTCGAGGGGTCCTCCAGGCAGGTTCGTGAAGCCACACAAAATATCAGGCGTCTGTTTTATCTTCAGCAGATCCTAAAATGGTTAGAGACTGGCAACCCCTGGGGCCCCTCCTGGGCCGTGGCCGGGAGTCTGCAGAGGTGTGTGAGTGTGCAGGGCGGGGAGGGGGCAGTCTGCCAGGCTGCCCTCACCACATCCTGCTCTCCCTCCAGCTCCAGCTCTGCCAGAATGCAGTGCCTGCTGCACCCTCTTGTGGTGTCCCTCCTCCTGGCATCCGTGTGTGGGAACCTCGGCCCTCAGGGTCAGCTTGATGGCAGAGGGGGAGACCCCAAGTTTGCAGACCCCCGGTGGGGGCAGCTGAAGAGTGGAGACCTGAGCAGACCCCTCCTGCCTGCCGACTTCCACAAGGAGAACACAGTCACCAACGAGTGGATCGCGGATGGGGAAGAGGACGAGGACTACCTGGACCTGGAGAAGATCTTTGGGGAGGATGACGACTACATCGATGTCGTGGACGCGGTCTCTCCCGTGGACCCTGGGACTGGCGCCAGCAGCGTGCTCCAGCTCTTCCCGGGCAAGAGCCGCATCCAGCGGCTCAACCTCCTCAATGCCAAGTTCGCCTTAGACCTCTACCGGGCGCTGAAGGAGAAGGTCAGTGCCTCGGACAATGTCTTCCTGGCGCCTGTAGGTGTGTCCGCAGCCATGGCCATGCTCTCCCTGGGCCTACGGGGGGACACCCATGAGCAGGTACACGCTGCCCTGCGCTTCGCCGACTTTGTCAACGCCAGCACCACATACGAGCTGGGCACCGTCCACAACCTGTTCCGGAAGCTGACCCACCGCCTCTTCCGGAGGAATTTCGGGTACACGCTGCGGTCCGTCAGCGACCTGTACATTCAGAAGCAAGTTCCAGTCCTGGATGACTTCAGAGCCAAGGTCCGACAGTACTACTTTGCCGAGGTCCGGGCGGCTGACTTCTCTGATCCCGCCTTCATCTCCCAAACCAACCAGCACATCGCACGGCTCACCAAGGGCCTCATAAGAGACGTGCTGGAGGACATGGACCCCACGACTCAGATGATGCTCCTGAACTGCATCTACTTTAAAGGTAAGAGGCGGTGACATTTCTCAGGGAAGACGCATGGGCGTTCTCAGCTGCTCACAGGTGGGCCGAACTGCAGACTCTACCTCCATTCCCCTGGGAAACCCAGACACGGGGTCAGTTCGCAGGGACAGGGAAGGTCCTGATGAGGTGACAGGGCAGATGACACTTAGAAACCCTGCACTTTACGCCTCGCTACAGCCTTGAGAGACCGCCACTGTTATGAGTGTCTCCAATTTACAGACAGGGAATTAAAACGCTGCTCTGGGGAGATGGCGGTAAGGGGCAGAGCCAAGCTCCAGCCTCTGTTAGATCAGAATAACGCAAAAACCTTTCCAGCATCAGGTCAACCTGGATCTGAGCTGTTTCGTTTCCTTTCCCAATGGACAAAAGGCTGAAGACAGGTTCACCCTGAGTAACTGACATTCATACCCCCACTCCTTTCCAGGCAGGTGGCGGTGGGGAAATCAACCCTTATGTCTAGAGCAACTGTTCCAGGCCAGCACCAAGCACCGAGGAACTTCCTAAGGAGGACAGCCCCCCCCCTCCACCAACCACCCACACCTGCACACACAAACACACAGAGCCCTGGAACTCTAGAGATAAATGGGCACGGGTCTGTAAATACCAGGCCTCGCTTCTAAAATGCCCTGGCGAGACCTGAGCCAGGAGAAACCTCTACTGCCCTCCACCTGCCCAGCGAGCCAAGGGCAGACATGAGGAGTGGGGTCACTGCACACTAGTGCGGTGACACGCAACCACTCTCCGCTCTGCCACTAAGGACTAGTGGGCACCGGCCAGGTCAGTCCCAGGAGGCCATGTTCCCTGGTTGGTCAGCTCCAGCATGGTTTACGGCGGTCCAGGGAGCCCCTCTCCTGGAAGTGGCTGAGGGGCAGTGGGGCCAGAGCACCCACCAGCCAGGACACCCGCTCCGTGCCCAAGCCGAGGCCCCCAGCAGCTGTGTGGAATGCTGCCAAAGGGCAAAGCAGGGGGAGGGAGCCAAGACAGGAGGAAGGGCTCAGAGGCTGAGCCAGACCCCTGGCTTCCCCAATGCCAGGCACAATGCCAGCCTCGCGGTGGGTGGGTCCAGGCCGAGGCTCCAACAGGCCCGTGACAGGCATATGGGACATCCTCAGTGAACTCACACATGTCCTTTCATCCCTGGCTGGCGCGACAGGTTTGGGAATGAAAACTGGAGGTCAGCCCTGGTCTCACTCCCCTATCCATGTGGCCTTGCAAGTCCCACTGTTACATGCTCAGTGGGTTTGATGTTGCCAGTGACACTTGAGAGCAATTTCCTCTGTTCAGGGGTGACATTGACAGTGAGTGGGAGACCCTGGGTGGCACCGAGGCCCTTAGCTCTCAGCCCTGCCAGCCTGTGGGCACCCCGACTTCCAGAGCCTCTGCCTCAGCGCAGTCAGTATTCAGAGAAGGCAGGGACATGTCCCAACGTGGGAACCAGGGTCACACAGATGGCAAACGTGGCAGCAGGGCACATGAATCCTTGCCCACACACCAGAAGGCTTGCTGGATCACAGCTGGGAGTCAGAGAGATGAAATGCCAGCAGCACCAGCTCTCACGGGTGCATATCACAACAGAGTCTGGATGTGTAACTCTTAGCTCTAGCTCCCAAATCTCTGTCACTACTTTGATTTTAATTTCAAATGTTACGAGCACTCTGTAAAACACAGTAAAAACAGAGGTTGGGCCCCAGGAGCAAAGGAAGGACAGAACCTGGGAGAGGCAGGGCGGCTACAGCAGAGCTGGGAAAGCCGTGGCTGGAGCCCAGGGGAAAGGGGGTCTCCCCCAGGGCAAATGGAACAATCTGGGGGAGGGGAGAGGCCAGGGACACCGCTCACACCCACCATGCACACGGTGGACCCCCGTAGAGAGCTGCCTAGATGCCTGCCTCACGGGGCTGAGCAGCCCTCAGTGGAGGCCAGCTCCGGAGAAGGACCCAGATCAGAGGTGGGCGGGCACTGCTGTTACAACTCCCCCAGGGGTCTCCTGCTTTTCTGACCCCCCTGCCCCACCCACCAGCTGGAAACCTTGAACAGGTCACTTGGTTTCTCCCCTCTGCTTGCTCATCTGTGAGATGGGGGTGGTGAAAGCACTGTCCCTCACGGTTGCTAGGAGACGAGGTAGCACAGGAAGGGGCTGGAGGAGGCCTGGCACACAGCCAGTCTCACCAGTGGGCGGGCGGCCCTCACTTCCAGTTACTAGCATCTTAGAGCCACACAGACACGTTCCCACTCGGGCACACAAAGCTGCCCCGAAATCCGAAGTGAAGGTGGCAATGGTAGTGCTGCCTCCCCAGGCATCCAGCCAGTCCCCATAGAGCTGATGGGAGCTCAGGGCCCTCATCTTACAGAGAAACACGCAGAGGCACAGTCAAGGCAGGTGATGTGCTATTTAGTGTCAGGATCTAACCCAACATTCACCTGGTCTATTCACCCCATCTGCCCTCATCCGCTTCAAAGAGGAGCCTCTAAAACAGTGGTTCTCAGTGTGGTGGGTGGGAGAGACCAGCACACTGGTCTGGCACACTGGTCTGGCACACTGGTCTCAGTGTGATCCCCAGACCAGCAGCATCAGTATCGCCTGGGAACCGGTGAGAAACTTAAACTCCTGGCCCAAACCAGACCTGTGGGTTCAGACGGTGGGGGTGGGCCATGCAGCCTGTTTGAACAAACCCTCTAAGAGAGCATTTAAACAAAAGCCCGTTCCTGCTAACCTCACAGGGTCCTGGGTGAACAAATTCCCAGTGGAAATGACACACAACCACAACTTCCGGCTGAACGAGCGAGTGGTGGTCAAGGTCCCCATGATGCAGACCAAGGGGGCCTTCCTGGCAGCAAGCGACCAGGAGCTGGACTGCGATGTCCTGCGGCTGGAGTACATGGGGGGCATCAGCATGCTGGTAGTGGTCCCACACAAGCTGTCCGGGATGAAGACCCTCGAGGCCCAGCTGAAGCCCCAGGTGGTGGAGAGATGGCAGAAGAGCATGACAAACAGGTGCCTCTGGGGCCAGGGGACTGGGGGCCCAGGGATGCTGGGGCTGCAGTCACTTTAGGTAAAGGGGCATGTGCCCCCTGGGCCACTGTGACTTCAGCCCAAACTTTCCGCTCAGTGACAGGAGACTAGAGAGCGTTAGTGAGAAATGCCATACCTGTACTCTGTGATGTGGGGGCAGGAGCGACCCGGCTATGCCACACACTTGCCCTGACCCCCTGGGGTCGCTTGCTGTGGGCCTAGAACCAAGACGAGCCCCCAACCCAGTTTGAGAAGCCCCGAGGTCCTCCAAATCCCCTCAGGGCGTCACTCACCATCTCAGTCAGGACCACAGGTTGCGCTGCTGGATCAGGGCAGGAAGGACGCACACATCACCTCCCTGTCTTCCTGGATCCCGCTGGGCCCGAGTTAACAACTGAACCTGGTCTGGGCCTCCTTTCAGGACCAGGATACAAGGAAATGCAACTGAGGGACAGGCAGGCTCTTAGGGGGCAGGTCTGCCCAGGCAGCTGGGCAGGCATCAAGCCCTGTTACTTTCTCCTTAAAACCTGTTCTGTACCTGCCTCCTTCCTAACCTCACTGCCCATGACCTTTTACCCTGAGCCAGCAGGGGCCTGACCAGCCTGCTGTCCCATGCTCCATCTACCTGGCACCGGCCACCAGGCAGCGTCCCCACCTCCCTCTTCCTGCAAACTCTCTGTGGACCCCCACCCACAGGATGCAGCCCACTCACGGCCCAGCCTGGCCCACACGCTGCTCTGCTCTCCCCTGCCCTCCTGCTGCTCCCTCCAGCAGGCCCTGCTCAGGGCCCCCAGATCTTGTCCCCCCTCCTCCAGGATGGCCCAGTGGTTAGGCCTGTTCTCATCACTCGGACGCTAACAGGAGATCTTTACACTTTGCTGCTTCGCGTATGGGGTCCTGGCACACCAAGAGGGAAGGAAGCTCCTGAGACGGGGGCGCGTTTGGCATCTTAGCCTCACAAGCGCTGTCAAGCATGGAGAACGCTAGCGCTGGCTGGTACAGAAAGCACTCTTTTTTTAAGTGCACTGACCTGCACTTCAGCTCCTTAAACAGTAAAATAACAAATGCCTGAAAGCAGGGACCCAAGTGAGAGAATGATGTCAGATGCCTGAGCCATGAGCCAGTAACAGCTCTGCCACCTGGCTGGCAGGACACAAACCATACAGTACCGAGGACATGACCACACAGCAGTAACCATGCCTCAATTCTGAGTGCTGGGATTACAATGGGATGGTCTTTCCAAAATCCTCCACTGGCAGGACAAGGATATGCATTTTAAGAAGTGTTGTGGGGCTTCCCTGGTGGCGCAGTGGTTGAGAGTCCGCCTGCCGATGCAGGGGACACGGGTTCATGCCCGGGTCCGGGAAGATCCCACATGCCACGGAGCGGCTGGGCCCGTGGGCCATGGCCGCTAAGCCTGCGCGTCCGGAGTCTGTGCTCCACAACGGGAGAGGCCACAACAGTGAGAGGCCCGTGTACCACAAAAAAAAGAAAAAAAAAAGAAAAAAAAAGAAGTGTTGTGTCAATTCTGTGGTACATGGACTGGAGGCAGGTGTGTGTGTTTATGGACGTTTAAGGGGAAACGCGATTCCTCTGCAACTTGCAATTAGTAGAACCAGCCCTTCTCTTCCCTGACCAGGACACGGGAAGTACTCCTGCCCAAGTTCAAGCTAGAAAAGGACTACAACCTGGTGGAGGCCCTGCAGTCCCTGGGGGTCACAGCGCTGTTCAACAGGAACAGCAATATGACGGGGATCTCGGACCAGAGGATTGTCATTGACCGGGTAATGCCCGTCCCCATCCCGCCCTGGGTCTGCACCCCTTGGAACCCCTGCTGATACCAGAGAGAAGGCAGGTGCCTGGGAGCACCCCAGCCCAGCAGGCCTACTACGGCAGAGGCCCCAGAGCGTGAGCAGGGGGTCCTGGGGCCACAGTCCTGCCCGCAGAGCGCTGTGGGCAGACCTGAGTGGTCATGGTGCACAGTGCAAAGGTGACACCGTTCATACCACACTCAGCTGATGCGTGAGGACCGAGTCCCAAGGGCCAACCTGCCCAGCCACGTCCATGCCTCCCCTGCGGTCGCTTGGTCCCTTCCCTGAAGGACATGAGACTACCCACCCCTTGCCCGTCTGTGAGTGACCACCGCCATCTGACAACTTCCCTTTTGTCCTGACACAGTTCAAGCACCAAGGCACCATCATGGTGGACGAGGAGGGCACGCAGGCCGCGGCCGTGACCACCGTGGGGTTCATGCCATTGTCCACCCAGGTCCGCTTCAGCGTCGACCGGCCCTTCCTGTTCCTTGTCTATGAGCACCGCACGGGTTGCCTGCTCTTCCTGGGCCGGGTCGCCAACCCCACCAGGTCTTAGCGGTGGAGGCCGGGGCGTCTCGAGTGCTCTGGGGCATCCGCAATTCCATTTCCCTTCCAACAACCACCATGAGGTGCTGGGGCGGTGACCCCGTGGCTCAGGCCACCTTTCTGGGAGACATGGACGAAGGACCGCAATTCTTGCCACCATCAGGGCTGCACAGCTCAGAGGTCACCGCAGCTGCAGTGCGGTGGCTGTCTCCTAGAGGGTGTCGGTGCCAGACAGCCCGGCTCCCTCCACCTCTCACAGCAAACCCCTCCCCAGGCCCAGCAGCCCCCCTCCCCTACTCTGTCACCCAAAGCCTTTCCCCACCCAGGGCTTCCCACCTGACAGGGAACACGGGCAGGAGCTGCCCCCTCCCCAGAGTGCTGACAGCGAGCCCCCTCCCCAAGGCCCGGGGTGCCCTGGCCTCGGGCTCAGTACTCTCAAGGCCCAACCTCCTGAATTAAGGCTAAATGTCTCTGCACCTGCTTTCACCTCACGGCCACCCAGAGGGCGGCATGTACCCGTAGCCATGCCTTCCACCCTAGAGATAAATAAATATTGCCACTTTTACTGGGTATAATTCTACTTTTATAAGGTCAGATAACTAAAAAAGGCCACATTCAAAATAGCTGACACCCCAGCAGTGCTAGACATCAACGGAGTGACCTGAGTGCCCAACAGTGACCCAGAGCAGGCATGTCCTTGGGCTCAGACGTGGCAGTGCTGCTGCATCCTAGGGGTGGGGGGGCATGGATGGAGCTGCCTGGGGGCTCCGGAAACACCAGTCTGTATGTGCGGCACACACTTCAGCTTCCATCCCCAGACACAGGGAGACCCTCAGACGTGCCTGCGGTGGGTCTGGTTCGAGAAAATGGGAGATATCCAAGAACTATATTTCTGGACCCTTGACTCCGGGGCAAGATCAGTGGAATCCACACAGGCGCTCAGATAGAAGAGCGCAAGGCCTCCGCATTGTGGGGCAGGGGACAGCGCTGGGGGGCTTCACAACTGCCATGTATGTGGCTGTCAGACTGGGACCCCACAGGCCTGCAGTGGGCAGTGGGCTGGGGTTGAAGGCTGGTTGGCCTGACTCCACAGAGAGCTTCTGACCCAGCGAGAATGATACAGTCACAGGCAGCAAAGGGGTGCTGCCCTTTGCTGCGGTCCTTCGAGTGGACCACCCTTCGAGTGGTCCCCAATGTGGAGGCTGGGTTATCCCCATCCTCACACCAACCTGGGGCTTCCACTGTTACAGAGGGGGCGTGCTCAGCTGCAGGCCTGAGTCCCACCCTGGCCCTGCTTTCACCCCTCACCCTATCCCCATGCCCCCTCCCCTGCCTGAGCCAGGGCCCATCCAGTGTCTGCCACCCAGGGCAGGGGGCCTTTCCCTGTCATCCCTCTTGCCCTCTCAGGGAACCTGGGCTTGCTGACCACCCTCTCCAAGTCCTCCTCTATTCTGAGTCAACACTGTCCTGTCCTGGGCTTGTCTGACCCTTCTAGTCTTGCTGCTGGTTCCTCTGGCTCCTCCCCCACACCCCCATGCACATCTCAAGACTCCACCTTCAGCCCTCCCCCACATCCCCCACCCAGAAGGCATGAAGACACATGGCCCAGGCTCCTCTTCGACCCCCAAGGGTCAGAGAGCTCCAGCCCCTCAATCTGCTCAGAATGCCCTTGGATCCCCTTCAGAAACGAGGTGCCTCCATGTGGCAGATATGAACCCAGAGCACAGGCCTGCGCCAGGCTGTCTGGGTTCCACTCCTGGCTCTGGCACTTTGAAGCAAGTTCCGTGCCTCAGTCTCCCATCTGTGAAACGGGGATAACACAGTCCCTATCTTGCAGGCTGTTGTGAGGATGAAGTGGGTTACTGTCTCGAAGGGGTTCAGGTCAGTGCCTGGGTTACCACTTCTAGCCAAGGGGTCCCTAACTGGGGCCTACCTGGGCCCCTCCCCCTTCCCTTCCTGAGGTGAAGTGCAAACCCTGAGGACAGACACCATCTCTACGAGGAAGAAGGAGCAGCTTTCACACAGGTCTATGACCTGAAAGTGTTAGTCCCCAAACATCCTTTTACAGGCACCAAGAGAATAACCTGTCCAAGGCCACACAAGCTGCAAGTGGCCCGGGTGCCCGGCCGAGCGGAGTGCACGGACATTTTCCGTGCTTTGTGACAGCAGGGCAACTATGTCTCCAGCTGTAGGTTCAAGCAATGGAATCAGTGACATTTCTGAAGAGCATCACAGAGTCACAGGACAAAGACCACCAAATGCAGGCAGGAAGGAGCCTCGGAGGCCATGTGAGCTGGCGCCCCCACCCCAGGCTCCCAAGATCACTGATCAGGGAACAGCTGCATTAGGGCAGAAACCCATGCTTCCTGCCCAGACCCACTGGCACGTCCACTCAACTAAGTCATTGAAGACACTGTGTCATTGAAAAATCCAAAACAGAATATCTTTTTCTTTAAAATAAAAAATTTTTAAAAAGAAGTATAAAACATTCAAGCAAACAAACAAAAAAACTATGGAAGTTAGTTTCTCCCAGAAGGTCCAGGGTTAGGGTGAGGGCTAGACCCAGAGAGCAGAGGCAAGAACCATGGCATCTGGGCTCTGTGTTGAGCAACAGAATCAAATATTTGTTTCCTCCCCCACAATATAACCATTAACCTGTTGACACGATGATACTTATTCCGTTCATGTAAAGGTCACTATCAGAGGAGACACGCGTGTTTCAGGTGAGCATGTGCTAGCCTATCACTGCTAACATATCTGCCTGCCCTGATGCGCCAGCCCCACAGAGGGTCACCCCATCTTTTTGAGACACTCTGCTGGCAGAACAGGTGCGGAGAGACTGGGACACTCTCCCAGGACCCCACATGCAGGGCCAGGAGTCCAACCCCGGCCCCAGTGACCCTAAAACTGGTGTGCCCCCAACCAAACCCACAAGTCATCGCTCCCCAAAAGCACGACATGTCCCCTATAGATTTCTTCCGTGCATTTATTAAACTCCAAACAACCACCGCCAAGCACACTTACAAGCTCACAGGCATACATACGGATCAGAGAACTGTGGGGCTCAAATATCCCAGAACTCGTTAACTTGAGAGGCCCCCCGGACGTACTCCCTGTCTGCCAAACCTGCTCTCCATGGAGCCCTCCACGGGCCAAGGGCTTCATGCCCCTCGCCCTTCCCTCCAGGCCAACAAAGTGTCCTCGTGGCGCTTCTCAACGCACTGTGCGCGAGTCGACGTCAACCATGACGTCTTTAGAAACTGACCCGTGGGTGCTGGTGTAAATTGTCAGGGTCCCAGCAACCCACAGGCCCTTGAGGGGCTGTGGGTGTCCTGACCGCAGGGAGAGGTGGGAGGGCTCCCAGGGAAAGTGGGAGGCATGAGGCAAGCCCAAGCTCCAACCCTGCAGCACGCTTGGGGAGAGGATGCTGTCCTGGAGCCTTGGGGGAGGGAGGAGGGGACAGGCAGAGGGTGGGGTGGCCCGAGGCGGAACCCCCCCCCCACACATACCCCACGACTATTAGTCTCACTATCAGAGCCAAGAATGATAAGCCAGTTAGCTGCCGGTTCCCATCTGCTTTGGCCAGCTGACACCGGACCCCCAACGGTCCCCAGACTCAAATGACGATTGCCCACAGAAGCAGGGATCGAAAACACTTTGCAGAGATAGGCGAGGGCTCCCCAACCACCCACCGGGCCTTGACGCCCCTGGATCGAGGGGCGCAGCCGGAGGTCAACCCCTCCATGTGCGGGGACACCCACATAAATGCTCGAGACTCGAACGAAGAGGGAGAACTAGAGGCGGAAGCAGGGGCTTAAGCAGAAGGCAGGCTAAGTGGGAGCTCGAGAATCACCAATGAAACAAAGCCAGACACAGGCCTGGCTCAGGTCTGGCAGCTGGGAACGACTGGGCAAGGAAAAGTAACATCCGTAAGGGCCACTTGGGAAGAAGTGGCCGCAGGCTGAGACAGGACAAGACGGACACCGGCCCTTGACTGCGGCGGTGCTGCAGCAGAGACAGGCCTGAGCCATCCCCAACAGAGTACCAAGGGCTGCAGCCCCAAAGCCCAGGCACCAACCAGAGGCCCCAGGCTCACCATGGGGGACTGGGGGTGGAGTTGGAAGCAGCACCGGCGGGCTACAGTCAGAGGCACCTGAGGCGGGCAGGAGCTCAGGGAAAACCTAAGTCAGACCCTCACACCTGAGGAATGGGCAGTAGGGTCCTGGTCAGCTGGCCAGGGGCTCGGCCAAGCATGGAGAAAAAGAGCGAGGCAGCGAAGTCACAGCAAGCACACACCCATGGGGCAGTCGCGGAAGCTCCGAGACGCAGCCACAGCTGCAGGATCCCTGCAGCCTCAGAACAGCACCTTTCAGGGAACTTGCTGCAGGTCTCTGGGCAGCACTAAGCACGAGCACCGCACCTGAGTCCGAGACACCAATGGGCAGGTACTCACCACGGCGATCACAGGGATGAGGACACCCAGGTTCCCCGCGCTGCTGGAGGCCTGGAGGAGAACAGAACTGAGTCACTGATGAGCCCGCACTTCTTTCATTGAAAAGGAAAAAAAAAAAAAAAAAAAGACCTGATACAGTGTCATGAAAACTGAAATTCCTTAATCTACACGAAACAATGAAAAACATATACAAAGAAACATGTATAAAGATGCATAATCTTAACAGCAAAAGAGGGAAACAATTTGAATGTCAAACAGGAGAAGGATTACATAAACCGCAACAACTCTGCACAAACATCACAAGCTGTTACAGAGACGGCACTCTAAAAAGCACTGTCACCTTAAAAAGTGCCCAGATCAAATGTTAAATGTAAGAAAGTATGTTCTCACAAGGTGCCAACTACGTAAAATAAATAGATTTGCATAAAACACCTAGGAGAAAGTCTGTCAAAAGGTTAACAACGATTGTATCTGAGGAGAGATATTTTTACTATTTACAGGTTTCTCTATCTTTTCTATAATGAATACACGTTCTTTCCAAGTCTGGGAAAATTTGGGGGCTACTTAAAAATAACTAAGTAAAAAGTCAGCCACCTGGCCAGACACATGAGGAGCAGCCCGGCTCAGGAAGCCCAGCTGCTCAGTTGACCATGAGGGCAGTGACTGCCTAAGCAGCAGGGCTGCTCCATCTTCAGGGATGAACAGGGTCGGGACAGCTTGCTGAGGCCCTGTGGCCGTGCAGGGGTGGGGACAGAGTCCTAAGCTGGTGTCCCCCCAGCTCTCAATCTCTGTCCTCAGCTCCTGGTGGTCAGTGTGTTGGCCAGTCCCCACCCCACCCCACCCCCCACTGCTGCCCCACAGACACCTGGCCTGTCACTGCAGTAGGGGGTGGGTGCATGGGCAAGCTCAGCTTGGCACCCAGGGAACCCCTACCCCAGCTGAGGAACGAAGCAGGACACCTGAGTGTTGAGCCCGGGAGATGCAGTGAGAGTGGTGGGGGTGGGGTCGGGGGGAGCTGGGCCCTGGAGCCCTCAACAGGGTACAGCCTTGGCCTCCTTGGGCTCCAGGTGCCTCCCCAACACCCTTGAGCCCCCGTCTCCTGTGCACGGGGAGCTGAGCCCCACTCAGGAGACAAGAGGAACAGTGGCCCAGCCTGCTGTGGTGGGGAGCAAGGCAGGGCTGAGCGGGGCAAAGGGTCTCAGGCCCTGTTTGCACCAGCCCCTCCCTCCTAGCTGAGACTTTCACTCGAGGCTGCTGCTCACCCTCTTCCACCTCAGAAAGGCCTTGAGACCACCTGACGCCCCTGTTTCGTTCCCATACCTGTCCCACTAAGCTTGCAGGGGCAGCCCCTTGTCTGTCTGTTCACTCCCGCCAGCACCCTGGGAAGGAACCAGTCCCCCGTACCTGACATCAGCAGGTAAAGGGAGAAAGCACAGGTTTCAAGGTGGTGCCCGGGGCTAAGCCTTACCTTCAGGGCGGGCCCCTTCTCGCTGGCCCTCTCGCTGGCCCGCTTGCCCTCCAGCCCCAGCTGCACAAACAACTCCAGCAGGTTCATGAGCAGCTCGTCCACCAGGTGCTCGTCCTGGATGTTGGCCGCGATGTTGGCCAGGGCATTGATCACAGCCAGCGAGCAGTGCCTGTGGGAGAGAAGTGATGCGGCCACAGTGCGGGCCGCCAGTACTGTGAACGAAGACCCCCAAGGCGAGGGACATGCCACGAGAGGATACCAGCGCTGAAGGAAAGTCAGCTGCTGCAGAAGAGATCCCAACCTCCCCCGAGACAAGTTGGGGGCCCAGGGGCTGTTCAGTTTCCAGGAGCCTGCGCGTTGGGGCATGTTGACAGTCTCGGGACACTCTCTCCAAGTGCCCAGGTGACCACGCAGCTGAGAACGGGCATGTCGCTCCCCGGCACTTCCAGGGGACCCACTTCCCCTCCAGTTAGTCTCCCTTCATCACCACCACCCGGGAAACTCTGACAACACTTCCTCCTCCACCTGGGGCTGAGGTTAGGGTCAGCTCTCACCAGACACTCAGGAAGTGCTCAGTGGTCCTGATGACCTGCCCCGACCCCGTCACCCCACGTAAACCCTGAAATAGGAAGCTGACACTGCACACCAGCAGGGCGGCCGGGCTCTGAGTGCCGGGTCAGCTGGATGCTGCCGCAGCCGGGCTGTGCCAAGTATCTCAGGTCTTTAAGGCCCAGCTTCTTCCTGAGTAAACAAGGATAATAATTCCCTCCTCGCAGGGCGTGGGGGAATCAAACAGTCCCTGTGAAGCACGTAGCAATTGTCTGCCCCCGAAATCACAGAGCAATGGCAGCCGGTACAAAAGGCACCCTTTCCCAGACAAATCTCTACGGGGGAAATGGATGGCAGTGGATGCCTCCTCTGGCAGGAGACCAGCCACTGTGGGTGGCACTGTCAGAAAGTGCTTTAGGAAGGAAATGTGGCAGAAGATGAGGAACTGGTAAGTCCCGTACATGGCACGGGCCAAGCAGCGAGGCAGAGGCAAGGTCAGAGGTCAGAAGGAAAGACAGGGAGGGGAGGGGCGAGGAGGTGCAGGAGCCACTCTGGGAGCAAGATGCAAGGGGAAGAGGTTTTGGTCTGTGTGTCGGTGTCACTGCGGAGACCAGAACAGAGAGACAGGAGAGAGAGGTGAGCTGGCGGCCCCCCAAGGCCACTCCTACATTCCAGTGGCCGGGGCTCCCATGGGAGCAGCAGTGAGAAGGCAGAGAAGCAGCCATTGTGCTGAGAGCTGTCACATGCATACACACGGCCTCATACACCCACACAGCTGGTGAGGAAGTTAAGGCACAGAGAAGGTGAGCATGTCCTGAGGTCACATAGCCACACTCCCACCCCCTCCCCTGGGTGGAGTGGCCAGGAAGGGAGAGGAGAACCTCTGCCCTGCCCACCGCCCTCCTGACTTCATCTGACCAAGTCCATGAGATCTCCAAACACAGGAGGACGCGTCTTGTCCTTGGGGCATCCCTGGGGAGGGTGAGGACTCATGCAAACATCATACACCAAGGATGTCAACGTCTCCTCCCTTGCCCTCTGAATCCACCCTGAGGTGAGCATCTGAGACCGCACAGGTATGCAGCACCAACCAGCAGAAACACTGGAAAACTACTTAACGTGAGGCCTAGGGCTGGCCAGACAGATTGCGGTGCTGCCTCCTGATGGACACCATGCTTACATCCAAGGTGACGACGGGCAGAAGGCTGGTGCTGCTCTGTGAGCACACCGTCACCCGGGGGCACTGTGCCCACTGGGTGAGGAGCTCAGAGATGCTAGCTCAGGGGCAGCCCTGTGCAGGTCATTCCCGCCTGGGTACATGTATTTCTAACATGTAGTGCTTTTGTAAGAAGAGATGTTTATTTAAAAGACAAGTCCCCACATCTCACATTTTCAAAGGATCGAGAGCAACAATGAGGTTGGGAAGACTTACCTGTAGCCGTGGTCCTTGTAATCTTTGGTGGCAGAGTACACAACAGAGCTGGCCTTCACGCTGATCTGCTGGAAGAGATTCCACACCTCCTGGTAAATGTATTGCTGGAAAAGAGTGAGGGACACATGACCACATCTCCTCTGGGAGCGCCCTCCAAGGACACCCAGAGGGGACACACTGGGGACCAGGGACAGTGGGTCCTGAAATAGCATCAAGGCCAGCCCTTCCTAAAGGTTTATGCAAACCTCAACTTAAACACCAAGAGTGGAATAGATTCCATTTCCATTCTATTCTATTAACATCAGCAAGAAAATAGTTTAAACCTCTTTTTCTGGCACCCTTGGAACCATTACACTATCCTCCTTTACTTGGAAAAAAAGTCTCACCATTTGGTGTTAAGAAAGTTGGGAGCATTTAACTCTTCTGCAGGGTAAGTTTAATCTGTATTTTTACATTCCTGGGAATCAAAGAGTTTCCCGAAGCTTGCCCAGGGAGAGTGGGTTCCTAGCCGTGCTTACGTTCCCGGTGATGACCAAGCAGCCAAGCTGGTCGATGATGAGCACATCAAGGGGGGAGGGGGGCTGGCAGAACTTCTGCTGTAGGATCTGCAGGATCGGCTCCATGACCTTTGGGGTGTCCCTCAGGGCCACTGCGATGTGGCCCAAGGCTCGGATGGTGTGGTCCGGAATCAGGTGAGCATCCCTACGGGAGGGAAGGACAGACATGCCCTGGGAATGGTGCTCCAGCACGCAGCAGGGAAATGAAGCTGGAAGCCAGGACCTGGACCCCAGGGTCATCAGTCTCTCAGAGGAAGCGTCCATCTGGCAGTGACAGCCTGGGATCTGCAATCACTAGCACCAGGCGGGAAGACAGAGGTCTTTCCCCCCAGTATCCAGGGTGCACATTCCAAGGTGGGCTTCAGCAGACATTGAGGGACAGACTCAATGCCCAACGTCATTCCGTGATAGAAAGCGGCGCAGAACGCGAACGACAGCAGCCCCATGAGCCTGCACAGGACAGGTTGCCCCCGCCCCCACCCCCAGGACAGGACAGGACGTACTTGTCACTCTCCTGGGAGATATAGAGCCGGTTGGAGAGGCTGGCCAGGAAGGCCTCCACAATCACTGCATCCACAGTCAAGCCAGCCTTCAGGCACCTGAGCAAGGAGGAGGCCAAGCAGAATGAGGCATCAGAATAACCAGATGAGCATTTTGTGTTTGATTTTGGTTGAGTTTTTCCTGTCTCGAGTTTGCAAGGTTTAAAGACCCGCTCTGAATACTCTTTCCCCAGAAATCTGAATGAACATCATTACATAGAATGAATTCAAAGAACAGCTGTAGATTTCACCCTTTGACAAGTATCTCAGTTGAAAATAGTAACTTCATTGTCTTGCCCAGAACGGTCTCCTTCAGGGTGTCATACTCCTGCCAATTCCAATTTAAAATTCCGTTTCTCAACAGAAGTCACAATAGCTGATTTGAAAGACAGATGGTCCCACGGTGGCTGAGGGAATGTTAAAATTACATTATCAAGGTTTTAATAGTATGGAGAAATGCTTATGCTCTAGAGAAGGGAAAATCTAACAGCCCTGAGGAACATGGAATCTTACAGGCATCTCTCACTCCCCACACATTTGGCTCCCAGGCCACAAAGTCAGAGAAGACAGTCTGACAGAGTAGCTGGGCTCCAGCCTGATAGCCCCAAGAGCGAGGCACCAGGACTCAGACAAGGAGAGGTACGTCTCCTGCAAATCAGAATGTATCTGGTCCCCAAGCGTGGACAGCAAGAGTTCACACAGATAGAGGTGGTGCCGAAGGGACACTCGGGCACATAAAACCTCTCATTTATACCAAAAATCACACGGAAAACAAGATGAAACAGGACCACATGTCATCACTCTGGATGATGGGCTAAGGGATAATTCTTTTCTGTCTACTTTTCTACACATCACAGATTTTCTCTGTTTTTTACTACGTTTATGATCAGGAAAAGAAAGGCAGAAAATTTTTTTTTTCTTTAACATGTAGCAATCTCCCTTTTCGGATCCAGTGCAGGTTTAGAAGCTTCCCTGAACAATAATGTCTCTGGCTCTGCCTGACACCCCGCCCCTGTCCTCCCCACCCCCCGAGACCGCCCACCTGCAGACGTTGTCGATGGCAATGTCCCGCAGCTGCTCATACATGGATGGCTGGCTCTTCTTCCCCGACGCCACGTTCAGGGTCGACTCGGAATGCTCATTGGTTACGCTGATTTTTATATCATTGCCAGCAACTGGAAGTAAAAATTCAAATATGTATCTGGTTATGCCTGTCACTTTCCATACCTGTGTTTGAAATTCAAAACCAAAATCAAATGTAATTATCTTTAGCTATAAAAACAATCACTTTACAAAGACTTCACCAAGCATTTCAGAATCCAAAGTGTCAGAGAACAGAAAGGATGAAACAAATGTTTAAATCAAGGAAGCACACTTAGGTTACAAAGCAATGAATACATAAAACAGCAACGTCTTAAGAAATGATTCAGAAGTCCTGGCCCCTAGGAGCTCTGCCCCAGCAGAAAGGCAAGGGCATGGCCTGAGGGCATCCAGCTCATGGGCAGGAAGGCGGGAAGGGTGGGCAAGTGTGAGAGCAGGGCCCTCAGAGTCTCTCCACCTGAAGGGAGAGGACAAAATGCCCACCTTGGTGGGACTGGGGGCAGCATGGTGATACCACTTCAGCGCCCGAGTGCACAGCAGGGTACTTAATTAACATCAGTCATCAGACGTGTTCTGGGCCTGTGGCAGGGGAGAGGACAGAGCTCCAGGCCCGGCGTCGGGACATGGGACGCACACTGCAGGATGCCCCAGAGAGAGCAAGTGCCAAAAAGAGCAGGCCTGGAGCTGGGCTGTGGCAGCAGGAGGGAGGCCTGGCACCCCAGGGAGTTGTGCAGGGGAAGCCTTGGGGGGAAAAGGTGGAGGAGCAGCCCAGGAATGGCGGCCTCTCGGCCAGTTACCTGTGTGGTACTGACTGTGGCACTTGTACAACTTCACCAGCACGGGGGACGGGACAACCAGGAAGTCCCGCAGGGATGGCGTCACCGAGTGCACCACCACCGGGAACCTCTCGCACAGGCGGCCCAGGCCCTGCAACGCACAGCGGGCCATCAGGGCTGCGGGGGAGGTGCCCACCCACTCAGACACCAAGTCAATCAGACTTCCAAGGGCCATCTGGCCATGGGGCACAAAGATAGAAAGGGAGTGGTCGGGACTCTCTCCACCCAAAGGCGAGATTCACTGTTAAAAGTGTGTCCATCTCTTTTGGAAGAAACTTAGGGGAGAAAGGGCACCAAGCATTACTTTTACACAACGGCAGATATGAAGTCAGTGGGGTTGGGACAAGGTCAGAGTCTCGGCACAGCAGGCTGGCATCCGAGGCCTTGGGAACGCCTGGCAGATGCAGGGCAGCCTCCACAACACAAGACGTGGCTGTGCCTGGAACCCGCTCGCAGAAAGCCTGCTGGCCATCAGCAGCAGCCTCCCAGCACTGAACTTGTCCACAGCAGACTCTAGTTCAAGTTCCTAGAGGCAGCAGCTCAGACCTCGCTGCTGGTGCCAGCCACAGCCTGGCCACGGCAAGAAGGCCCTGCTGATGGGTGTCAGCACCGCGCCCCCAACCACCCTCACCAGGGCCCGTGAGACTGACCTGCAGACAGCAGATGAGCAAGGGCAGGTGAGCAATGATGACCTTGCTGGATGTCTTGGACTGCAGCTTCTCAGACAGCTTGATGCACAGATTCTCTGCACCTAAGTTCAGAACAGAGGAGGGTACGGACCTTTAGTAAAGGTCAATGGTCACAAAGACTCCTTCACCAGTCAAAAAAGAATGTGACTAAACCCTGGGCTCACTAACTCTGAGAAGCGGCTCCACCACAAAGTGTCGGAGGCGGGTGTCCCTGCTCCTTTCCTGCTGCTGTGACGACACCATCCTGTGGGGTAGGCTATCCCTCCGCTGCCAGCCCCAACCCTGTCCCGTGTCCTGAGCGTGGCTCCCCCAAAACCCCCACCTTCCTGGACCAGCACCATCTTCCCCCCTGAGCCCCCTCCTCTCCTCATAAGCGGAGGATGCGCCAGGCGGTGGCACGGGGAACCCACCCTGCTCGTCCTTCACAGCCCACACCATGAGGTCCACGCAGGCGGCACTGGCCTGGCAGCGCAGCTTCAGGGGGCTCAGCTCGCTGTGGGTCCGGTCTACGTCGTGCAGGATCTTCTGGAGCTCCCCCTGGCTGGTGTTGAACTGCTCCAGCACGAAGTCATGGACCTCCTTCACAAAGGAGGTGGGCAGGTCTGCAGGAGGGACAGCAGGCACAGATTCAGGCTGTGAATAGCCGTGGTCTTTCCCTTGCAACAGATACCCAGGGAAAGGGCGCTGCTGCTGGCTACCATGCTTCCAGGAAGGCCAGCTGGGACGAGCCAGGATGGGCACGCACGCCAGCCCTTCACACATGCTACCTGACACTTGGAATGGTCACCTCCCAGCGAAATGCGAGCCATGTTTTGTTTTAAGCTGTCAATACACTCAAACCTGAACATGAGACACAACCTGGGGAGTGCCATCACCAGAACTGGTCCGATTAACGAAAAGTACTCCTGTGATAGTTTCTAAAAAAGGCGTCAGTTATCAGATGTGGGAAAGCTGGATGCAGCCCGAGGAGGACCCCCTGCACAGGAAGGCACCCAGTCTGCAGCCTCTCCCAGCTCTCGTCCTCGGGACTGGACAGTGAAGGAGACCCGAGAGACGACACAGGCACAGGGCAGACTGGCCGAGAAAGCCAGCAGCAGCCTGGCTAGGGGAGGCCGCAGGCTCCGGGGTCAGGCCGAGCAGCCAGCACCTGCCGATTTTCGGGAACCTAGCCCTCATGGTGGCCCCAACCAGGCGCAGGTCCCAGCAGCGCTTTGAATCAGATCAGGAAAACAGCTAAGGAGATTATGGGACACCCACAGGACACCATGTGGTCATCAAAGCTTTTGTTTATGAAGCACATCCAGCAACTTAAGGGAAGAGCCTAGGAAAACTGTGTTTAAAACACACAAGAGAGCGTGCGTGGAAGGAACTGCTAATTCCGTGTGTGAGCTCCGCTACTGACAAATTATTCTGAGTTGTAAGATCACGACTGCCTCGTTTTCTTTTTTTTAATGTTTTGAAACATGTGAGGCAGACACATTAGACTGTATGCCTGACCAGGGGATCAGGACGACCCCACACATCCATGTCAGACATCAGCCGAGGAGACATACCCACCAAAGAGGCTGCGCTGCTGGCAGCACCGGGGGCAGGACGACAGGTGCATGTCCCTCATCGCCTGCTTCTCCCGGGAATGTGTCCACGTTCCTTGCGGACGCTGTGAAGCGGCCTTGGCACAAGGGCAGGACCCCACTCTCACCTTTCATGTAGTACAGAGTGTCCCGCAGCATCTTGAATGTGGCCACATAGAGGGGGTCGCTGAACGCGCTGTAGTAGAGGTCGGCACTGGGGTTGGCCTGCGGGTAGAGGCATGGGACGCGTGACTGGCACCGCCGGTCACTGCAGTGACTCCCTCCTCCCTCCTACGCTCACACTGCCCAGAGACGCCTACGGGGAGCAGCCCTGGGCCCCTGGAGGACGGACCACCTCCTCTCACTGAGGGCTCACGCTCTCCGGGCATCTTTGAACAAGGAGAGTGGGGGTGCAGGAGCCACAGGGCCACAAGACCACATTGCACCCTGTCCCCCTCAGTGATAGAAATGACAGCTGGGGCACCTTCGGATTCAGCCTACGTTTTCTAACTAAAATTCACTTTAAATTTTCTTTAGCAATCTCATCTAAAAGGTGATACTAGTTTTCTTCTGTGGAAAAAAATTCATCTGAGGTCTAGTGAGTTGAGTAAGATACTGTTAATTTTTCTGCACACTCAGTCTAGTGCAATGGAAAGGCACGATTTACAAAAATTCTGACACAGGTAAGCACAGGGAAGGTGGATGCGGAGGCAAATCCACAGCAGAAAGGGGCCTGCGGGGCGAGGCTTGTGGAGGCCATGTCCCATGAGCACCGGTGCCATCAGAGGGCGCTGTGCGAATGGCCCTACAGGCACAGTCCTCATGACTCCCTGCAGGGCAGACGTGACACTGGCTGAGGTTAAGGTGACCAGGGGTCCCACCCCAGAGCCAGGAGGGAGGAACCCGGGCAGTGCAGCCCGGCTCCAGGGCCCCAGAGCTGTGTGATGAAGGCCCAGCCAGCCTCCATCTCCCTGGCTGACAGCGGGTATGCCATGGGTTCAAGGAGAGGGAGTCACATCTGGCACATGATAAGCACGGTCACTGCCAGTGAAGGTGAATGAGGAGGAGGATTATCCTGCAGTGACTTGGGTTAGAGCTTTTTTTTAGCCACAAAACCATTTCTTCAAATGGACATTTACACTAAAGTCCAAATTATGAAACAAAATATGAGAAACTGCTCTGTTCTGCAGGAAGAAGGGCCTCAGAGCCCCATGTTCCTGGAATTCCTCTCCCCTCAGGACCCAAGCCAGCTCTTCACCACAGATGGCACTCAGACCCAACACATCTGGCTGCTGTGCCTGCCAGCCCAGCTCCAGCCCTGGCCTCCTGGTCTGCCCAGGGTCACACGACCCCACACCGACAAAGGACACCAGGACACCTCTGAGAGCAAGCACAGTGAGAGCTCAGGCCCACGGGCAGGAGGGCTGCAGACCAGCTGGCAAGTGACCGGCCACACACCTAATGCCTGCAGATAGTGGGGTGGAGAGCGTGCAGGGCAGGAGCTGCGGCCTGCAGCACAGGGAGGTCCCTGGTGGTTCCCTTCCCGCTTCATAATTGAGCCCGGTGGTGCCAGGCGCTGCATGTCGGATGAGAGAAAGAACGCCAGGCTTAACAAGGAATCTGAGCCCAGCACATGGCCACAGCAGTCATCAGCCTGGAAATCAGTGATCTCTATGGACCCTGACAAAAGGGGGCTGACCCAAATGTTCCCAGGGACTTTGAGGCCTCCCAGCAGCGACATTTAATGATTTTATAAATAAAGCTGTGGGCCTTGGTTCTGAACATGCTCAAGACAGAAGATGCCTGAGTACACACCCCTCACACTCACAAGCCAGGGCCTGCAGTGCCTGGACTGATGAGGGGCGCGTACTGAGCCTTGGCAGTGGCTCTGCAGGCGCCATTGGGGCAAGGACCACAATGGAGCAGAGTCGGGTCCCAGGCCGCAATCCAGCTCCCATGCTGACCATGGGACGCAGGTACCAGTTAGTCCTCCCCGAACCTCTGCTTTCACCTGTGAAGTAGAGACCCTGACCGCTGCTCAGGGGCCAAGACGGGGCACCGTTAGGGGACACATCTAAAGGAGCCAGGCACAGGGCGAGCCCTTGGGTGGCAGGTGTGCTGTCGTCACTGGAACGTACGCTGAAGTCTCAGGGCGAGCCTCTCACTCACTCCAGTGGCCCCACCTCACCCACTGCAAACCCTCCCCACTCCCCCAACACAGGTGTGCCCGGCAGGTGATCTCAGCATGATGCCCTCAGAGGGACGCACCTCCATCACGCTGGCTACGACTGCATCCAGGGACTTGAGAACAGGCTCCTCAACGATCTTCTTCACCTGCAAGGGAAACGAGACGTCGTGAGCACCTGGTATACACAGGGGGAGACAGGAGTGCCAGCTCATTCCACAGAAGAACAAATCGTGCTGACATATGAAACCACTACACAAGCTCACGGTGAAAAATGGATGGAAATAAGAGGCCGACAATGAGCTCATCACTGGAACCCCAAGGCTCCGATACACACAAAAAATGTCCCTACTCCTGCCATCGCCTAGAACTTCTTTCTTACCATAGATGGGAATGAAATAAAAACAGAAAAGGAACCAACTCTCTCAAATCTGGGGACATGAGGTTTCTGTTTCCAGGAAGCGAAAGCGCTGAGACTCCAGGCAAGACTGACTTTCCCCCCTCTGAGGCCCCTCCCGGACGTGGTAGACCCCTGTCACAGCTGGTCCCCAGGCGCCAATGACGCCCCCTCCCCGGGCCAGGGCGCTGGCTCTTCCGGGCGCTGCAGCACACACTGCGAATTCCTCACAGGAGCACTGGCCACCCCCACCCCGGCCCCACTTTGTACCAGTGCTCGGGACAGAAAGAACTGTTCTCCCAACCGAGAACTGCCTGAGAAAACTGCCACCACATTACAGTGCTTTAAGGTTATTTTTAAAACATATGGATAATGATAATCGATGTGCCAGTAGAAGAAATTTTAAAATGGTTTAGAAGAAAACCTAACCTTGAAAGTTAAAATATACTGAAAAACAAATTCCCCTGAACGACCCAAGACATCCAGCCTTCAACTGGAATCTCTTGACATGACCCTAAAGAGCTGCTGTCCCATCAGGACACTGACAGCGCGGCCGGCTGGGGGACCTCAGGACAGCCGGCTACTGAGCAGCTCACCCTGGCTCCACCCTGCCTGCCGACACTGGGCCATCTTCTTGCTTCTCCACCCATAGCCACCACCTGTGGGCCATGTCTGTTCACACTCCTCACAGGCAAGCGCCACACCCCCAGCCCCCGCCTCACTCCGACCTTCTTCTTCTCTCTCATTCGTTCCAAAGCAGAAAGCCCTGTCTTTGGAGTCTGTCCTGGCCCACCCAAACCCACCATGCAGCACCCCAGTACAAGCACGGCAACTTCAGGGGTGGGTCACAGGCCCAGCCACTCCAGGACTCAGACAATGGCATCTCTGATGCGACTGCAAAGGTCACACAAAGGTCCCCAGACAGGAAATATTAGCTCTGTATTAATCTAAACAGAGCAGCCCCTGAGCTGGGTCAAGTGCAAGAGCAAGTGCACTTGGGGTCGGACCACCGCCTGAGCCTGGGCCCTGCCCTTAGCCCTTAAGGTACTTGACACCAACTTCCTCACCTCTAACAAGGGGATGCGTGGTCACGCCCCACGTGGTGGCTGCAGGGACAAATGAGAACATGCTGCACAGCAACTCCGAGGATATGACCCTCCTTCCCTCTTTAATCTGAAAACTGTGACTACCAAGCTGTGCTGTGAAATATAGGCTAACACAACTAGCAATTCCACTGGTTGATATACCCATGGTCCATCTATCCATCAAGGCTATGCTTACCAGGTTTACGAGTTCCCGGAGCATCTCCAGGGGAATACTGAACTCCTTGTAAGTGATGCCATTGAAAAGAGGAGAAACGGAGAAGCTGGAGCTGATGGTGGAGAAGTAGTAGTCGGGCTCCGGGGCACTCCCATCAGGCAAATAAGAGGCTGATGGGGCAAAACCAGACAGTCAGTCGCGGGAGCATGAGACCCAGATACTCGCTCAAGAACCAACAACGGTATCGATTTTGCTTTTGTTTATACTCAAATTCCATGTTTTAATTAAGAAGTAAAGCCTGATATGATTCAGCAATCCCACTCCTGGGCATATATCCAGAGAAAATTCTAATACAAAAAGATACATGCACCCCAATGTTCATAGCAGCACTATTCACAATAGCCAAGACATGGAAACAACCTAAATGTCCACTGACAGATGAATGAATAAAGAAGATGTGGTACGTACACATACAATGGAATACTACTCAGCCATAAAAAAGAATGAAATAATGCCATTTGCAGCAACATGGATGGACCTAGAGATCATCATACTAAGTTACTAAGTGAAGTAAGTCAGACAAAGACAAATATCGTTATGATACCACTTATATGTGGAATCTAAAAAAAAAATGACACAAATGAACTTATTCACAAAACAGAAACAGACTCACAGATATAGAAAACAAGCTTATGGTTACTAAAATGGAAAGGGGGTGGGGGAAGGATAAATTAGGAATTTGGGAGTAGCAGATACAAATTACTCTATATAAAATAGGTAAACAACAAGGTCCTACTGAATAACACAGGGAACAACAGTCACTATCCTGTAATAAACCATAATGGAAAAGAATGTGAAGAAGAATATAATATATATGTATAACTGAATCACTGTGCTATATATCAGAAACTAATACAACATTATAAATCAACTAAATTTCAATCAAAAAAAGAAGTAAAAGCTGGATTGCAAATCCTTGGGGAGGGTTGCCTCTCACTGGGGTGTTTCAGGTCAAAGCTTAGGTAGAATCATGTCCTAATATTTTCCACCCAGACATGTGAGAACAACAACAAAAAAAGAATTACACTTTTTTACAGGTTAAGAGCCATGACAGCGGGAGGCAGCTTACAAAAGAGGGGGGGCAAAAATACTGAGAGGAGCTGAGACGCTGGAGGCCAACACGGTGAAGCCACAGAGGGGGCTGGACGGGGGGTGGGGTGAGGCCAAATTAAAGGGAGCACGTGGGAAGAAGGTGGGAAGGGGGTGTGTGTGCGTGCATGAAATGTGTGTGAAAACTACATAAAACATGTATATACAACGTGCATGAACACACATGCTCCATGTATTTTCCATTATATATGCACCCGTGTGACCGGCTTATCTCACTCAGCATCACATCCAGGTTCATCCAGGTTCATCCACGTTGTCACAAATGGCAGGATCTCCTTTCCTAAGCTGAATAATATTCCTGGAGGGCATTATGCTGAGTGAAGTAAGCCAGTCACAGAAAGAAAAAAACTGCACAATCTCACTTATATGTGGAATCTAAAAAACTCAGAGACATGGGAGCAGAGAGTATGGTGACCAGGGGCAGGCAGGAGGTGGGGAAATGGGGAGATGACAGTTATGCGGGCTGAGTCCAGAGAGCTAATTACACCGGTGCTGGATGCTAGAAATGCGCTGAGAGAGGAGGTGCTCTAACCACACACGCACACACACAATGGTGACTATGTGAGGAAATGTATAGTTAATGGCTTGACTGCAGTAACCACCTCACCACATTTATGTATATCAAACCATCATGTCGTTCACCTTAAGGACATACCAGTTTATTGTAAAAATAATGATAGTCATAAAAGAAGGCAAGAAGTCTGTGTCCCAGACACGCACCACCACATAAGGATGACGTCCTGCGTGGCTGACCCAGCACATGGTGGACACAAAAGGAGGCAAAGGCGGAGCTGCAGGGACCACAGGTGTAAGATTTGGGATTTATGCAGGGGTGTCACTGAAAATGGAGCAGACGGCGCCAAGAGGCGTGGTGGTCTTGTTTCCCCACTTCCTCCCCACAATCTGCATCTTACTTCCCTCGAGGAGAAGGTAAAGGCTATTGTAACAAGTGTCTGACACTGCACAGAGCTGACACACGAATCAAATTCAGTAAATTACCTGAAAGTCCTTTGTGAACAGCAAAGCTCTACAGAAAGTATTACTCATTAAACATAAGGTATTACCTGCAGTCTCATTACTATGTTTTTTAATATTATCCACGCGCTTAATGACCTTAAACAAGAAACAAGAGAAGGACCCACCGCTTAGTATTTCCACCTGAAAAGCAGTGCTTTCACAGGTTAATGTACTAAGATTCAGATGGCAGGCATTTGGGGTCTTGTATATTATTGTCTGCACTTTTCTCTATGTTTGAAATGTTTTTAGATTCAAATTTAAGAAGTTTAATCAAAAATAGAAAGTAAATGCTTTTTAAAAGCTTGACACTCGGGCTTCCCTGGTGGCGCAGTGGTTGAGAATCCGCCTGCCGATGCAGGAGACACGGGTTCGTGCCCTGGTCCGGGAAGATCCCACATGCCGCGGAGCAACTAAGCCCGTGAGCCATGGCCGCTGAGCCTGTGCGTCCGGAGCCTGTGCTCCGCAACGGGAGAGGCCACAACAGTGAGAGGCCCGCATACCGCAAAAAAAAAAAAAAAAAAAAAAAAAGCTTGACACTCAAGATGCACAACAGCAGTGTCTGTGTTAGCATCCTCACAGTACAGGAAGGCCCTGTGGACCTCACCCCTGGGGGCTCGGTCAGCAGAAAGGCGAAGCCCACCTTCGAAGTAGTGAAAGGTGGATCCTCCAGGGGAGCTGGGAGGGGGCACCCCTCGTTCAGGGCTGACCTGAAACACACAACCACATGCACAGATTAAGAAAGGCCAGTCAGACCTCAATCAGATCTGTCTCAGTCAAGGCTCCCTCTGCTGGCCAGAGCCCTGGTTCAGCCCCACCTCCTCGCTGAAGCCCACCCTGGCTACAGGTTCTCTACTGTAATACTAAATTCTTGTGTCTAGCCATATATTCTACACCTGATGACTGAGCCAGGTTATTCTCAGTGTTTCGTGTCCCTGTCTTTCTCCATGAGTCAATTACATATTCTCTACAGGCACCAACTGTCTTGCACTCAAAAAAGAGCTGGTGCCCAAACACTTCACCTCCCAGGAGATGACTCACTTATAAATCTTAAAAAGGATAAGGCAACCTTTGTATTAAAAGAGAACTCTAATGAGAACCTTTCACGTTCCCCAAGTTCCCTCAAACTACACGCGAGTGGGCACCTAACAAGCCCCCATCCCCTGTCCGCCTGGGCGCATGGCCCCACCTGCGAGATGCTGGACACGCTGCTGGCCTTCCTCTTCAGGGTGCCCTCCTGACACACCGCCAGCAGGTTGCTGGGGAGGATGGAGCGGAAGTCGTTGAAGGACCGCCTCCGCACACCTTCCAGCTCCTCAGGGATGTGGAGGGAATGAGGAGGGACTCTGGGGAAGAGCCTGGACAGTAGGGACTCTTCCGTGTTGCTGTAACGCCCAAATGCACGGGAGATTCCTATGAGGCACGGGACCGCGTACTTGCAGAGGTATTCTGGAAGGCAGAGGGAAGCCGTGGCAGCACCACCCGGGGACCTGGGACCACCCATCTCAGGGCCCCCCACCAGCAAGTCCAAGGGCCAGAACTAGCCATGGCAACAGGGCCAAGCCCAGGCGCTGACCGGCGGTATTTTCCATCCATCCTCAACCACGGCTGCAGACTCAGCCTGTGGGTGGGAGGTCTTAACCACGCACAGCACCTCCAAATCAATCCCTCAGCCACGTCACCTGAGCAGGCTCCCTCACGGGATTTAATCAGTGCATTTTGTCCTTCTGGGAGCAGATTGGTAGCCTCACACCAGAGGGAAAACGACCTTCAGACATGTTACAGGTGAAGAGACCGAGTCCCAGAGGGGGAAGCGGTCCAGCATTCAGGCAGCAGAGCTGTGCTCACGACCCCACGCAGCCTCTCAGCTAACATGCAGCAAAGGTCACATCCACCAGATACACTGGTTGCAAAGAACAAAATCTGACGACTGGGAAAAAGCAAGAGGAAGGATAATCACAAACAATAAAAAGAAAAACATACCTTTCTCTTGAATCTCCAAGGCCTGGCACATTCCCAAAAGGACATGCAAAACCTGCAAAAGCGCCTCTAAAATCTGGAATAGCCAAGGAAACATAACACACAAACTTATAAACAAAATCAGATAAATGTCACAAAATTAATTCAGAACTAGAGGGAGCTTTAGACATTCTCTTGTCCAGCCTCATACCTGATCCATAACCCCCTGCACAGAAGCTCTGCCGAGGGGTCAGGCAACAGACCTTCTGCGGACAGAACCCTCCCTCTCTGGCTGGTCCACAGGCCTCCTAACTCTGGAAGAAGGTGACAGGCCCCCAATCTCTCTTCACAGCTCAACACCCCTGGTTCTTTCCATCCATTCCTTATGATTCAAGTCCCTGCTGATGGCCTGCCTTTCACTGTAGCTCAGTGTGTAAGAAACCACCTCCAACTGCAGTGTTCAGACAAAACACACTACTATTCCAGCGATGCTGGGGAGCTCCCTGAGTAATCACCAGACTCAGCATGGACCCCAAACGTCAGTGGACGTGACACTGGCTTTCCAGCAGCCCTTCACACTGTTGGCTCCATGAACTCACAGAGAAATGAAATCCTTAAGTGTCTCTCACACATGCTGCCTCAAGCTGTGCCCCTCCACCCGCAGGGCTGGTATTTTTTTGCCCATCACTGAGCCCCACAAAAGCTCAGGGCGTAAGTTTCGGTTCACCGCGAGGGTCCTCGATTCCCAGCTTGGCATCCAAATCGTCTACAGATGAGACTGACTTGCTTTCAGGATTTTCCTCCCCGGTCCTGGCTGGTCCTAGCTGTTCAGCTTCCACCGCAGGGGGCAGGCGACCAGAGGCTCCTGCCGGGTGCCCCTGGGGTGGTCCTTCAGTTGGCTCTGCAAACCCTGCCCTCGGCTACACTGCTGACCCAGGATGTCAGGAGAGGCGTGGTCCAGGCCGATGAAGAGCACCCAGACAGAGTCCCTCTCACTTCCCCCACTTCCAGTCTTGGGGAATACAGGCAGAAAAACGAAGTTGGTTTGATGTGACTTGTTCATCACCAAACTGCTCATGTTTTGCTAGTGTCAAATGATGCGGAACAGTGCAGACCTGGAAAGCAATGTTTCATCCATTTCACAGATTAAAGTTATGCCACCATCTTCTGTGGTGACCTATTTCCATAGGTGTTACTGATAGAAAAGCCCTGTTAGCTTTTAAAATAATATGTGATTCTAACGTATCTAGTTACCTCTTTAGCCAACCCAAAAGTAAATAAAGAACCTAAACTAAGAAAGAAGGGTGGAGACCAACATAATGGCAGAAATAGTGACACAGAATTTACAGTGTGATAGTAAGGAAAGAGATTTTAAAAATTAAAAAAGATACAGGGGGGCTTCCCTGGTGGCGGAGTGGTTAAGAATCTGCCTGCCAAAGCAGGGGACACGGGTTCAAGCCCTGGTCCGGGAAGATCCCACATGCTGTGGAGCAACTAGGCCCGTGTGCCACAACTACTAAGCCCGCGCTCTAAAGTCCACGAGCCACAACTACTGAGCCCTCGTGCTGCAACTACTGAAGCCTGTGCACCTAAAGCCTGTGCTCCGAAACAAGAGAAGCCACCACAATGAAAAGCCCACACACCACAATGAAGAGTAGCCCCCACTTGCTGCAACTGGAGAAAGCCCTCTCACAGCAACGAAGACCCAATGCAGCCAAAAATAAATATATAAATAAAGGAGAGAACTAGGAAATACATTTAAGTAACATTTCCAACAAAATAAACTAAAACTAAAAAAACTGGAGCACTTGAAGGAACGGCTCCAGCTTTCCAGAAAATCTCCTATGAACGTCAGTCCCCAGCATGGAGGCAGGAGGACGCATGGCCTTTTGCTGCCCACCTCACAGGGCAATTGGGAAAGCTGAACGAGATAAGACGGGAGGTCAGCGGGGGACTAAGCACTGCAAGCAGGATTTAACATTTCTCATGTGTGTTACTAACAGTATGAAATAAATCAACATAAACAATCCAATCACTTCTTTTTTTTTTTTTGTCCTGTCATCACTTTGGGACTCTCGGATCTTACAGAAATGCACACCGAGTCACGAACACTTACCTCATCCCTGAGGGAAGGGTCCCTATAAGCCACGTCAGACAGCAAAGTGACCAAGCAGAAGCTGAAGCTCTCGGCCACCGGGAGGGTGCCTGGAGGCAGAAAGACAGGAATCAGATCATCAAACCGACTGGCCACGCCATCTGGCTGTTCCCTCTCACACGGCTGCCAAGGACCTGCTTACAGTGGAGGCCGCCCTCGTCAGGATGAACCTCCAGAGAAGATACGGGCCCAACGTGTTCGCTGAGAAACACCCCTGCCTTCCTTGTAATAAAATGTTTTGGTTCAAGTAATTGAAATGTTTGCTGAGCCAATTTATAGTCTGAGATTACCGAGCCTCTCAACATGACAGATTCCATGTTTTATTCCCAACCTAAATAAAATTGGGAAATCAATCTTGGTAAGACTATGGGAGATGTTTCATGGAGGCTAACTATCAAATACCAATTACTATCACTTTAAACTGAATTAATGTTTTTTTTCCTTTTTTCTTCTGACAGGTACAGAAAATCCTCAGAAGAGCACCCAGAGATGTGCTCTATTCCTCATAGGTTTTTAAGCCGTTCCCCAACTGAGCCTGCCAGTATGGAGATTCTCAAGAGCAGAGCCTCAAGGTCAAGAAGGGAGCACTACACCCAAAAGACCACAAGTGAAGCACCACTTCTGTCAAGTGCACTTTGGGAAGGTTAGACCTGCTGCCGAGGAGGTTCCATCACTATTAAACATTTAACCAATTTTGAACGTGGAGCACCGACTCAAAGACACACACACACAGAGCAGACGACCACTGCGTGTCTACTTCCGCACATGTGATTCTGAGACACAGCTCTAGGTCCTTCTCAAGCTTGAGTGTGGCCGGAACCACCGGGAGGGCTTGTTGAAACGCAGTCTGCCTGACTCCCGGGCCCAGAGTTCCTAACTCAGTAGCTCCAATGTGGGGTCTGAGAACCTCCCTTATGACAAGTTCCGAGGGGTGCTGATGCTGCTGGTCCAGGGATGGCCCTTTAAGAACTAATGTTATGGGGTTTATCAAAGCAAAGTGATATTGCCTTAATAGAAACTAGGAGACTGAAATATTACCCAATAATTGGAAATTTATATATCTAACAATGTTTTTTTTAAAATAAATTTATCTTATTTATTTATTTATTTTTGGCTGCATTGGGTCTTCATTGCTGCGTGCAGGCTTTCTCAACTTGCGGTGAGCAGGGGCTCTTCTTCGTTGTGGTGTGTGGGCTTCTCACTGTGGTGGCTTCTCTTGTTGCAGAGCATGGGCTCTAGGCATGCATGCAGGCTTCAGCAGTTGTGGCTTGTGGGCTCTAGAGCGCAGGCTCAGTAGTTGTGGTGCATGGGCCCAGTTGCTCCACAACATGTGGGATCTTCCTGGACCAGGGCTTGAACCTGTGTCCCCTGCATTAGCAGGCAGATATTTAACCACTGTGCCACCAGGGAAGTCCCTAACAATGTTTAAATAATGCTAAAAAATTCATTCAAATGAGTCCAAGTACATAGAAGTGATATCTGTTTTGAAATAAAATAAAATAGGATCAACACTTTCTAGTATTCTACTTCTCCCCAAATTAGATAACAATGGTAGACAGAGATGTTTCACTTTTCAGCAATGCTCTATTTAATTTGTAGTCTTTCAAATTCCAGGACACCTGCATAATTTGGGGTCTGTCAGCTTTAGGTACAGTAAGTCACCAGAAATGCTGAAGACCCAAAGGGCAAGAGGAACAAGGGCAGGCACAAGCGGATGTTCATGAGGACAGCACAGTCTCCAGCAGACTGAGCCCACCTGACAAATTCAGGCCATGCCACCAACAGAAAGGACAAGGGCCTTCTTTGCAGGCACCAACCCCCCACTAGATCTGAAGGTGGGGGCCTTGGACCTCAGAGAGAGAGATTACAAAGAAACTTCAGTCTCATGGGTCATGAACTCTGAAATGTCGGAGATCTTCCAAGCTGATTTTGGAGTCTTGGGAAATCCGTTTACAAGATCATGAGTGTTATAAGCGTTTAGCACAATGCCTGGCATGTAGGGGACCTATGTAAATACTTCGGGAGGGATGGGAGGAAGAAGGCAAGCATGGAGACAGGGAGGGGAGGGCAGTGGAGGGTAAGAGAGAAAAGATTATCTAACTTCCTCTTTGACCTTAAAGAGAGATCAGTATCAGGCTTCCCTGGTTGGTGCAGTGGTTTCAAGTCCGCCTGTGGATGCAGGGGACACGGGTTTGTGCCCCGGTCCAGGAGGATCCCACATGCCACAGAGTGGCTGGGCCCATGAGCCATGCCCGCTGAGCCTGTGCTTCCGGAGCCTGTGCTCTGCAACGGGAGAGGCCACAACAGTGAGAGGCCCGCGTACCACAAAAAAAACCCAAAAAACCAAAAACAAAACAAAAAAAACAACAAAAAAAGAGAGATCAGTATCAAACACAAGTTAAAAAGAAATACACATGAATTTATTCCATTTGCAAAGATGCAAAGTTCAGTGGAAATTTAGCAACATCGACAAAGCGATAAAACTACTGACAGTGGACATGGTGGTTGAGTCCCAAACTCCCATCTCAGCCCTCCTTTCTGGGCAGCCACCAGGCCATCTGGAGAACTGATCTCACTGCAGGGTGAGCCTCTCCATCTGAGGCAACAGACCAGCTCAGGGACACCAGGGGACCCAGGGCAGCCAATGGGACATGAGTAAAGGTTCCTGAGGGTCCCCGTGGTCCTGCTCAGCCCCGCTCATCCCGCCCAGGGCTCTAGGCAACGTGAGAAAGTGCTAGTGCTGCAGGCACCAGAGTGGAACCAACTAGAAGTATCCTAACTGCCGCGTTAGTGTGATTAAACATTCAATCCTCACAGACGGGGAACACACAGATGCTTCCTCACATTCAGGGAAACTTTAAACAAAACTACCTCTGCCTTTCCGAGCTGTGCTTTCTTCTACCCAATACACTTTCGGAAGACCTTTAAGAAGTCGAAGAAGGTAAGGAACCACAGAATCTTTGTGCTAAAAAAAAAAAACAAAAAAAAACACAACATTTAATTAAGTACATGACTGGTAGCTTTTTAGCACAGACTGAGCCCAAAACAAAGCACATCCACATCCTGATCATCTCAGAGAAGGGCGTTTGCACAGTGCTGCACCCTTCCTGTTGCACATGGCGGGCAGCGTCCCTCTGGCCAACAGGAAGGCCGACACCTGCCCTCTGCTGCTCAGTGTCCAGCCTGGCTCTGGCCTCCAGAAGAAGACATGTGTGCACACACTCAGAACTGCCTCCTGCCAGGTGCTTAAAGTCCCCATACCCAAACCTCAGGACCACATCCTCCAGTCAGTCCCCATACCCAAACCTCAGGACCACATCCTCCAGACTGGAGAGCAGCTTACAAACTTGGTGATGCTTCTTTCTGTTGTTCACGGCCCTTGTGCTCTTCCCTTCCTTACTTAAATTTTCAGCTTCATGTTTCCTTTTGCTCCTCTCAAATTGAGCATTAGACTTCATAGCCAACGTTAGCCAATGGAAAAATTACTTTCATCTAGTTTCCAAACTAGCCAATCAGCATAGAGTTCATAACCTTCCACCACTAGCTCTCCCGGCTGTCTCCCTACATGCGGCTGCCCCCGCGAAGGACAAGTGTGCTCCAGAGAAGGGGACACTATCTGATGTTCTGAAATGCTGAAAAAACATGCGGCTTTGAAAACATGGTTGCAAATTCTGCCACACTCCTTTCACCAAAAGGCAGAGTCAAATTTGCATCCCCTGAAAACAGGGCTGCCTTGGTGACTTGCTTCTAGTGTACAGTCAGACCTCCGTATCCGAGGGTTCCACGTCTGTGTATAAAAAGAGCCGACAGTACTACACCATTTTATATTGAAGACTGGAGCATCCTTGGACTGTGGTACCTGCAAGGGGTCCTGGAGCCAATCCCCTGAAGATGCCAAGGGATAGCTGCATGTAGAAAGCAGAATGAATGAGCCTGACTTCCCAAGGCTAGCTCAGAGGTGGCAGAGCCACTTCCCCCGGCTCTTTCTCAGGACACGCACTCTTGCAACCCAGACACTATGCTGTGACAAAATGACACAGCCCAGGCCACACAGGGAGGCCATGCACATGGAGGGGCCCTGACCAAGAGCCCCAGAGAAGGTCCAGCCAGCGGCCAGGATCAACCCCATACGTGTGGGGGAGGGGCCTTCAGGTGACTCCAGGGCCAGCCTTTGAGCCACCCCAGATGACACCAAATGGAGCAGACACTAGGCTCTTCTGAGCACTGGCTGAACTGCAGATTCATGAGCAAAAGCCTCCGCCAAACAAAACCAACTAACTTTGGGTAATTAAGCCACCAACTTTGGGGTAATTTTTATGCCACAGCAGGTAACCAAAATAAATAAAGACCTTTCTTTAGTGAAAACAAAACCATTTTTCCTGTACAACAATTGCCCAGAGAACTGGTGTACTAACACACACAAGACCCTGAAGGGGCCGCACACCAAGGCCCTGCAGAGAGGGAGCGGCCCGGGCTCTTCCCCACACACCCTGCAATGGTGTCATCACCACTACTACTCTGGCCACGGCTGCCGCCAGGGCAGCCCACTAACTGGGCATGAAGGAAGCCAGTGCCAGCGCCCACCCGGGATGGAGGAAAGGAACACAAACTCCAGGTGGATCACGAGAAAGCTGGTCCCTAGGTGCAGGGGCCAGCAGGCACCGGGCTCCTCTCTTGGCGTCCGTGAGGCCTCTGGCTTCCTGGGAAGCTCAGGCCGACTGTGAGCCCCATGGGACAGCCGCTGCCACCCCTGCCAACCACTGACCCCGAACCCAAACCACACCAAAAGTAACTTGTACTCGTCTCTTCCCTGCCATCTGAAAAAACCCGATATTAGGGTTTTAGGGGCTCACAGGCAAATCCAGCAAGTGATGTGTTTGCCAAAGATAGTTTCAAGTAATACTCATTCGAATAGCAGTAGTGTCTTATACAGGTTTCTTTTTGAAAATTTATTCCCCCCCCCCTTTTTTTTTTTTTGCAGTACGCTGGCCTCTCACTGTTGTGGCCTCTCCCATTGTGGAGCACAGGATCCGGACGCACAGGCTCAGCGGCCATGGCTCACAGGCCCAGCCGCTCCGTGGCATGTGGGATCTTCCCAGACCAGGGCACGAACCCGCGTCCCCTGCATCGGCAGGCAGACTCTCAACCACTGCGCCACCAGGGAAGCCCTCCTCCCTTTATTTTTATATTTAAATTTAAATAGGACCTGGCAAACAGAAAATGATTGTCTTTATTTTCACATTTAAAAATAAATAAGAATAATTAAAATGCAGCTTATGCATCTAATCTTGGTTTTTCGTGTGGCCTTGATCAGATAACCTATTTAATTTTTGAAATACTTCTCTAAAATTAAAATGCTTATTTTTTTTTTCAAATGTATAAATACTCTGTCAAAAATATTAATTCTTACTGAAGTAAAATTTCCAGGACATGCAAACTAACTTTTTTAGATGAATAAAAATTCAAATAGCTGACATCTTTATTTTTTTAACATAGGACGATTAAACTTGGAATTTTATTTTATTTTTTTTAATTTTTTTTTATTTTTTATTTTTTATTTATTTATTTATTTTTTTTTTTTGCGGTATGCGGGCCTCTCACTGTTGTGGCCTCTCCCGTTGCGGAGCACAGGCTCCGGACGCACAGGCTCAGCGGCCATGGCTCACGGGCTTAGTTGCTCCGCGGCATGTGGGATCTTCCCGGACCAGGGCACGAACCCGTGTCTCCTGCATCGGCAGGCGGATTCTCAACCACTGCGCCACCAGGGAAGCCCTAAACTTGGAATTTTAAAAAATAATTTTCGGCAATGATAAAAATAAACAGATAAAAGACTCTGTATCCAGTGACTGAGCATTTGCTTCAATTAGCCTTGGTAAATACTAAAAAATGGCCATTTTCTGTTGTAGTGACAACACTGGTTTGTAAATCACCTTTAAAAGGCACATTAACATGTACTCTAAAACAATTTATATCTATCATAGTTTTGAAAAAGACTGTTATATCACAATTATCTCAAAGAACACTGTCCTTTTGGAAGGAAAAGAAGTGGTTACTCTGAGTCTGGCTCCTGAGCATTTTGCCTGAGATTTAAAATCAAGTCTACTCTGGAGGGTACATGGTTACTTCACAAAGCACTCTAACTTTCTGGCGAAAACAAGAACCGCACCTTCCTGAGGACACGTCCATAGAAGTCTCATTCCCACTAGTTCTGCCCACTCCCCATCACTAGCCCTCAGCTGACTACTTCCACCAGGTAGGTTCGCGAGCGCTCCTCTAGGCCTGATTTAGGAGAATAAAGTAGGTACAAACTTAAACCCTAACTGCACCCTCTTTTGCATGCAGAAACACTTTTAATTTAGCCAAGTCCTACCTGTAGATCAGATTCAATGAGAAAAATGCCCAATGCAATCACCGCGTCTCTCCGCCTTTCATCCAACTGGAAGATGCCATGGAAATCTACTGGGCACATACACAGCAGCTTCTGGACCTAGAAAATGAGAACAAACAAACAAACAAAAAAAGCCCATAGCTTAAAAATATATAAACCCACACTCAGATAAACCAGTATCAAAAAGCCCAGCAAGGGCTTCCCTGGTGGTGCAGCGATTGAGAGTCTGCCTGCCGATGCAGGGGACACAGGTTCGTGCCCCGGTCCGGGAGGATCCCACGTGCCGCGGAGCGGCTGGGCCTGTGAGCCGTGGCCGCTGAGCCTGCGCGTCCGGAGCCTGTGCTCCGCAACGGGAGAGGCCACAACAGTGAGAGGCCCGCGTAAGCAAAAAAAAAAAAAAAAAAAAAAAAAGCCCAGCAAATATATGCAACAAGTAAGTCATTTTTTTCCCATCAAAAGGTCATAAAAAGGACACCTCCAGCCTCTGAAATGATGGTATACACACCCCTCCAAGGAACCTGGACCAAGAGCTGAAAGGCTGTGTCCACGAAGGCGGTAAAGCACGATGGCTAATGTCTGCCCTTCGGTGTCAGGGCAGTCCAGGGTCCCCACCTCCCAGTGGTGCCCGTGAGCAGGTTATGAAAACCTACAGGTAAGCTATCTATAGTCACAAGGCCTCCCCTTAGGGCTCTTTAAACATTAAATGTGTGTAAAGCACTCAGAACTGTGCAGGGCACACAGTACATGCTCAGTAAACAATAAATATTGTTACTGGACATGGCATGGTGGCAGGCAGAGGGCAGCACACAGGCAGTCAGCAATTTCCTGAATAAATAGAAACACTAGGATTATCGTCAGAACACACCAACAGTAAATGTCTGTCATAAAAGAACTAAAAATCAGGATTTATTATGAAAAGGAAATCAGGTGATGCCAATCTTGAAAATCTCTGCCAGAGCAAGCTCTGAACAGAGCTTTAAGATACATCAGGAGGCCCTAATCTTGCTGTCCCATGGACCCAATGAGAAGTCTCTCACTGACATTCATGTGGTCTGGTGGGATGTTCTTTTTTTTTTTTTTTTTTTTTTTTTTTTTTTTTTTTTTTGTGGTACACGGGCCTCTCACTGTTGTGGCCTTTCCCGTTGCAGAGCACAGGCTCAGTAGCCATGGCTCACGGGCCCAGCTGCTCCGCGGCATGTGGGATCTTCCCGGACCGGGGCACAAACCCGCGTCCCCTGCATCGGCAGGCGGATTCTCAACCACTGCGCCACCAGGGAAGCCCTGGTGGGATGTTCTAACAGCAAAGGAAATGGAAGCCAGTGATTGCCACTTGCCCTGAAAATGCATCAATTACCACTGTAATTTTTTATAGGTAATTTGCTGTTGTTCCCTTCAGATTTTAAAAGGGCAAATACAAGAGGACAAATTGAAACTGGCAAAGATTATGTAAAATACTTTCACCCCAGTGTTGTGTATACTAATCGAAACTCTGAAACAATCTAAATATTTAAGATTAGGAAAATTATGATCAACCACTTGATCAAATATTAGGTTAAACCCTAACTGCTGATATTCAACCATTTTTGACCTACAAAAACAATGCTTTTGTAAAGTTTAATCTAATGTTACAGACATTAAAAATGGCATTTTTCTATGACTAAGCAGCGACACAGAACAATGTTCTAAATGTTCTATAAGCTCACGAAAGGAATGATCTGAATTACATACAGAAAAAATGCTGGAAGAAAATGCATTAGGGAGTTCCCTGGCGGTCCAGTGGTTAGGACTCAGCACTTTCACTGTCGTGGCCCGGGTTCAATCCCTGGTCGGGGAACTAAGATCCCACAAGCCATGAGGCGTGGCCCAAAATATACATATATGTATATGTGTATATATATATATATATATATATATATATATACACACACATATAATCAAAGTGTTAATAGTTTTGAAAGACAGGATGACCAGAGGTGAGACATTTCTTCTTCATGCTTTTTTATATTTGCCAAAATATGTTCTAAAGGAAAGTACTTCTTGTGTAATCAGAAAAAACATCCAGTAGGTTAAAATAAAAATATATACACATGAGGGGGAATCCATGCTTGTGTGATTAAATGCTTAGGCAAAAGAGCACACAGCAACAGGTAAACAAGGAAAGGAAGTAGAACTTCCCCCTCGTCACTGGGAGAACATGCTTCACGATCAGGGGAAATAAAACACGAAGGAGCTGCAGACCAAGCACGGTAAAGTGATCATTGCAGAGACTCACACTCACATAACGGACAGTCAAGTCTCTCAAGAAACACGCCTGCAAATAAGAAATCCACCACAAGATGGATTATATCAGAAGGAGCCATTGAGATCTAGAGCTGACCCTTGAGCCGGCACTGACCCGAGGCCTGTGGAAGCCCTCCCACAGGTCCTACCCCAGGCAACACAGACCTTGGGGGGACCCCAAGGCTGGAGGACAAAGTGAGACTCGGAAACGTGGCAGGACTGGCCCAACCTCACTACTAAATATGGAAAAGCTGTAACTGTACAGAAAAGATAACCTTTCAACAGTCCCACACGTCAACACAGACAAGCCTAAGATTTTATATGCTCGTGCTCTCAGTCCTGTGCTCTGTCCCTGGAGGCTTTTCGGGGGGCAGGGTAAGGATCATGCTGTACTTTTCTGTGGAAGTGAAATGCACTTGGACTTTGGAGTTAGACCCAGCGTCACCAGGCGACACGTCGAGCCTCAGCTTCCCGTCTATACAGCGTCCCCATGGGGCCAGGTATAGAAGCACAGCCCTCACCTGGGCTCCACAGCAAGTGGTGGGCATAGTCCACGCCACTGTGCATCAGTAACGGCCTTCGAATGGCTCCTATGAGGGTCGATGGAAGCAGGACGCCTCTAACTCATTCACTCACTGTTCACCGGGCACTACTTGCAGGAGGCATCACCCTGGGCGCTGTGGGTGCAGACTGAACCTCAGACCAGGCCCTGCCCTCGTTCCAGAGGGGGACAGACAACCCGGGTGAGGACCAGAGATGAGGTGGTATAAGAGGCGTTAATTCTCCCAGTTGAAAGTAAGGGAAGAGCTGTCCCTCTCCTCTTTCCTTGAGAACTCACACTAGAAAACTTGCCAAAGGAAGGATTTCCTCCTTTCTTAGAAGGGTAAATAAATTCTTTTGAAGACTAGATTGGCACTTTGTGAGCTTTATGACTTAGGAATGCCTTTCTCGAGGACCTGGGGAGCCACCTCTTTGGAATGTACACATTGAGGGAGACAGTACCCATCTCCCCATCTCTGGGGAGGACAGGAGCCTAACTTCCATGGGTTTCAGGCTCCAAGTTGCAAAACCACCTCCTGTCTAAAGGTGGGAGGATGAAGCCAATCAGCTAACACAGTCGATCACTCCAGTTACCAGGTAGTTAGCATGAACTATATGTGACAAATGGTGCTGACAAGTCCTCTTATTTGATTTTAGCCCAGTGAGACTTCTAAACAACTATAAAACAATAAATGTGCGCTGTTCTAAACCACTAAGGTTGTAGGCATTTGTTACAACAGCCAACAGGAAACTAATACAGTTGGTCACAGAGTTGTAAACAAAACTCAAAACCTGGACTGCTTATCAAGAAAGATATAAAAATTAATCAGGTTACAAGCAATATTTATTTCCTTCTTTACTCTTTTCTATATTTTCTGTAAGGAATACTGTTAACTGCAGAGTCAGAAAAAAAAATGTTTTAATAGTAGAAACAATTTTTCCACTAATGTAAATCTTATTTCTAAAAGGACAATAATACTTATACTCTTAGAGCTCAGAAAATAAGAGAAGAGTGTATAATATTTCAATTGATAGAATCTGGGTAATCCAAGAACAAAGAAGTAACAAAACCGAAAGAAAATCTAGGTCAACTAAACTAAGTAGATGTTTTCTGCATACAACAGTCCTACTACAACTTCTTTAATTCTAACATCTTAATATCAGCAAAACAACTGCTACTTAACTATAACTTCCCCAAGAATCTCAATCTAAGTAGGAAGGTTTTTAAAAAGCAGGTGATGCAGCTATCTGGCCCTGATGCAGGCGCGTGGCTGCAGTGAGAGGGATAGCTGGGTGGGGACCCAGGCCGGTGCCACCTGGGACAGGAGGCCCAGGAACGTCAAGCTCAATCTCACAAAGCAGCCTTGAAAATGCTCCACAGCTCTGTGTAAACGAAAACCTAATTGATTAAATTACTTCATTAGCAAAAAAATCACGGAAATACTGGACTGTGACATTGAGCTTTCCTTGGTAAAATTTCTCTAAGGAAACACGCAGCACACCCAGGCCCAACCCCAACACTGAGAGGACACTCGGCCCCAGGCCTGAGGGCCACTGACGACCCCCAATCACAGGCAGGGTCCCAGGCAGAGGCTGGGGGAGGGCGCAGCCTCGGCTGCCAAGCGTCCACTTGCAGGAGATCACGTGCCATCCTGCTTCACAGGTTGGGCAACTTGGCCCTGCCGGGTTAAGTATGATCTCAGGCAGCAGGCACTTCCCTAGACCCTGACTTCTGCACCCCCGCTGGCCCCCAACTCCGACACAAACTCCACGCACATGTGCAGCCTGGCAAGGGAGGTCCTCCCACATACTGACACCCAGCCTGGACCTCTGCCAGGCTGCTTCCAGGGTCTCCACTGTCTGCAACATTTCTCAACCTGCCTCGTCTCCCCACAAAACCCTCCCATTGTTCTAAGACGCAGCTCCCCCTCTCCTGCTTGTCAAGCTGCTCTGGACATCAGGTCTGTCCCCTCACACCTCTCAGGAGCCCACCAAGAACCCTGGGCTGAGATGCCTGCCCTTCTCATGTCTTACCTTGGAGCCCCTGTGTACTTACCTTCCGCCCCCTGCAGATGGGACTGTGTCCCCCTGGTCACGTGCCCACCACATCCCCATTAACTATCCCCATTCTATGGCTTACAAAAGTGAGGCACAGAGAGGTCAAAGTTCTAATGCAGAATAAAGCTTGAACACTATAATGAAGAAAAAATGAAAAAATAACATTGATGATTTTCTTCAGAAGTTTACAACAGATTAACAAGTAGTTTGGTTTCTTTGGGGTGACGGGGAGAAGAGCCTGTCATTATAAAATGTCACTAAGCTCAAAATCTGAAAGAGATGGCCGGGGTTGCTCCCATTTACGAAAAGGATCCAGAGGGGTTGGGTCTGCACGTCACTCTGAGGAGGCCAGTAAGGAACAGACCACAGGAGGCAACAGAGGTAACTTCCTTAGACTTTGAGAAGCCCTGAGAGTACTTTAACCCAAGGCTGTTAAGAGAGATGTCTTGAGGTGAATTTACTGCCAAAGTAAGGAAATGCCGAACCAAGTTAGAGAAAATAAGATGCCCTCACAAGTCTGGATGAGTGGGCAGAACATCACAGATGAGAACTCAACATGAGAGTGGGTGTAGGTCAGGTATGTAGGTCAAAATAAAGCTACAATAATAGCGTTACAAGCTGGCCAATTAAACTTTTAAGTATGCAACTTTTGTTATCTGAAACCTCAGGGAATATTCTTCCTGGAGAAACAAAAGTCCCTGAGAACTGAAGATTATGCTTTAAGTATTAGTGGTATTTTGTTGTTGTTAAATCTGTTTTTTTAATTGTCATTCTCCTATACCCTGCCTCCTTAGAGAACAGTGAACATAAGTCAACATTTTCGAAGTGACTCAGAGCGAGCATGATAGATAAAGGTGATTGTGACATGATGCTTGTGTCTTAAAACTATGCCAATTTTGGCAAACTGACAAATCATCTCCCTCAAGCCTCAGCTTTCCCAGGTATGAAAGGATGAACAGATAAATTTTTGCAATGTCTGCTCTAGTAATAAAATCCGGTGAGCCAAGAACTTCCACCTGCAGCCATGAGAGAACAGCAGGATCTGGATTTACCTTCCTGCCAAAAAACAACAGAAAAATGGACAAATACATGAAACCACTGGTTTCGTACACTGGAAAAGCAGCACAGTACTGAAATGCTTGGGGGAGAGGAAACAAGGTGAGTGCTACAGCTGCCCTGATTTTCTGCCAGAAAACACATCCTGGACCACAAAACAGGGAAGGGCATCCCAAGCAGATCATGCTGGTCTCACTAAGCTGAGGAGACAGAAATGGGAGTACTGGAAGTCTAAAAGCAGCTGGGAATTCTGGAGAAGAGAGTTCAACAGAAAAAAAGCTCCACCAATCTGCAAGAGTTCCCCTGAGTCTTTGATGAATATACTAAGACAGACCAGGATACGGTAATAACTCCACAATGTTGGGCAAAAAACAACCAAGGAACTGTGAGATGAATGGTTCCTGGGTTCTCACAGAGCTGAGAGGAGTCTGAGTTACTCCCAGCCAGAGTGAAAAACCCGCAAAGCATTCGGTGGAGTACTCGAAGGGCCACACCTCAGCAGTGGGGCTAAACTACCCCTGTCGCAAAAGCTATTTCAGACCTGCCCTAACAAAGTTTAAAAACCAGCTCTGCAATAGATGCAGAAAAAGCATGTGAAAAAATTCAACACCCTTCATGATAAAAACACTCAACAGGGACTTCCCTGGTGGTCCAGTGGTTAAGACTCCACACTTCCATGGCAGGGGGCATGGGTTCAATCCTTGCTTGGGGAACCAAGATCCTGTATGCTCCCGGTGTGGCCAAAAAAAGAAAAAAATGAACATTCAACAAACTAGGAACTTCCTCAACCTGATAAAGATTACCTATGGAAAACCCACAGCCAACACTGTACATAGTAAAAGATGGAAAGCTTTCCCCCCCGCCAAGATCAGGAACAAGATAAGGATGTTCACTCTCAACACTTCTACCCAGTGTTGTGCTGGAGGGTCTGGTGAGGGCAATTAGACAAGAGAATGAAATAAAAGCCTTCCAGATTGGAAAGAAAAAAGAAAAACTATCTCTATTTGCAAATGACATGAGCTAAAGGAGAGGTACCCCACCCCCAGGCCGTGGACTGGTACCAGTCTGTGGCCAGTTCAGAACCGGGTGGTACAGCAGCAGGTGAGTGGCAGGCTCCCCATCACTTGCATTATCGCCTGAGCGCCGCCTCCTATAAGATCAGCGGCGGCATTAGATTCTCACAGGAGCACAAACCCCACTGTGAACTGCGCATGCGAGGGATCTAGCTTGCATGCTCCTTATGAGAATCTAATGCCTGATGATCTGAGTTGGAGCTGAGGCGGTGATGCTAGTGCTGGGGAGCAGCTGCAAATACAGATTATCGTTAGCAGAGAAGTTTGACTGTACAGAGACCATAATAAATAAATTGCTTGCAGATTCATATCAAGACCCTATAAGTGAGTGGCAAGTGAAAACAAGCTCAGGGCTCCCACTGATTCGGCATTATGGTGAGTTGTATAATTATTTCACTATATATTACAATGTAATAATAATAGAAATAAAATGTACAATAAATATAATGCACTTGAATCATCCAGAAACCATACCCTTCCCGCACACCGGTCCGTGGAAAACCTGTCTTCCAAGCAACTGGTCCCTGATGCCAAAAAGTTGGAGACTGCTGATCTAAAACTCCACTAAAAAAAAATTAGACCTGGGGTTTCCCTGGTGGCGCAGTGGTTGAGAGTCCGCCTGCCGATGCAGGGGACACAGGTTCATGCCCAGTCCGGGAAGATCCCACATGCCGCAGAGCGGCTGGGCCCATGAGCCATGGCTGCTGAGCCTGCGCGTCCAGAGCCTGTGCTCCGCGACGGGAGAGGTCACAACAGTGAGAGGCCCGCGTACCACAAAAAAAATAAAATAAAATAAAATTAGACCTAATAAATAAGTTCAGCAAAGTTGCAGGATACAAGATCAATATAGAAAAATCAACTGTAATCAGACTTTCAGTTTTACAAGACGAAAAGAGTTCTAGAGATGGATGGTGGTGATTGCAGTAAAACCTTACAAATGTATTTATTTATTTTAAAATAAATTTATTTATTTATATATGGCTGCGTTGGGTCATTGTTGCTGTGCACGGGCTTTCTCTAGTTGCAGCGAGCAGGGGCTACTCTTCATTGTGATGCACGGGCTTCTCATTGCAGTGGCTTCTCTTATTGTGAGCATGGGCTCTAGGCATGCGGGCTTCAGTAGTTGTGGCACACAGGCTCAGTAGTAGTGGCACAGGGGCTTAGTTGCTCCACGGCATGTGGGATCTTCCCGGAGCAGGGATCGAACCCGTGTCCCCTGCACTGGCAGGTGGATTCTCAACCACTGCGCCACCAGGGAAGTCCCTATGAATGTATTTAATATCACTAATCTGTACACTTAAAAGTGATTAAGATGGCAAATTTTAAATTATATATATTTTACCACAATAAAGGAAATAGGGGAAAAATCAATTGCATTTCTATACAGTACCAATGAACAGACTGAAGATGATATTAAGAAATTATTCCGGGCTTCCCTCGTGGCGCAGTGGTTGAGAATCCACCTGCCAATGCAGGGGACACGGGTTTGTGCCCCGGTCCAGGAAGATCCCACATGCCATGGAGCGGCTGGGCCCGTGAGTCATGGCCACTGAGCCTGTGTGTCCGGAGCCTATGCTCCGCAACGGGAGAGGCCACAACAGTGAGAGGCCTGCGTACCACAAAAAACAAAACAAAAAACCAAAAAACCAAAAAAGAAATTATTCCATGGTGAATTTTACATCATGAATTAATTCCATTTACAATACATCAAAAGAACAAAATACTTAGACATAAATTTAACAAAGGAAGTGCAAAACTTACATTCTAGAAACTACAAAACCTCACTGAAAGTAAAGACCTAAATAAATGGAAAGATATCCCATGATCATGGATGATAAGAATTAATATTAAGATGGCAATTAGGGGCTTCCCTGGTGGCGCAGTGGTTGGGAGTCCGCCTGCTGATGCAGGGGACATGGGTTTGTGCCCCGGTCTGGGAAGATCCCGCATGCCGCGGAGCGGCTGGGCCCGTGAGCCATGGCCGCTGAGCCTGCACGTCCGGAGACTGTGCTCCACAACGGAAGAGGCCACAACAGTGAGAGGCCCGCGTACCACAAAAAAAAAAAAGAAAAAAGAAAAAAAAAACTCAAAGGAGAAATCGACAGGTCCACAATGATGGTTGGAGACCTCAACAATCCTCTCAGTAACTGATAGAACAAATAGAAAATCAGTAAAGATACTGAAGACTTAAAAAACCTACTTGACCTTACAGATATTTATAGGAGACTCCACCCAACAAAAGCAGAACACACATTCTTTTCTTATACAATTGGAAAATTCACCAAGAAATATCTTACCTATGCTGATTCTTAAAGCAAGTCAATAAATTTAAAAGAACTGAAATCAAACAAAGTATGTTTTCTGATATACTAAGAATTAACTTAGAAATCAATATCAGAAAAACATCTATAAAACTCCCCTAAAGATGTTAAAAAACAACAAAAAACCGAACAAAAAAACTCCCTAATTTTTTGGAAATTAAGCAACATACTTCTAAATACCTTTGAGTCAAAGAAGAAATCCTATGGGAAATCAGAAAATATTTTGAACATAATGAAAAAACACAACATATTAAAATTTGTGGAATGCTGTTAAAGCAGCACTTAGAGGGAAATTTATATCTTTAAAGGCTTATATTATCAACAGAAAAGAAAAAAGGTCCTCCAATATCTATGATCCCATAGTTATATAATTATAAGTCCCCCCAAAAGATCTAACAGACAATTTTCCTAAGTGAGAAAAGACATCTAAAACAAAACAATTAATATTCATACTAAATGTAATTTTCACAAATCTATTTAAACTGGTCTCAAATATTCCCATCTACAGGCTAACTGTGACATTTTATTTTACTTATTACTAATATTTTAAATTCTTCACCAATCCCCTAAAGGCTATTAAACTGTTAAACTGCTCTTAAGATAAAGTCAACCATCATTTCACTACCTGTCCTGGGTGCTCACATCCTGCCCACCCCCACCCCCAAGCTATAACCACTATAGCCTACTCTAACATCATCAAATGAGTCAAAAATGTTCCTACCTCTCGGCCTTTGCACAAGCTGTATCCTCTGCTAGGAGAATTCCTTTGTACACACTTCATCAGCTACCTCCTTCAGCTCTGTTTAAAATCTTCCTTGAGGGACTTCACTGGTGGTCCAGTGGTAAAGAATCCGCCTTCCAATGCAGGGGACGCACGTTCAATCCCTGGTTGGCGAACTAATATCCCACATGCCGAGGGGCAACTAAGCCCAAGCGCCTCAACTAGAGAGAGAAAACCTGCACGCCACAACTAAAGATAGAGAAGTCAGCATGCCTCAATGAAGTGCCCATGTGCCACAACTAAGACCCAATGCAGCCAAAAATAAATAAATAAAATAAGTAAATATTTTTTTAAAATAAAAAAATAAAGTCTTCCCTGGTCCCCCTATAAACTGGGAGCCCATTTTCTCTCTCCTCATACCATTTACCTTTTTAAAAAATTGAGATAAAATTCACCAACATCATTTACTTTTTAAATTGAAGTATAATTGATTTACAATGTTTCAGGTGTACATTGTAAATCAATTATACCATTTAGAGGGAAGAGAAGGAGAGGGAGGAGGAGGAGGAGGGAGGTGGCAGCGTGGTGGTGGAGGAGCAGGGGCGGGAGGGGGATGGAGAGGAGAAGGCTCCTGGGTGGCATGGCGCACCTGCTCCTCCAGGCGCTGCCCAGCCTCCTGTCAGCCAGGGCTGAACCCCCTCAGGATAAGGAAACCTGCGTGGGTACTAACAATCAAAGCTACATCTGTGACACAGGACACTGCTGTGAACAGTCTCAGTGCTGCAAATACTACTATGAACTCTGGTGGTTCTGGCTCATGTGGACCATCATCATCATCCTGAGCTGCTGATGCGTGTATCACCACCGCCGAGCCAAGCATCGCCTTCAGGCCCAACAGCGGCAACCTGAAATCAACCTGAAAGCCTACCGGGAAGCCCCCAATTACTCAGCACTGCCATTTTATGTCAGGTTTTTGCCGAACTATTTACTACCTCCTTATGAGGAAGTGGTGAACTGACCTCCAACTCCTCTCCCACTATACAGTGCCTTCCAGATCCAGCAGCAGTAGCTGCCTGCACAGTGTGGCCCTACAGGCAGCAGGCCCCAGGCGCCAATCCCACCAGGGGCTCCCAGGAGGCTCAGAGCAGCCCCTTGTCAGGCCCAGCAGAAGCAGCATGCGACCCCTGAGCATTGCTGACCCTGAGCCCTCCAACATGCCAGAAGACCCAGCAGCCACCAAAGCCGCTGGACTCCATCCAGCGGCTCTGTGGCCGGCCTGGGGGATGTGGACCCTGGGACCTTCCTAGACAAGGATTCCGAATGTAAGGAGGAGCTGCTGAAAGAGTATAGCTCCGAGCAGGGCGGCGCCCTCCCTGACAGCAAAGACAAGACACCCGGCAGACATCATGGCTTCACAGGTGACTAGGGCATCGAGGTATGTGTGTACAACTGGGGCCACCATGATGACGACCTCAAAGAGTTCAACGTGCTCATTGACGATGCTCTGGACGGGCCGCTGGAATTCTGCGACAGCTGCCACGTGCCGCGCCCTGGCGACGAGGAGGAAGGGCTCTGCCAGCCCTCTGAGGAGCAGGCCCGGCCGGGCACCCCCACCTGCTGCGGCTGCCTGCCTGCCGGCTGCTGAACACCATCAACAAGCAGGACTTCCCAGACTCCCAGAGCAGCAGCTCCCCCAGCTAGAGCAGGCCCTGCCTGCACCCGAGAACTTGGCGATGCAATCAGGGTAGGGGAGAACCATGAGAGAAGCATTAAGTGACTGTATTCCTTTTTTTTTTTTTTCCCCTCTGCTCCTGTATTTTCCTGCATCTCCAGGTACAGTTTGGGGTGTGGGTGCCTTGTCCCCCATAGAAACACAGTGTCGTGGAGGGCCGAGAAGTTGTCCTGTGACTCATTCCTCATACCCCACCCTGTCCCCCTTTACATCATGTCTCACTACCTGCTTGTGTCAGAGATATGTGTTTCAGAAGCCCCCAAGGAGGGGATGAGACTGTGCCCTGAGGTGACTCTTGGTGATAGAGTGGATTCACGTTCTGGTGTGAGTTTACGAGAACCTTGCTGCATCTCAGTCCAAGAGAGGTGGCAGGTCTCAGCCCTGGGTGAAGACCCCAGAGGTCCGGGGATTGTCGCCCCTTGCTGCCAGTGTCTCCGGAGCCAGAACTGGGCTCCTCCTGTGGGAGGATGAGAGCTGACCGGCGGTTGCATGGTGGATTGATAAAGGCCTTATGCTCTCAAATTCCAGGTGACGAGATCGAGGTGGCACGATGCATCCTGGAGGGGTCCCTTCCCAGCAGCTTCTGGCTGGCCGCGGACTGATTCAAGTGTGGAATATTACACCTGCATTCTCTTTGGTTTTTTTCTTTAAAAAAAAAAAAAAAGCTAGCTGAAAATAGAACTTGACCAATGGGCAGGCAAGAATTCTGTTTTGGAAAAGGAAAATTTGTGGCTTTTTCCCAACTTGGCCTTCAAAAAGTCCTGGCTACAGTTGAGCCAGAAGGAGATGTTTTGTGTGCAAGCTTAGGTGGGGGCTATCTCTGGAACTTCTGTGGGGGAGCAGGAGGCCCTGTGCTGTGGCAGCAGATAGAGGTGCAGCTTTCCACATCTCTGCCCTCTGATCTGTGCCCACAGGTGATCAGTACCCTCCCCCACCGCAAGCACACATCTGCCGGCCTTCACATCTCACTGTTCTCTACGAACAAATGAGGAGGCTGTGGGTCCTGAGAAAGGGCAGTCCTGCAGCCTGACTCACACAGTATTTTCTCTTGATTCTGAATAAGTTGTTTTGTTTGTTTTTTCAAACTGACCATTTGGAAAAAACGCCTTGGTTATCTGTGGTTTTCTTGCCCTTTCCCTGCTCCACCCCGCCTTGAATGGGGTAACTAATTTTTGTAGCCTATGTCAAGTGTCTAAGTGGGCCAGGTAGGAGGGTGAAGGCAGCCATCCTGAAGGACCACAGGATCCTTATCACTGTAGTTTGGCTTCAAAAACCAGTTGAGCTCTGACAGGAATAATCTGAATGGAAAAAGCAAACTGCCAAAACTAACATTCCGTCCAGCCCTGTTCATATGAAGAGTTTGGTTCTTCCCCCACTCTTGAATGATGACATTCAGACTAGGCATTGATATTATGGTAAGAAAGGAAAGTATATATATGAATACACATGTATATATGTGTGTATATACACACACACACACACACACACACACACACACACACACACAAAATAAGACAAATCCAAGGCTGTGAGGTGAACGAGTGTCTGAGTTTGGGGTCCACAAAACCAAAATCCATGTTGAATAAAGTGCAGTCCATATACAGTGACTTTCTGGATGACTTGTGTGTGTCTGTCCGTTGTGTGTGAGCCCCCAGCCTCGTTTTCCTGTGAATACACTTTGAACAGCAGCGACTCTGCTCACATTACTCACACATTTGGAGCAGGCACAGCCCTCTCAAGGTAATTTATTTTACGCATTTACTGTTTACTAAGCAAATGTCTGTGTACTTGGGTGTACTCAGCAGTGCCATCGGCGGCAGTCCCCACGTTTGCCAGAGATGCTGTGCTCCAAGTAGAGGTTTTACTCTACCCGTCACTGCAATTTGCACATTGCTCCATGGACACTCAGAGGCCTGTGTTCTGCTCCCTGTAAACAGACACATGCTCTGAGCCTGTCTGCCTCCCTCAGCTGCTCCTGGCCCTCGGCGTCAGCCCCTGGGGGTGTCCACAACTGATCAGGACGGAAGGCCAAGGTGGAACCTCAGACAGAAGCTGGACTAGATCTTCAGTGCCAAGCTCGGCCTGGCTGTGGCCCAGACATCAGCCCTGCCCAGAATAGCCAGGAGGGTTTGGTGGCCACCACAGTGCTGTAGGTCTTACCTCCCTCTGCTGAGGTCCAGCGTGTGGCCGGTGTGTGGCGAGAGTGGGCAGGAGTGTGCCAGCAACCCTCAGATGCTTTTCCTGCCACCTTTTTTTGTTTTGTTGTTATCCCAAACAACTCACTGAAGTGTCTCAAAGAAGATCAAGTTTTACCAAAATGAATCCTGCTTGAGTTAACTGGTCGAAGGGATGGATTCTGGCCCTCTCAGGATTCCTTCTCCAGTCAGAGTGGGGAACTGGTCCACGTGTTTAATGCTGGGTTCACTGAAGCATCCAACCCGAAAGGCACGAGAAGAAGAAAACACGAGAAGAAGATGCTGGGCTCAAGTCCAGCATCACAGTCTGGCCCCTGCTACATGAGGCTGCCCTGCATGACGAAAGGCGGAAATAGGGAGCTGAAGGACTTGTGAGGGAGCCAGGGAGATTTGAGGGAGTCTGATGTTCCAGGTGAATGAGAAGAAAGGGGTTGGTCGAGGGTTTGGCGTTACATTTAGAAGATTTGCAAATACACATTCCCGTGTGAGGCACATCACCCTTTATCAGTTATTGTGAATATGTGTATTTTAAGCAATAAGACTCAGTTGGTCAGACTTTTCTGGGCAGCCTCGGTGACGCTTTCCTGTGCTGTGATTGTTCTGAAGACGGAGTGGCTCTAACCACTGTGAGAAGCCCAAATAAAGTCGATCCCCGAAAAAAAACAATTATACCATTTACTTTTGCTTCATGACACTTGTTACCACTTTAAATCATATTTACTTGTAGTTCTTTGTTTAAGGCTGTTTGTCTCTCTCCATAGTAAACGCCATGACAGCAATATCATGTCTATTTATTTGTCCCTCCAAGTGCCCGTCCAGGGCCCAGCACAGTGCCTGGCAATCAGGAGGCACTCAAAGACTTAGTGCTTGAATGAATGGGTGGATGAGGTCACCATCCTTTGCTTTCATAATGGTGTACCCTTGGCTGTCCTGAATCCCGGCTTCCAGACCAGCTCTAAATGGAAACATTCAGAAGAGAATGGCTTCCACAGCAAAGATAGAGCCTCTCAGACTCAACGAATAAATGCAAGGGAGACCTGAGGAGTTTTGCGTCAAACTTGTATTTACTCATCTTTTCACACAAATGAAAGTAGGGTTCTGGCTGGCTTGGCAATGTTCACAAAAGGCCAAGCTTTCTTCATGAGAGAAGCAAATACAAAAATATATAAATAAGAAACCAGGAAAATAAGTAAACAGAAACATTTCAGCAACTAAAATCCATGATGGGAACAGCTGCTGGTGGAAGGGACTGGAGGCAGCCACATTTTCACTGGATGCAAACTGCGAACACTGACAGCAGAAAAGAGAATCCACAGCAAGGAGTCAGAAATAGAACATCTTTGCCCTCTGGGGGAGCAGATGGCTAGTGACACATCACTCCTGATTCTCCCTAGGGCACTGACACAAACAACGCAGCCATAATCAGCTTCCTAACGCACACCAGCCTCAGGTCCTGAAACATCCACGGGCTCTTCCTTGTCTCACCAATTAGATGCAGACTCTGAGTCTAGGAACACAAACAAGGTCACCTGCTTTCTTCTCCAGCCTCATCTCCACTCTCCTCTTTAAACAGACCCTGTTCCGCCAAACACTATCACCTGCTGTTTCTCATTCTCCTCTGTGCTGTGCCCTCTGTTCTCTCCATCTGAAATAACCCTCCCTCACCAATGCGCTTAATACTTGCAAATGCCCATCCTCATGGCTTCCAAGCCATCCCTATTTAAAATCTCAACTGAGGGTAACCTCCCAATACTTTTGCTTTCTGGGAGCACTTTTCACTTTTTTACCTTCTGTTACATTCTTCACAAACCTATTAAGAGCCATGGAGAAACGGTTTGGGGCCCAAATTAGAAATTATCTGCACCTCCCACTCCCAACACAGCAAAGTACAAAACAGCTAAATATCCTCCCAGGGTATTTTTATTGAAAAGCTACACAGTTCACCACCAGATCCTTTCTGGACAGACACTGGCCAGCCCTGCACCTACTAATTTGTAAGTTAGTTGAGGGTCAAGATTGTGTGCACACCTAGCAGACCCACAGTGTGCACAGCCAGGAGTCAGTGCTCAAGCAGCAGGACTACAAGCATGAAGAGAACACAGAACATTCAAGTTTCCACATAACGGAAAACAAAAACACAGCAACATCACATGATCCTAGCAATTCTGCCTTGGGAGCTGTTTGTTTGCTTAATTCACAATATAAATAGCCAACCACGGTCAATATCATTATCTTGGGCTCAAAAGAATAAGGTACCCTTTTAGGCTGACTGAGTTGGCAGGGAAAAATACAGCAAAATCCAACCTTGTGAAGCTATAGATAAACATGCACAAGGTGTCTTGCTGATGCTACCACAACTAAGTACAATTCTTTGGAAACAGGTGGGCAGTAAACATCAAGACCCATCAGTGATTTAACACAAGGATGTAATTCAGAAGAAGACAACATGCTAGGTGTACAAACATGCTGTTTTACATGGAAAAACTAGAAAGTCTAAATAGAGAAATGCTTAAGTATGGTCTGTCAATGCAAAAAATGACATGCCACCATCAAAATAATAAATATGGGCTACTTTTGCAAAAAGCAATAAAGTGAACATAGCTATATATGGTTAAAAACTTAAAAAGAGCTTTAAGAAATAACAGTGCTGATGGGTTAATGTCATGGGCTGAATTGTGTCTTCCATCAAATTCATAATGAAGTCCTAATGCCTAGGTACCTCAGAATGTGACTGTATTTGGACATAGGGTCATGAAAGAGGTAATTAAGTTAAAATCAGGTGATGAGGGAGGGCCAGTCCTACCAATCTGACTGGTGTCCTTCTAAGAAGAGGAGATTAGGACACAGACAGACACAGAGGGAAACCATGTGAAGATAAGGGGAGAAGACGGCCACCTACATGCCAAAGAGAAGGCTTGTACAGAAACCTGCCCTGCTGACACCTTCACCATGGCCTTCCAGCCTCAGAATTGTGAGAAAATTCATTTCTGTTGTTTAAGCCACAGTGGCCCTTTGTTATGGCAGCCCCAGAAAACTAATACAGTTAATGTGGCTTGATTACAGGTAAGATATTTTTCTTCTTCCAATTTCTTCCCAAAATATTTTAGAGTTGATTTAATAACACTGGTTCTAGCAACATCAATATCCTCTGCCGAAGCTTATTCTCTCTCCTCTCCATGTTTTTGTTTTGTTTTTCAACATGGCCTCACGAAGGAATGGGAGCAGGATGGGAAATTTTCAGCTTCGTGATGCTGAAAAAATGCCAATACCAGGATTTTCACTCCACAGCAGACCACTCTAAAGGACAGACTGGATAAACATGAACTCCAGAAGGCCCACTGTCCTAAGCACCTGGCCACACATTCCTTCAGTTACTTATAAGAGTTATCCAGCACATCTCCTGAAGCACACCTGTCCACCAAGGAGGGTCCAGCCCGTCCCTAACGCCGCAGTGCCCTTTAAACATCAGGTCAATAGTTAGCTAAATACCTCAAGATTCTGGCTCCCTAACTGAAGAAGAGAGAGTATTTTCAGAAATGGGGAAGGAGTCTGATCAAAGCCTCTTGAGGGTGGGAAGAGGAGCAGGAGGGTACAGAATGCTGCCTGCTTTGCAGCTCTGCCTAGAACTCTCCACGTCCTGGGCTCAGGGTCCGTTAGTACGGCACAGGCCAGGCGAGAAGAAGCAGGAACAAGTCCCCCGACTTCCAGGGTACAGAGGAGTATGACCAGGCAGAACCAGGAAGAGGCTTGGCAGGGGCGGCTCAGCAACATTCTCAAGACAGGCAAGAACCAAGAAAGCAGAGCAAAAGATGGGCAGGCAGATGGAAATCAGAGATGGATTCAGTGTAGGCAGGACTCTCTTTTTTCTCAATTTTTCTCCTCTCCTCTTTCCCCCAGAGGGAGAGGGCTGAGGCCTAAATGGGCCTCACGGAGGGTGTCCTCAGAGGTGGGCTGCAATCCCAGGGGTGAGCCTCAGGGCTGGGACTCCAGTCTTAGAGGCAGCCTAACAGTAAAAGGTCAAAGCTCAGATAAGGATCCTAGAATAGATGCCCAGGGCCCTTGGGTCTGGCTACCTGAACACGGCAGAAGCCTGGTCACCAGACCTGGGGCACAAGAGCACATGGGGAACTTGCAGCAAAACTGACTTGCTGCTGGTCACCTGAGCAACCAAATTAGGAGTTTCTTATTTACCTGGCCTAATGCATACCAATTAACAATAGGTGCTCAATAAATGTTTTCTGGATGAAAGAGAAAAATTAAGGAATTAAGGACAAGTAAAATGCACTCAGTAGTGACAGGCTTGGCTTCAAGGCCTGGGGTTATGGTGGGTGAATGGAGTTAGTCAACCCCACTGTGGTATGCCGAGGGACAAAGACAGGGTAAGTTGTGTCATTAATGTGTCCCAGTGCCACTGAAAGCATGTCAGGCTGCCTGAGCTCCCATGTCTGAGCTGAGGTGTCAGGTCTAGTTCAGAAAACAGCCTTCCTCGGGTCAACCCTATCTGCATCAGGCCCCTCTCAGTCCTCTGCCTTCTCTGGAAAAAAGGAGGAGAAAGAGAAATGAAAACAAAGAAATGGGTGGGGGGTTTCAACACTCATCTCCCCGCTTAAGTCTCCAGTTTTCTTACCCCAGGTGGGTACTCAGAAACTCTTTTACTCTTAAGAACCTCAAGAATCTTTCCCTTAGGAATGCTAAGGGCTTCTCATCAACTGTTTTAAAGTAGGGGAGTGCAGCAAGCAGACATACAGTATAGGACTAAATAGTAACAGTGATCCCAAGTATACTCAAGTCTCAAAATCATAGATGAGGACAAGAGGAATTCACATATTTCCGATGCAATCAGCCACCTACAGAAACCTCCTCTTGAGAAAGAAGTAGTTTTGGGTCCTCAGGACCACACACACATACATAGTTGTCCTCACAGATAAATTTCATTACAGTGAAACGATTTGAGCCAGGGAAACAGACACAGGTAGAGTCTGGAGAAAGCTGTGCAAGGGCTTCCTCTTGTCTCTCCCTCCTGTGAGGGGGCACTCCAAGCACACACCCCTTACAGCAGCAAGCAACGCAGTAACACGAGAGTGACGTCTGTGCCAAGATTTTTACTGGGGGCTGGTCATTTAGGCACTGCCTGCCTAGCAACCATCAAAATTCCAGATTCCCAGAAGGAAAGCAGGTGCTCACCGTAAACCATGCTGCTTACAGAGTCAGACACAGTGAACCATCCTGATCAGTTAGAGAATGGAAGGAAGAGCTCAAGCACAAAGTTCCCGATGCCAGCCAAGGGCCAATCTTGCGAGCAAGCCCTTTTTAAGACAGCAGCCCTGGGGACTTCCCTGGTGGCGCAGTGGTTAAGAATCCACCTGCCGGGCTTCCCTGGTGGCGCAGTGGTTGAGAATCCGCCTGCCGATGCAGGAGACACGGGTTCGTGCCCGGGTCCAGGAAGATCCCACATGCCGCGGAGCGGCTGGTCCCGTGAGCCATGGCCTCTGAGCCTGTGCGTCGGGAGCCTGTGCTCCGCAACGGGAGAGGCCACAACAGTGAGAGGCCCGCGTACCACAAAAAAAAAAAAAAAAAAAAAAAAAAAGAATCCACCTGCCAATGCAGGGGACACGGGTTTGATCCCTGGTCCAGGAAGATCCCACATGCCGTGGAGCAACTAAGCCCGTGCGCCATACCTCCTGAGCCTGTGCTCTAGAGCCCGTGCACCACAACTACTGAGCCTGTACACCACAACTACTGAGCCCACGCGCCAGAACTACTGAAGCCCATGTGCCTAGAGCTCATGCTCCACAACAAAGAGAAGCCACCGCAATGAGAAGCCCGTGCACTGTAACAAAGAGTAGCCCCCACTCACCACAACTCAAGAAAGCCTGCACGCACCAATGAAGACCCAACGCCAAAAATAAATAAATATTTTTTTTGCAAAAAAAAAGAAAGAAAGAAACTGGCAATAATAGCTTAGTTTTAATTTTTAAAAATACAGCAGCCCGGGCTCTGTTAACTTTTTCCTGCTGTGGTTTGTAAATGAGCCGATGAAACTGAATGGTATTAGGGAGCCCAACCTAAAAGCTGCATTAATTAATTGTAAAACACTGTATAATCTTGACTACCCAAGCATTACCATAAGATATAAAACTATGTTGCAGTTACAGAATGTTCTTGTGACTAGTGAAGAAGACTGAAAAACGCGAGCTGAGCTGAAGGTGCATTTTTCAGTTACTGAGTGAGGAAGGGTGCCGCCACTGCTAGAGCCGCAGGACGCTCTTCTTCAAGATCGTCCAAATCCTTGCACCCTCTTCTCCAAGTCCAGCAAGCAAACTTCTGATACAACTTTTGGTCCTCCTTCTAAGAAGAGAATGTGCTGACTAGCTGGCATGGATTTGATTCCATAAAGCAGCACTGTGGTCCATCAACTCAGGCTCATGTAATGATAACAGTGATCGTTCATTAGGCACCCACCTGCCTCCCTTTATTCATTTCATTCTGTCGATCTTTGCAATACTTTTATCAAGTATGGCCCTTGTGTTTTGCAGGGGAAAGCAGAGGATCAGACTGGTGAACAGACCTGCCCAGACTCACACGAATGTAAGTGAATGACACAGGATTTAAATTCAGGTGATCTTATGGCTACAACCCATAGTCTTTCCATTCTATCGTACTCCTCCTTTGACTAGAAGTCAGGCTGGCATCAGTCTCCCAAGACCTGCTTACTGTGCAAGTCTGAGAACTTACAAAGCCAAAGCCAAGGAAGGACCAGGTCACTCTGCCAAGGTACCTGCAACAGCCTTTTAGCTTCACCTCCCTCACCAGAGCCACAAAACCACTCCCAAGCGCTCTTCTGCTGTCAGACAACGTTCTTTCCATCCGCCAGGAAGCTGTGGGGAAGAATAATCCCATCCCTTCGGTGCTCACTCATCATCACACCCTGGTGGGGGAGGAAAGCTGCCCTTTACTGTCTACCTACTCTGAGCCAGGCACTTTCTGCCTGAACTCATTTAATGCTCAAGAACCACTTCATTTCACAGATAAGGACACAGAAGCTCTGAGGGTTAAGTCCAAGATGACATACAGTAACAGTGCAGAGACGTTCCAACTCTAAAAGCTGCGTTTTTCCCACCGTTTTTCCAGGCACTCTTGAGGGTGGGTACCTTTCACCTTTCTCCCAAGATAAGGAATCCCCAGGGCCTGAGTTCTTTTCTTCAAATACCCTCTCTCAGCCGGTCTAACGCCCCCTCTAGTCTCAGAGAAAAACAATGCGCAGCAGATGTGCGTCTCAGAAACCTCTTCCAGATACGCTGCTTCACCCGCCCTTCACCACTGAGGGCAAAGCGCGGAAAAGTGCCCCTTCCCCGAGGACGGCATCGCCCCAGAGTCACGAAACACAAGGCAGGGCGAGTGGGGAGCTGACCCCAGGCTCGACTCCGGCCCTTGGCTCTGCCCGCGCCCCTCGCCGCCGCCCCCGCCCGGCGGTGTCACCAGTCGGCCCCGCGGCTCAGCCCGCCCGAGCTCACGGCCCCGCCCGCCACACGGGCCCCAGACCCCCGCCTCCCAGCGCCCCGGCCCTCGGCACCTAGCCGCGCCGGCTAGTCCCTCAAGAGCACCCCGCGCCCCCGGCATCCGGGACCCCCTCGGCTTCCCGCAGACCCCCGCCCCGCCTCCCGTGCCCCGGGCCCCTCCTCCTGTCAGCCCGCGCCCAGCCACTGAGCAAGCTACCTTCTCCAGGGATGCCGGTCTCTGCACGGCCAGGGAGCGGGCCAGCGACAGGACCGTGTTGAAATAGAAACCCCGTGACGCGCCGGCATTGGAGCCCGAGCCGGAGCCGCCGCCACCGCCTCCCCGGGCCGCGGCCGCCGCCATCATCGCCCCGCGGCACCGCCCGCTGGTTTCCCTCACCCAGCTCTCGACCGCCGAAGCTCACGGCGCAGGCGCGGCTTCATCCGGCCTCCCCACCACGTGACCTCTCTGTTGCCGACGCAAGAGGGGCGTGGCCTCGGGCAGATCCACCGCTGGAGGGGGGCCGGGTCGCGAGCGCCGGGCGTGGCTCCCGCCCCCCGCAGTGGGGCACGATGGTAGGCTCCAAGGCGGGGCCTCCGCGAGCGGCTGGCGGAAGGAGTTTGCGCTGCGCCGGCTACGGGCGTACGGGAACTTCTGTAGATTCTCTGCGCTACGACAGCTGCCCCGTGGTCAGAGAGCGCCCTTCGCCTCGGCCGCGCCCGGCTCCTCCCGCCTGCCCCAGGCCGAGCGCTGGCGCCATGTCGGTCTATCCCCGAAGCTACAACCCGTTCTACGACGACGCGGAGGACGAGGGCGTCCGGCCGGCGCCGTGGACGGACAACCGCGACCTCGAGGACTGGCCCGGCGATCCCGCCGACCGGCAGCAGGCCCTGCGGCAGGAGGTGCTGCGCCGGGCTGAGGCCACGGCCGCCAGCACCGGCAGGTCCCTGTCCCTGATGTACGAGTCCGAGAAGATCGGGGTCGCCACCTCCGAGGTGAGTCCGCGGTCGCCGGGGCTCTTGGGGGCTCGACCGGTCAGCCAGGACGGGTCTTGTAGTTTGGTGACTGGACGGTCGGTAACAATCTGTTAGCTAAGTAGAGACGCGCGTTTTCACACCCGAAAGGGGAAGTTTGCCCCTGGCGATCTCCTGAGCTTAGTCCACAGGGTTGTTGTTTTTCTACGTCTTGTCAGGGGTCATTTCCACGCTGTCCGGTCCAGGTAAGTAGGGATTCTAGACAGCAGACCCCGGGTTAGGGACGTGGAGGGTCTGTTCCTTTTACACATTTCCTGGACAGAAGCCTAGCCCGTGGCTTCAGCCCTTCCTCCTGGAGTGACCCAGCGAGGGCTGTGCCTGCTGGTGTCAAGCGTCCGAGGAGATGGACCTCGGGTTCTTCCCGGCACTGAGCGCTCCTCCGCCTCGCCAGGAGGGGAGTGAAAATCTTGTCTGCCTGGACACTGCTGAGTGCGCCGGAGCCTGATTCTGGTCGAGTCTAGGGCCTTAACGTTTCCTTCCCGATCCCGACGAAGATGTCCTAGAGAGACAGGGGCGGTCAGTGACAGTCTGCCGTCCCAGCTCAGCTTCTGCAGTTCTTCTTAACGTCCATAGATAGTTTCAGAGAGTAGGACCTTGGGTAAGAGCTGTTCTTTCTTAGGCACCACATTCTCGCCTCAGTGTACTAATGAAACAGTTGTGTTGGGCATTTCTTTAGAAAGTTCTTTAAAATGTAATAACCTGTGATTGCTATATCAACTAAAAATAATTCATCTTAAGCATTTGTAGTTCTGGAAGCTAAAGCATCATGTTTTTCCCTGGGTCTCTTCGTAATTCTTTTCTCTGGCAAAGTTCCCTCTGACCTGGTCACTTACAGTCTTGGACAGTCTTGAGGTCCGTCCCATCATTCTCCCATTACCACTTCCTTGGGTTATCTCCCTTCCCCACTTCTCCTTATCACTGAGATCCCTCAGTGGCCCACATGCTTGTCTTTAGCCTCATTGAGGAAGTTTTGCTTGTGTCTACTGGATTCCTACATTCCAGTCTAAATGGAAAATGTTGACTTAGATTTGGGAGGATTGCCTGAGGTCTTAGGGCCCAAGTGGAGGGGTCACTTGATTAAGGGTCCCAGGCCCAAGGAAGCCAACTAAACTGTTTAAAAAGCCACCTTTGGGGACTTTCCTGGTGGTCCAGTAGTTAAGACTGCACTTACAACGCAGGGGATGCGGGTTTGATCGCTGGTTAGGGAACTAAGATCCCACATGCCAAGCAGCACAGCCAAAAATAAAAGACATCTTTGGCAACTGAGAACGAGTGAAGTAGGAAATCAGAGTGACAGAAAGTAGAATACTGTGGCAGGGGATACCCTGGAATCTGGCTTCTGAGGCTAAGGTGTAGATAGGAAGAGTAGGAGGGACATTTCCAAGGAAGAGAAGAGTCACGCAAAGGCACTGGCCCAACGCCGCAGCTCCTGAGCAGGAAAGTGTCGCCCAGGAAGCCTTCCAGGAAAAGGCCTGGAGGAGGAGCTTAGGACTGGGTACAGTCAGAGGGCAGGTCAGGAGTGCCAGAAACATAGAGGATGACGTTGTTTCATAAGTATTGTGGTGACAAACCCCATGCTGCCCCCAAAGTTCCTTCTTCTCTATAATGGGGACCATGAGAACAAAGGCAGAGTGGTACCTCAGGCCGTGAGGCTTGGCATGGCCAAGCCAGGTGTTGCTGTGAGAGATACAGTATGATCATGACTGAGTAGATGACAGGCTCTGTCATCAGTGCGATTATACATGGAATTTTTCCAGGATTGAATCAATTCTCAATTATTGGAGACCCTGGGAGGCAGGAATGGTCAGCACCCCCGTCTCCACCCCACCCCATAATCTCCAAATTGTCTTACTGTCTTGGAATCCCTTTCATTGATCTTTCATTCCCCTGGGGGATGGGGGGGGGTTGGTGATGAGCTCTGTTCCAGCAGACCCAAATCACCGCAAACTAACCTCCTAACTTAGACAGGTGCCCGTCACATACCCAGTTGAGAGGTGCCGAAACAGGACACATGTTTTAGACGGTGAGGACTTGACTTTTTTAGGCCCAGCGTGGCAGCAGCAGGAAAGTTACTTAGCCAAGTCACCTCTAGTGAAGGACAGCTGCCCTTCTCCTGAGAAACCTGTAGGGTTCACCTCTCTGGAAGGCTTTCGCCTCAGGTCCTGACCCCACAGGATAGAGGCGAGGTGGGCCGGCCTGGGGAGCATAGTGCAGAGCCATAGAGACTTGTAGGCCACATGGCCCTTCCACTTCTCAGGCATGATTTTTTTCTTTTTTTCTTTCCCTAAGGTATAATTTTTGTGAAGTGATAATCCAGTCACAGGGTTCAAAATTGAGATGATACAGAAGGCTGTGAAGTCTCCTCCCACCTGCTGCCCCCCCCACCCCCAGCCACTCACCTTCTCTTCCTGTAGTGTCCCTGTGGAGATATTCTGTGTATAAAAACATGCTTATACTTATCTTTTTCCTTTTTTTAAATTATTTTAACTTAAGCAGAAGCGGTCTGTATATTCCACACTGCACATTGCTTGACAAGGTGGAGGGCATTCCATAGCAACACGTGACCCACTGCTCTTTTTTTTTTTTTTGGCCACACCGAGTGGCCTGTGGGATCCTAGTTCCCCAACCAGGGATTGAGCCCAGCCCAGCAGCAGAAGCGCAGAATCCTAACCACTGGACCACCAAGGAAGTCCCATGCTCTTTCTGCATCGTGGTCCCTCTAGTGGATGACTTCTGTTTCTGCGGCCAGTCCCTTAATGCTGGGCGTTTGCCTGTTTGTGTCCCACGTGGACGCAGTCTTCATGTGCCCTTTCACCACCCTGACCAGGGAGACCACCTGCCCCCTCTGGCTGCCGAGCATGCGCCAGTGACGTTTTGTGGGGCCCAGGGTCTCAGTTCAGGGAGTCCAGCAACAAACCTTGGACGAAGGCCTGAGTGGCCAGCTTGGTTAGCATCAGCAGAAAGGGAGTCGGGCCAGGATGCTCTCAGCAGCCCGGCCAGCACATCCTGCACACTGTCTCGTGCAGGGCCCCCTCACCTCATTGAGTCTTTCCAGAACTCGACAGTCGCCAAACCCTGCTGGGCCTTCAGTTCAGAGAGGTGGGCCACAGGGAGACGGACACCTCTCCAGCCTGGGAAGGGAGGCCATCACAGCCCTCTGTTCTGGGTGTCCCTGTGAGTTGGGGTGGTGCCCTCATCCTCTGGGCAGACCCTTCCCCTCTCCAGGTGAGGGGCTGTACTGACCAGAGCCTCCCCTCCAAGGCAGCCCAGGCTGGTTCTGATGCAGCCAGAGTTCTTAGCACAACCCTATCCTGAAGCAGAAGAGGGAGACGGACAGCTGCTCGGTTAAGTAATTCCCAGTAGATTTTATAAAGTATCAGTGATTGAATTCAACTGTTGAAAAGTTCTAGGATCAAACTTGCTGGCTTCTTAGCTGTGACAAGGTACCTTGTGAGGCCGGGTCTTTACCATCCAGACAGGTCATACATCCCACACCAGCGCTGTGGCATCTGACCGTGTCTGCTGCTCCTTCCTAAAATGTCCACCCGTGGCCACCATGGTGTTTGGGGGACCTTGCTTTGCTGACCAGGAGTTGTGCTGGGGAAGCCCAGGGGCTGTCTGCTCTGTAGCCTTCTGCCTCTGAGAGTGAAAAGTGCTGTTTAGAGGTGTTGTGGGGGTCCCCAAGAGCACCCTCAGGTTTAATGATTCCCTAGAAGGACTCAGAATTAGTAGAGCTGTTATACTCACGGTTGTGGTTTGTTACAGCAAAAGAATGCAGATTAAAATCCTCAAGGGAGACAGGCTGGTGGGCAGAGTCCAGGAGAGCAAGCACAGCTTCCTGTTGTCCCCCCTCTGTGGAGTTGTATGCACAGCCTGCACTCCTCCACTGTGATATGTGACATCCAGGAGGCATGGCTGCCTGCCTGGCTGACTGGAGTCTCCAGCCCCTCCAGAGGTCATGCTGTGTGGCTCAAGGCCCCCCACCCTGTAAACCACATTGCTGGTGCAGACTGTCAGGCTGGCCTGAGGACTCAGGGAAGCAAAGTCACTCTTCAGGCTAATACGAGGGCAAGGAGCCAGACAAGGCCTTTCTCGGGAACACACTGTGTGAGCGGCCCTGGGCAGCCTGCACATGCAGCGAGGGGCACCAGCCTTTGCCCTTGGTGGTTCTTTTGCCACCTAAGACCACTCTACACTGCCACTCCTGCCGGGACGGAGCCCCGCATTCGAGCATGTTCCCCACCAGCTCCTGCGTCCCTGCTGGTGCGTATGTGTGTCATGCTCCCTAGGAAGGGGAGTGACATTGATGGGGGTAAATCTCAAGTTTCTAGATTCAGCGTATCGACTTCAGATTGACCTCTGCCTGCTGATTGTTCAAAACCAGAATTTAATCGCAATCAGGACAAGACGCTTAGTGCCGGCATCTTCCCCTCCAGAGCTCGGGCGGGACTCAGGTTGGGGTGGGGGCTGCGCCATCCCCAAGTGCTGGCTGAGGATTTACAGAGAGCCTGCCTCTGCGGGTGACGGGGAGCCTACCGAAGGTGCAATGCCATCACGTCTCATCCTCCCTAGGAGCTCGTGCGCCAGCGAGGGGCCTTGGAGCGCACAGAGAAGATGGTGGACAAGATGGAGCAGGATCTGAAGACCAGCCAGAAGCACATCAACAGCATCAAGAGTGTGTTCGGAGGGCTTGTCAATTATTTCAGATCCAAACCCTCAGAGACCCCACCTGCGCAGAATGGCACCCTCGCCTCCCAGCCCAGCAGCAGGTGAGCGATGCCCGTCTAGCTAGAGCAAAGCAGCAGAGCGGGGTTTAGTGCGGGTGGCCGAGCCTTTCAGGATACTTCTCATACCTTAAAGGGACCAAAGGACCCTGAAAGTTACTCACTGGGAGGGATTTGTCTTCAGACATTTTGAAACAAGAAGTGTTCTCCACTGCTCTTGATTGTGTGGCTGTTACCGCTGTTCAGCCTGCAAACTCTGTGTGAATTGGGTCTCCGTAAATTACTGCTCCTGGTAATTTGAAACAGAGAATGTTCACTCTAATAAGTATAGATGTGACTCACTTCACAGAATTTTTGCTTTAAAAAGTCTTCACGTCGGGCTTCCCTGGTGGCGCAGTGGTTGAGAATCCGCCTGCCGATGCAGGAGACACGGGTTCGTGCCCCGGTCTGGGAAGATCCCACATGCCGCGGAGCAACTAAGCCCATGAGCCATGGCCGCTGAGCCTGTGCGTCCGGAGCCTGTGCTCCGCAACGGGAGAGGCCACAACAGTGAGAGGCCCGCATACCGCAAAAAAAAAAAAAAGTCTTCATGTCCAATTTCCCCATATCTAATTCAAGTTGCCCATTGATTATCATTTTAAAATCAGAGATTATTTTCCTCAAAATTTTTGGCTAGAGGTATAATAAAATCATACTGCAATTTTGGCTGGCATATAAATGTCATGTGTTCAAACGTAAAGTAATTCAGTTTTTGCTAAAACATGATCGTTGCTCGTATGTCAGATCGTTGTATCTGTCTTTTATTATAAAGACAATATCACCATATTACAGAAAATCTATATCTTATCTATCGTAACACAAAGAATGTAGGTTGCTCCCCTTATTCAGTGTTTTCATAATTGCAGTTAGAATATTCATTTCGCTTTGTATCTTGGTCAGAAGAGGCATTTGATTTTCTCACATGGGCACTGTTAGAAAAGACTGCACTGTCACAGGTGGTTTTCCTTTCTAAAAGTTTTCTTTTTCTCATAACTTTTATCCAAAGGTTGAAAGAAGCTGTAAGTACAAGTAAAGACCGAGAGGCACAGTACCAGGCCAGCCACCCAAACCTCAGGAAGCTCAATGATTCAGGTCAGTGCTCCCACCCACACTCGGGTTCTGCAGGGACACCTTGCACTGGGTAGGGACATCGGGGGCCCCAATGCCTCTCTCAGGGAGCTGGGGGTTTGCGTTATGGCGGGTTCAGCCCTGCTCCCCCGTGGAGGGAGGGATAAGGAAGTGGGAGCCTGGCCTGTATAGCTCTGAGATCTTCAGGTGGGGAAACACCTATGCTGAGTAGGATATGACCCCCTGGACATCCACGGCCTAATCCCCAGGCCCCAGGAATATGTCAGGTCACGTGGCAAAAGGGGAATCGTGGTTGCAGAGGGAAGTACAGTTGCTGATCGGCTGACTTGAGGTGGGGAGATTATCCTGGGTTTTCCGGTTGGACCCAGTGAAATCGCAAAGGTCCTTTGCAAGTGGGAAGGAGGCAGAGGAGAGAGTGATGGAGTGAGAGGTTTGAAGGTGCTGGGCAGCTGGCTCTCAGGTGGAGGAGGGGCTGTTGCTAAGGATTGACCTCCAGGGGCTGGAAGGGGCCAGGAATTGGATTCTCCCTAAGTGCCTCCAGGGGAACCAACCCCACTGACACCTGGGTCTGAGGCCAGGGAGACCCAGATTGGACGTCTGACCTCCAGAACCGAAGTATGGTTTGTGGTATTTTGTTGCAGCGACAGAAGGAGGCTAATGTAGCCCCCCAAGCCCCAGTGGGCACAGAAGCGGCTGTGTAGACAAGGAGTGTGAGATAGGAGGTGTTTTGTGTCAGATCGTCCCATTAATATCAAATGATGGGCCCAGAAACATCCCTCATCTGGAAAGGAATCAAGGCCTCCTGGAGGCTCTGTCGACCCCTAGAGAGCCAGGCACATTGGAAGTAACCAGATGCTTCCTGTGCCGCCAACGAGCACAGCCGAAGGGAGGCATGGCGGAGGAGGGCCCGGAGGTTCACCTGGGAAGGTGAAAGCTGCAGAGGAAGTGGGAAAAGACTGTGCACTGAGGGGCTTCCGTAGGCCATGCTACAGGAGAGACCCCAAGTCTAGAAAGAGATGGTCCCCAGAAGACATAACCTGGGTGACAGGGCTTTTCTGTGTGCATTTGGAAACTGAGGTTCAGAGAAGATTTCTGGGGGCAAATGTGCATCATTTAAAGTTTCTTCTTCTGGAGCCTGTGTGGGTTTGCATGGTGGCTGCTCCAACTGCCATACCATTACATGCATGAATCTCTTTCCTGAGCTCGGGGGTCCATGTCTGACCAGGTAACCCATAGGCTGGGGTTCTTTGATCTCCGAGGGGCTGCCCTCAGGAAGCGTCTCCCTCCTGCCCCTTCCCCGTCCCCCGCCTGCCTGTCTCGGTGGCCTCAGAACCAACCACCTTAGTCCTTCCACCCGTTTTCCGGATTAAGATGAGTCTGGTGAAGCGGCATTTCAAGTGAGTCAGTTAACCGTCCTCCCGGTGTTTCTTTGTCAACTCAGACTCCATCCCTGGAGGGGCCAATTCTGCCATGAGCTCCGAGGCTTACCCAAGGAACCCGCACCTGCGCACCTGTCACCAGAGGATCGACAGCAACCTCGGTAAGACCAGAGCACCGCCACCGGTACCACGTCTTGTGTGCGCCGGGGTCCCCCATTGTCCACCCCGGAACACACACCCACACACGTGCGCGCGCACTCAACATCCCAGCCTCTCACCCTCTCTGGGGTCTGCCCACTTGTCTCTGTCCCCACCTCTTGTCTGGGAGGTGAACAGCGACAGGGTCAGGGTCTGGGGACTGCCCCGTGCAGCCTGGGCTCTGCCCACCCACCTCACCACCCAGCCGTGCCACCCTGCTTCTTCCGTGTGCCCTGGGCTCAGGGAGGGTCAGGTGAGCAAAACAGGAAGGCTCGTGGGAGGCGGCCCAGCAGGTCAGGCATACGTGGGGCCAGCAGCACCTTGGCCGCGTGGCCAGGCACCCTACTTCCTGGGCCTCGGGCTCCAGTGTGCCCTGTCGTAACCACATACCTGCTGGTTTCTCTGGTGTCTCCCTAACCAGTTTCCAGAAACACAGAAGAAGTTCAGTTTTGTCCCTACTTTACACCCAGGGCCCAGAAGGAGAGAATGGAGAGAGGAGGGGGTTATTTGCAGTCGGGTGGAGGAGCTGCCCCTCAGCAGCCCCCTCTGACCTTTGCTCCCTGCATAGGAACCTCCCCCATGGCCACCCAGGTTACTTGTCAACCCTCCTCCCCCTTAGGGGATGGCAAAGAGGGTGAGACAGAAAGGAATACTTCCCCTGCTCCCTCTTCCCAGGGGACATGGGCCCCCAGCTCTCCTAGGGCAGTGCCCACTCCAGCAGCCCGGGTCACTGGTACAGAGAGCACGTGAGGCAGACCCACATCCTTTGTTTAACCTTCATTTAACCTTTGTTTCTCAGCACATACTCACTGTAGAAAACTGTGAAGTTAGGCAAGTGCCCTAAGGAAACCAACACCCAAATTCCACCATCCAGCAGTGACAACTGCTTTGGTGTCATTCCTTCTGTTTCTCTACCCTGAACCCCAACTGCTCTCTGCTCTCGGAGCCCAGGGGCACCCCGGAGGTCACCGCTTGCTTGTCCTCTGGACTCGGCCCTGGAGCCGAAGGCGTCAGGCAGAGGGTGCATCTGCCAGGCCTGACTCCAGAGAAACACAGGGACTGGCGGGCCCCCCATCTTCCCCACCAAAGGTTTCCCCACCAAGAAAGGCTGTCACTGGTGGCTGCTGGGGGGAAGACCTATGCAGGGGGTGAGATTCAGGAATGCAGGGAGTGCAATAGGAAGAAGAGCAAGGACAGCCCACCCCAGAGGCTGAGGGTGTGCAGTGGGACGGGGAGGGTGAGCGGGACACAGAGCAGCGCAGAGGACCCCAGCACGGCCGTCCACAGGCCCTACTGATGGGGCCATACCACCGCCCCGGGCAGGTCCCTCTGCCTCCTGGACGCCTGGCCTTGCTGGCGGTCCCTTGCCAGGCGGCCCTCCCTGATCCACCTTCTCACCCCAATGCAGCTCCTTGTGGGTCCCAGGCCGTCCCAGCTGCTGGCAGCTCCCTGAGACCTGGGTGGCCTTACAGCTGTCAGTATCCATGGGACACAGGGGCACAGGCTTTCTTTTCTTTTCTTTTTTTTTTTTTTTTTTTTTTGTTGCGTTGGGTCTTTGTCGCTGCACGCCGGCTTTCTCTAGTTGCGGCAAGCAGAAGCTACTCTTTGTTGCAGTGCACAGGCATGTGGGATCTTCACAGACCAGGAAATGAACCTGTGTCCCCTGCATTGGCAGGTGGATTCTTAACCACTGCGCCACTAGGGAAGTCCCAGGAAGACCATTTCTAAAAAATCTGATTCTGCTTAGATTTATGGTGCCATTGCCACCTATTTGTGTATTTTGACCTTTTTCACTTAATGTTTTATCTTTAACTTAGTGAAAAGGCTTACAAAGCACCACCTCTTCTGTTTTCCCCCAGCTCTTTCCTAGTAAAAGAGCAGAAAGCAGCTCTGGGTGTGACCCCATCCCCACACGCTGTGCACATGCACACATACATTCAGGGCACACACATGCACACACACACACAGGGAAGGGGCTTTATATTCATCTGGACAGAGTCAGTCACGTCACGACTCCCCTTTGCGGTCTGCACAGCCCCATCAGGGGACCCCGGGCCCCTCGCTGGTCTCCTCCCCACTCATGGTCAGTTCTTTCTTTGTCACTGTGCTAAGGAAGCCCTTCACATACTTGAGGCCAACCATGTCCTTGTAGACTTTATTCCTCTTAAAACTGAGTTGAGATTGATTTTTACAACTTTTTGTAAAAGAAAGGAAATACTTATTACAAAGACTGGAAAAGCGGGCTTCCCTGGTGGTGCAGTGGTTGAGAGTCCGCCTGCCAATGCATGGGACACGGCTTCGTGACCCGGTCCAGGAAGATCCCACATGCCGTGGAGCGGCTAGGCCCGTGAGCCATGGCCGCTGGGCCTGTACGTCCGGAGCCTGTGTTCCGCAATGGGAGAGGCCACAAAGTGAGAGGCCCGCGAACCGAAAAAAAAAAAAAAAAAAAAAAAAGACTGGAAAGCCTGAGGTGTATCTCAGATATGTTTCTAAGTGGGGATCTTCCTCTTTGCCACTCTGGACCTGTGCTTGACCCAGCTTTAGGGAGCTGGTGATGTAAGGTTCAAAGGCAGCTGAAAGGTGTGTGGCTCTATATGAATTTCTAAAATAAACACCATGTACTAACAGTGGGTGTCCCGGTGGGTGGCAGGGAGGAGTGGCTTTCCTGTTAAGCACTACTGCTTTCTCTTCACTTGCACATGTTTTGGAACATGTAACCAACGCCCTGGCATCTGGCCTTTCTTCCAGGGAGGAGGGGTCAGTGACCACAGTGCTGCCGAGCCCATGGGGGGAGCATCTGGGGATGCAGGTCCTGATGCTGTGACTTGGCTCAGGCCCGTGTGTGCTCTCCTGTCCCGCAGATGAGCTGTCCGTGGGCCTGGGCCGGCTGAAGGACATCGCCCTGGGGATGCAGATGGAGATTGAGGAGCAGGACGACATTCTTGACCGCCTCACAACCAAAGTGGACAAGTTAGACGTCAACATCAAGAGCACAGAGAGGAAAGTTCGGCAGCTTTGAAGACAGAGGCAGATTTCCACTCCATCGTGATGAAAAGATTTGAAAGGTCTTCTTTTAAACTCCTAAGAAATTTCAGTTATTACTTTAGAATGTGATTTCACATGTGTTTGCAAATGTTGTAACAGAGTGGGTCTCAAAAGAGGTTTTATTGTAGAGAAAGCGTGTGCCGCACTTCTCTGAGGGCCCTGACTGGAGGTGTGTGGGCAGAGTGGTGGTCATGTCGGCCTCTGCTTCCATCTGCTGTGCTTCTCGTCCCCAGACCTCCGTGAGGCAGAGCGCTGAGGGCCATGTGACCCGTGTTTGTGGGCATCCTTCTCCCCCCAACCCCCACGAGCACATTGTGATGCTCTGAGCCCCTTGGCAGGCGTTTGATTTCAGTAGGAGGGGGTTCAGACCAGCCCTGTTCACTGTGATGCCTGGAAGCACATAGGGAGCTGGGTGAGCCCCGCTGCCCCTGCGTGGGGTCAGGAACACGTTCTGCCCTGGCTGGAGGCTCCCTGGGCAGCTGGCTGAGGCCTGCAGAGCATGAGAGAGGAGCATCACACAGACGTGCTCCACCAAGCTCTCTGCCCTCAGATCATCTGGACCAGGCCCCCCATCCAAACATGTTTACTCGGTGCCTGGGGTCCCCTGACCCATCCAGGATTCCCACCCACTCTTCTGTGCTGCTGGCAACATGCCTTGACCCATCACTTGATTCTCTGGCCCCAGTTTTAGGACTGGAACTCCACTAATGATGCTGACTGTGCGCAGAAGGATATGGCTTTAAAAAAAGCCCAGACGTTATCATTCTACCTGGCCTAGCTTGTTCTCTCTTCATTTTACAAAAAAAGAGATTCATTTAAAAGTACTAATTAAAATTGATTTCTGTACTTAAAGGAATTTCTTTACATTGGTACCTCCAACAAAATAATTGAAGCCACGAGGTCCTGGTCTTTTTAAAAGCAAATAAATTAAAATATTTTGAAGATGGTGAAAGGGACTGATTTTAATAAGACAGATTAGGTTGGAAACCTTAAAATCACAGTGCCTTTCACCTTGAAACCTGGCCCTGGCACGGTGACCTTCACTACTTTGGTTCAGTAGAATATAAACAAAGTCCCTTAAAGCAAAGGAACGTCTTTAAGGGGCAGCAGCAATGCAGCAGCGTTTATGTAGCAATTCAAATTTAAAAGTTCCATCCCATAATGCCTGACTTTCCTAAAAACACTGACAGCCTCCGTGGGCAGACACAACTTTCTGTCATGTTCCAGCCGCCCTGCGAGTCTGACCCACATCACTGGGAATGTCACAGGGCATGCGGATGCTGTGGAAGGTAATCAGACCCACATCTGCTTATCATGAGCCCATCATGATTGTTCTCCTGGTAACTGGAAAAAGGAAGAATTTTACATGTCCACCCGGCCCACACTGAATGAGTTCACAGGGCCTCCAGCAAAAAGGCTGCTCCGAAGCGTGACACCAGGATGCAGGGCAGCCTGGGGGTGCCTGTCCACCCGGCATCGTTCCTGGGTTTTCCTCCCTGATGCCTTCCTCAACGGGTGTCATGATAACTGTTCCTGCTCCTCGCCCTCAGGCATAGACACGTGGAGATTAGTCAGCACGCCTAGACCTGAGCTTCTCCGTACAAATAAATACAGACAAAGGCCACTGCCAAACACTGTCTGCAGCCCTCCTCTCGCATAATGGGGTTAGTGATTTCACCAATTTGAAGCAAAGTAGCACCTTATTGTGTGTCTTTTGTTGGATTGATGAAGCCGATCACCACCACCCCTGTTTTTACCCCAAGCTGTGGAGGGAGAGTTGCCCTCAGTCTTCTAGAAACGTTTCCCTCGCACATGTCTCCCCGTATATTTGGTTCTGTTCTTGTTCACATCCCTCATTCTAAGGCCTGGGCCAAGGGCCTGCCTCATCCTCATGCTGGGCAGCATCTCTGCTGGGTCCCCACCTGCTCCCGCACCCACTGAGGGCCAGTGGCTGCTGCTTCACGCAGCAGAGCCGCTCACGCTCTCAGAGAACAAAGAAGGACCAGAGGAGCCTCCAGGACCTGCATGTGGTGACTGTGCACGGAGGAAAGCTCTGCCCTCTGGACACACGTGTCAGGGAGACACAGGGGTGCCCGGCCAGGGTTGTCCTTCTTGCTGCATGGGGTCTAGAAGACATCTGGAATTCCACGATCGACCTGGAAACAAACCATGCCTTCCAAAGAGTGGCTTTTCTAACTCAAGGTTGCTTACATGTTAAGTGTGCTCCTAACTTAACAATAAGCGCGTTCTCCTTTGGAGAAACTTTCTAACATAGTGATTTGTAGTTAACAGTGACAGGTTGCCTCGTGGACGTCTTTTGTGCGTTATATAGGAAAGGAGACCTGAATTTACCTCAGGTGGAAAGAATGGAAGTACATAAGTGCATTTTAATTTCTCTTTAACTTCTTTTTGTGAATATGTGATTTTAAGTGTACACCACAGCAATTTAGTAAAAATCTTATACTTTGCCTACGTAGGCCTTTTCTGCAGAATTTTTAAAGTTACCAATGTCGTTAAGAGTCTTCAGTTCTGATGGGTGAAATGTGTACAAAACGATGAGCGAGTCTTTAAAAGTGCACACGGTGGGGGGGGCTTCCCTGGTGGCGCAGTGGTTGAGAATCTGCCTGCCGATGCAGGGGACGCGGGTTCGAGCCCTGGTCTGGGAGGATCCCACATGCCGCGGAGCAACTAGGCCCGTGAGCCACAACTACTGAGCCTGCGCGTCCGGAGCCTGTGCTCTGCGACAAGAGAGCCCGCGATAGTGAGAGGCCCGCGCACCGCGATGAAGAGTGGCCCCCACTCGCCACAACTGGAGAAAGCCCTCGCACAGAAACGAAGACCCAACACAGCCAAAAATAAATAAATAAATAATTAATTATTTTTTTAAAAAGTGCACACGGGAAGAGGGGCTTCTGCTCAGTGTGTGTCAGAGCAGCTCTTGTACTTCATGCCTTCAACTCAACAAATGACCATTTCCTTAAAATAAAATGTGAAGTTGTTTTTTAATCAAATTTGCCTCCTGTGAGGTCCTTTTCAAAGAGCTGGTGGAGGGGGGACCCTCCTTGTTGAGTCCTCAGGAGTTTGGTCCTGGCTGCCACGTCTCGTGCTTCTTGAAAGCCTGTCAACCCATCTGTCCTGCCTCCCAGTGCCTCTGCAACGCTGTCTAGCTCAGGACTTGGCACACCCTCAAGGGCCAGAGATTGGATGTTTTAGACTCACAGGCCAAACAGTATCTTCACATCGTCTTCCCTGTGTCCATCCCTAATGACCTCACTTTAAGTTAATTACCTCTGTAAAGATCCTGTCTCCAAATGTCACGTTCTGAGGTTCTGGGGGTTTAGGGCTTCAACATATTAATGTGGAAGGGGGGTGGCAGGGACCTGACATCTGACAGGCTTTATCTTCTTGGCAGGAACAGAGAGAGAGGATGGTAGAGGTGGATCATCAGGGAAGGGCTGTCAAAGGCCCAGCTGAGATGGGGAATCAGAAGGACCCTAGTAATTAACACCTTTTGTAGACTTTTTTAAAAAGTGGGGTTTCCAGCCCTGGAGTCACCAGGTGCTTTCGTGGCTGGAGTTCAGGAGAAGGCCTCCTGCCTGGGGCTGCCATCAGAGATGAAGAAGGCGAGTGAGAAGCCAGAGCTCTGACCTGAGGCCTCAGGAGAGGGTCTGGCTCCTTGACCGGATCACCAGGCTGAAGTGTGGGTGCTGGCCCTGGAGCTTGGAACAGAGGATGACTGACACGGATCTTTGCACTTTAGTGCCTCAGATTCTCCCAGAAGAATTCTCCCGAAGTCTAGGCAGGACTCGACTTGAAAGTAGGCCAAGAGCCAGGAGTGAAGCAAGTCGCATGAACGTGCACAACACTGCCTCCCCCACAGAGGTGGCTTTTAGGGCTTTGTACCCACAGAGGCCAGAGACAAACCTCAAACCAGGGGTACCTCCAGGCCTTTTAGAAATTAAGTCAAAATCAAGTTCTGATAGGGTTTGATTGACTTTTTTAACATTTTACCTTGAAGTTTCAATTCTTGGAGACAGGCTGGTGTTAATCATGTCACCCCACCAGTTAAAAACCTGCTCTGGCTCCCACCGTGGTTACAACAGTGTTTTAGGGGAGCTAGCACATGATACCACTTCCAGAGCCCCAAGTGGGGGTTCCAGGCCCACAGGCCAGAGCGGACCAGTTTTTTACAGATACTCACCAAAGTAACAATGACTATTTTTAAAAATTTTTTTATTATTTATTTATTTTTGGCTGCACCCCGCGGCTTGCAGGATCTTAGTTCCCCGACCAGGGATTGAACCCGGGCCCCAGCAGTGAAAACACTGAGTCCTAACCACTGGGCCACCAGGGAATTCCCAACAACGACTTTTTAAATGAGCTAGAAGGCCATAATTACTCATTTACAACAAGAAATATAATTGTCAAACAATTTAAGCTGGAGTGTAAGCTGCAAAGTCGATGGGACTCCAGAGCTTGTGCCCAGTGCAGGGCGAGCACTCAGCAGGTTTCTGCAAATGAATGGCTTAAAAAAAAGAAGGCCAGGGCTTCCCTGGTGGCGCAGTGGTTGAGAGTCCGCCTGCCGATGCAGGAGACGCGGGTTTGTGCCCCGATCCAGGAAGATCCCACATGCCGCGGAGCGGCTAGGCCCGTGAGCCATGGCCACTGAGCCTGCGCGTCCGGAGAGGCCACAACAGTGAGAGGCCCGAGTACCACAAAAACAAAAAACAAACAAACAAAAAAACCAGATCAGAGTGGTGGCTGCCAGAGGTGGGGAATGGGGGTGGGTGAAATGGGTGAAGGTGGTCATAAGGCACAAACTTCCAGTTATAAATAAGTTCTAGGGATGTAATGGGCAGCATGGCAACTGTACTTAACAACACTGGATTGTATATTTGTATGTTGCATACTTGAAATTTGCTGAGAGTATAAATCTTAAAAGTTCTCATCACAAGAAAAAAAATGGGGGGAGAGGGATAATTGGGAGTAGGGAATAAAAAAATTAGAAAGCAAATTGAAATTTATATGAAGTGATGTCTGTTAACCAAATTTATCATGATGAAGGGAGCTCAGCTCGGTGCTCTGTGGTGACCTAGATGGGTAGGATGGGGCAGGTGGAGGGAGGTCCAGGAGGGAGGGGATATAGGTATACATATAGCTGATTCACTTCATTGTACAACAGAAACTGACACAACATTGTAAAGCAATTACATGCCAATAAAAATAAATAAGTAAAAATAAATTTTAAAAATTATCACGGTGATCATTTTATTATATATACATATATTGAAACATGTTGTACACCTGAAACTATTACAAGGCTATGTGTCAATTATGCCTCAATTAAAGTGGGGAGGGGGAGTGAAATTCTCACTACCACTGCGAAGCCCATTCCCTCCCTGCAGGAAGGCTATTCGAGAAGCCAGGTTAAAATCAGAAGATCTCTTGGTGCTTAGTCCTCTGTAGACTGAGCGCCACCAGGCAGGGCTGTGTGGTTTTCACCTTTGCACACCCCCAGCTCCCAGAAGATGCTCAGCACACATGGGCCAAGTGTATTCACCCCCTAAAAGTCCATTATCTCAGGATCTTAGAAAAGGCTTCTTTCCTGAATTCCAGTAAGGGGCAGTTTTAGTCTGGTTTTCTTGACTATCTACCCAGAAGTCATTTTTCTTCTTCCTGATGCCAAAGCCCCAGTCTTGTTCAGTGCAAGTCAGGCAAGGGTGGCCCACTCTTGCCTGATTGCTTTAAGAATGAGAATGTGACCCAACGGGTCATGGGTCAGGGATGGGAAGGGGAATCTCTCTGGAGGTTTCCAGAGAAAGTGCTCTTTGCTCTTAAAAAGGGATACAAAGGAACAACAGTCCTTCCTCCACTGGGCCTTGTCATGACTGGATTGGGTGAGGCCTGGGGTAATTGCAGCCACCTAGCCACCAGCCAGAGGATGAAGCCAAAATCTGAAGGTATTTAGACCAAGAAGATCAGAGGACTTCCCTGGTGGCACAGTGGTTAAGAATCTTCCTGCCAATGCAGAGGACACGGGTTTGAGCCCTGGTCCGGGAAGATCCCACAAGCTGCAGAGCAACTAAGCCCATGAGCCACAACTACTGAGCCCGTGTGCCACAACTACTGAAGCCTGCTGCACCTAGAGCCCATGATCCGCAACAAGAAGCCACCGCAATGAGAAGCCCGTGCACTGCAACGAAGAGTAGCTCCCGCTCGCTGCAACCAGAGAAAGCCCGCATGCAGCAATGAAGACCCAACGCAGTCAAAAATAGATAAATAAAATAAATAAAATTTATTTTTAAAAAAAGAAGAAAGAAAATCAGAGAAGCAGACCCAGGGTCTGGACATCCTGGTTCTTGAGCTGCCTGACTATAGCCCTTGTGTTATGGGGAATGACAGATACCCTTACTGCTTCGACTATTTTGAATTAGGGTTTCTAATCATCACAGCAGAAAGCTAGCCTAGGAAAGATGGTTATATCATGAGTCCATGGTGAGTAAATTCTCCTAAGGTCACTGAGTCATTCTAGAGCTGGAGGAATGGAGCCATCTGATTGCCTAATCGCAGGAGGGTTGAACCCCAAGCTGAGTCATCACTGCTTTTTAATAGGATTTGCACTGGGAATTAAGAGGATCCTAGGTGATCTGGGGGGTTAAACAAAAACGAAGTCTTCATTTTCAGAAGCCAAGATGTTCAGAATAACTGCTATTATGATGGGTAGGAAACTGAAATGTGTAAAGAGAGACCTGAGTAGGAAAAAAAAGTGTTCATGCTTTCAGGCTAGCTTTTGAGGGTTTCATTTTGTGTGAGGAAAGGGATTTAAGTTTTCTGTCCACCGCCTACATCATTAAAAGGATGTTCCCTGGGAATTCCCTGGTGGTCCAGTGGTTAGGACTCTGCACTCTCACTGCCAAGGGCCCAGGTTCAATCCCTGGTTGGGGAACTAAAATCCCACATACAAGCCTTGAGGTGCAGCCAAAAAAAGTAATAATAATAATAAACAACTTCAAATAAAATTTAAAAATAAAAGAATGTTCCCGTATAGAGATGAGAGCACAAGGAAAAGCTATTTTAAGAAACTTCATCCCTCAGATAGAGGTGGTAATCCCAGGATGTGATGCAAGACTCTCGCAGCAGGTAAGCCAGAGTCCTAGTTTATTTCAGGCAAAAATCTCTAGTTCTGGCTCTCACTATTACAGAATGGCCACCCTGCCTCCCTTAATGGGACCTAAGTGTGGCATAAATGCTATATTGTGGATTGAAAGTTATCTTAGAATGAGAATCAAACTACTACTATTACTTAAAAGTCAGGGTTTCAGCTGCAGGAAAAGTCAATCACCATTGTCCTATCATTGTGGAAGGGAAAAGATATTTCTCTCAGATGGAAAGTCAAAACTGAGCAGGAAATCTCCAGGAAGTACAAGTCAGGCTGCACATTAGAATTGGCTAGGGGCTTCAGAAAATACTGACATATGAAAAGATTCTCAACCTCACTCCTAATAAGAGAAATGCAAAATTAAACTACTCTGAACATTTTTTCCACCTATCAGGTTGCAAGAATCTGAAAGTTGGACATATAATTACACCAATATCCAGTTCTCCTCTTCTTCTGAGAATATGGAGAGAATGCAATTCCTGCTCTCTCTTCATTTAGGCTTGCCATGTGACTCATCCTCATCCGTAAAATGCAAGCAGAATTAACCTACTTCCTCTGGGATGAAATATTTAATAGCTAGTGCTATTCAGCTAAAGAGACTCTCCAGGTCTGCTCCCCAATTCAACAATAGTGAGACGTTCAAGTGTTGTGCTTGGTGTAGCCTCAGGACCGTGGTGCTTCCACCAGCGTGAATTGCTGAGTCAATGCTCAGAGGAACATGCCCTGTCTATGACTAAGTCAGAAATAAACCTTTCTTGTATTAAGCCACTGTTGCATACACCCAGCCTAGTCTGACACACACTGTTGATGAAGCTGTGGGGAAACAGGTGTTCTCTTCTGTTACTGCTGAAGGTGTTCTTTTCTGTTACAAAATAGTGCGTTACAGAGGGCAATTTGACCATATCTGTGGATGTGCATCTATCCTTTAATCTGCAGTCCCATTTCTGGGAATTCATTCACAGAAAGACCTGCTTTTATAGACTGAATGTTTGTGTCCCCCCAAAATGCATAAGTTGAAACCTAACCCCCAATTTGATGATGGTATTTGGAAGTGGGGTCTTTGGGAGGTAATTAGGTCATGAGGGTGGAGCCCTCATGAATGGAATTAGTGCCCTTACCAAAGAGACCCCAGAGAGCTCCCTTTCCCCTTCCACCATGTGAGGACACAGGAACCAGGAAGTGGGCCCTCACCAGACACCAAATCTGCCAGCACCTTGATCCTTGACTTCCCAGCTTCCAGAACTGTGAGAATTGAATTTCTGTTTATAAGTCACCCAGTCTACGGTAGTTTAACAGCCCAAACAGATTAAGACATCTGTATACATGTGAAATTACAGGCATACAAATACAGTTATACATTGTTTATAACAACAAAAGTTTGGAAATAATTTGGATATCTGCCTATGGAGGCTGGTTACATAAACTATGGTATATCTTCACAATGGAATAGCATGCAAATGTAAAAACAAACAAACAAAAGTTCTCTACATACTGATATGGAAATATTTCCAGGGTATCTCATTAGATTTTTTTAAAAGCCAGATCCAGAAGAGTGGGTAGAATGTTTCCTTTAGTGTAAGAATGGGGGAAAATAAAAATATTCTTCTTTTTACTTGCATAAATAAACACTTGTATAATATGCAAGAAGCAACTAAAAATGGTAAAACAGGCACTTCCCTAGTGGTCCAGTGGGTAAGATTCCGTGCTCCCAATGCAGGGAGCCCTGGTTCAATCCCTGGTCAGGGAATTAGATCCCACATGTGTGCTGCAACTAAGTCTGCATGCCACAACAAAAGATCCCATATGCCACAACGAAGATCCCACGTGCCACAACTAAGACCCGGGGTGGCCTTAATAAGTAAGGTTTTTTTTAATGGTAAAACAGGGACCTCCAAGATAGATGGGGTGGGAATAAGACTTCTCAATGAATATCATTTGTATCATTTTTGTATTTGAACCATATGAATACATTACATATTTTAAAAAATACAGTACTCAGATCTTCCCATGTCAATTCAATTAAATTAGTCTCTTGAGATCAGGCCTGAGCTTTTCATTTTATGCCACCCAGGTGATGAAATGTTAGCAAGAGTTAAGAATCACTGCTTTTTGCCTTAGTCTCTGATGAAACTAGGGATTAGAGAAGTAGTTTTGTGTTGCAGGTGTGGGTAATATTTGGCCCGTGCTCTGTATTCTAGAACCTAACTCTGGTAGCTCAAGTCAGTCCTTGTGGATGTAATCCTATACCTGGATGAGGGAGCTCCGTCTGGGATGAGTGTTGATGGTGCTGTGGATGTAACAAGGAATCATGTGCCAGGCTGTCTGGGGATATATACTGTGAAACAGAGAACTGACCAGACATAGAGATGGAGTAAGAAGCAAACCAGTACTGAATGTATTTATCAGGGGTGTGAAGTTGTAACCAGGGGTCTGTTTCAGGGAAGAGAATATCTATTAGAAATCCTGGATCATACTGGGAGCAGGACAAAAGGCACACATTCAATATGGAAGATTTTTGCTCTAAAGGTGGAAAATCCATGGGCCAAATCCAGCCCACTGACTGTATTTGTGTGGCTTGTGAGCAAAGAATGGTTTTACATCTTTACATGGTTAGAGAAAAAAAATCAAAAGAAGGATATTTCATGACACAACAAAAGTATGTGAAGTTCAAATTTCAGGGCCCATAAAAAAAGTTTTCATGGGCAAAGCTGCACTTACAGATGGCCAAAAAGCACATGAAAAGATGATCAACATCACTAATTGAGAAATGCAAATCAAAATTACAATGAGGTATCACCTCATACCAGTTAGAATGATCATCATCAAAAAAAATCTACAAACAGGGACTTCCCTGGTGGTCCAGTGGTTAAGACTCTGTGCTTCCACTGCAGAGTTAAGACTCTGTGCTTCAATCCCTGGTCAGGGAACTAAGATCCCACATGCCGCGCTGTGCAGCCAAAAAAAAAGAAAAAAGAAATGGAAAAAAAAAAGAACTACCATATGACCCAGCAATCCCACTCCTAGGCATATACCTGGAGAAAACCATAATTTGAAAAGATACATGCACCCCAATGTTCATTGCAGCACTATTTACAATAGCCAGGACATGGAAGCAACCTAAATGTCAATCGACAGATAAATGGATAAAGATGTGGTACATATATACAATGGAATATTAGTCATAAAAAAGAAAAAAATAATGCTATTTGCAGCAACATGGATGGACCTAGAGAGTATCATACCAAATGAAGTAAGTCAGACAAAGACAAATATGATATCGCTTATATGAGGAATCTAAAAAAAAGGGTACAAATGAATTTATTTACAAAATAGAAGTAGAATCACAGATGTAGAAAACAAACTTGTGGTTACCAGGGGTTAAGGGGGGGAGGGATAAGTTGGGAGATGGGGATTGACATATACACACTACTATATATAAAACAAACAACAAGGGCCTACTGTATAGCAGTATAGCACAGGGAACTCTACTCAATACTCTGTAATGACCTATATGGGAAAAGTATCTAAAAAACAGTGGATATATGTACACGTATAACTGATTCACCTAGCTGTACAGCTGAAACTAACACAACATTGTAAATCTACTATATTCCAATAAAAATTTTAAAATAAAATAAAATTTCCAGAAAAAAAAAAGCTACATTCACATACATTGGAATAAAGCCACATGTCGTCTGTGGCTGCTTTTGTACTTCAATGGCACATCTGAGCAGTGTGACAGAGGCTGGTGAGCTGCTCTCATCCTCTGCGGTGATGACTCAACAGCGTTTTGAATGCCACGTTATCACTCTCCCACTGCATTTATTTTTTTATTGCCAGTGCACATCCATGGTCAAAAGGAGAAAATCAGACTTTGAATATCACAATTTTAAGATAAAGTGGAGTATAGATTATTTTGTTATTGAACTCGACAGCAAAACATTGGGTTGATGATGCAATGACACTCCATCTGTGCTAAAAGAATGCAATATACATCAACTTAGACTAAAGCAGTCATCATTGTATTCCCAACTCAGAGGAAACTTTCCAACAGTTAGAAAAACATAGAAAATTTCAGATGGAATATCTCATTGGAATTTCTTCCCAAAAATAAAAAATGAAAATGAGGTTGCCACCAAAGTGAGTTTCCACGTGTCTGATTTGTTAGCCAGAGAGAGCCACTTACTGATTCTAAGTTAATTGAATTGTGTTGATTTTAGCAGCCAAAGAAAGGTATCCAGATAAAATAAACTTGCTTTAGACATTCAGTGAGAAAGTTGCTCAAAGACTTGAGGATATTGGGAACACCATCAATGGTCAATTACAGAACAGGACAGGGAATTCCTTGGTAGTCCAGTGGTTAGGACTTGGCGCTTTCACTGCCGTGGGCCCGATCGCTGGTTGGGGAACTAAGGTCCCACAAGCTGCTTGGTGCAGCAAAACAAAAACAAAAACAAAAAACAGAACAAATTATTGTGAGTGATTTTCCTTGATTATCAATGAGTTGATAGATGTCACCAATACTGTCCAGCTGCTTTTATTTGAGGTGTCACTGCTGAGTTTGATGTCACCAAAGAATAAGCCTCTTTGGGACTTCCCTGGTGCCCAGTGGTTAAGACTTCGCCTTCCAATTCAGGGGGTGCAGATTTGATCCCTGGTCAGGGAATTAGGATCCCACATGCATCGCAGCCCAAAAACCAAAACATAAAAAAAAAAAGCAGTATTGTAACAAATTCAATAAAGACTTTTTAAAAAATGGTCCACATCAAGAAAAATCTTTTAAAAAGAAAAAGTCTCTTTGAAGAGTCTGCACGAAACAATTAGTGGCAAGAATATTTTCAGAAAAGATGAGAAATCACTAATGAGACACAACCTGAAGGGGAATCTGCTAAGATGTGTTATGTTTGCTTGAGATAAAAATGTGTGAAGCAGAAAGAGGCCTACTTGGACAAATTTATAAAGCTCTAGAAAATGTAAGGCGTTTAGAGCCTATGGTTATTCATTGTACTCAAATTACTCATCAGGAGCTAATTTGCAGAAAATATTTGAATCTATCATGTGTTATTGAACTAGAGTTACCCACAGCAAACTTCCTTTGCTATTGTTTTTAATCCATCATCAGATCTGTGAATTTTTGTTAGAATTAGAAGCTGAATAGCCTGAATTGCCCCACCACATAGCAGTTTGATGGCTTAGCAGTGGTCAAGTTTTACTGCAGTTTTTTTCAGTTCAGAGCCAAGGCTGAAATTTTTCACAACAGAGAACCATTCGAAACCATTATCACTGAATAATTAGTGGCCTTGGAAATTAGCTTTTGTTACAGACTTGATAATGTTTCTCAGTGAATTCAACCTAAAATGACAGGGCATGGGAATTCCCTGGCAGTCCAGTGGTTAGGACTCTGCACTCTCACTGCTGAGGGCCAAGGCTCAATCCCTGGTTCGGGAAATCCCATAAGCCATGTAGTGAGGCCAAAAAATAAAAACAAAAAGTAAAATAAGATGACAGGGAAAAACAGTGCTTATATGTGAAATGTATACTGCGGCAGTTATTTTGACAATAACTAATGTTGTTTTGAATTACAAGGAATGTTAAGCTGCTCTATACACTTCCTGTGCTGTCAAAAGTTAAAACAAGAAGCAAGATCTCTTTCCCACACAAATTTGCAGCAGATATATTTTCTGAGCTCCAACTACAGTTCCAGCAGAATTTTTCAGAACTTGATGCCAAGTGCAATGGAAATTTCCATATATCAAAATCTATTTAATTGGGCACTTGAGGAGTTTCCACCCAACCTTCAACTGAAGAGGATTAATCTGCAATGTAAAAACAAGGTAAAAGGCAAATATCCAGAGAAGAATCTAAGAGAATTCTATACATGCCATCCCACAATGAATATGCTCAATTCAAATCATGCAGCATTGGCAGTACCATCTGGCTGAGAGACATTTTCAAAGATGAAATATACAAAGTCCCATTACAGCTTAGCATTGACAGCTCAATATTTGATGACAGGGTCACAGATTTTGAAACCCAATTAAGCAAAATATTATCGCAAAAGAATTCCATTATTCTCATCAGTATACCTGTACTATAAAAAAGTTACACTCGATTACTATGATATTTTGAATTTCATTTTCAAAAAAATTGTAGAAAAAATTTTTTGTCACTAGACAAGAGAACATTCCAGATAGGTAAAACAGGTGGTGCAAATATTCTGAGGTATTAAGATGTTCCTGTTTTAGAGGATTTTTCTATAGGAGCCAGTGAGGAGAAGCAGGAGACTGGAGCAGGATTACATAATATTTCTTGATTTTCCTCTTGTCCTGTAAAGCCTAAAATATTTACTATCTGGACCTTTACAGAAAAATTTGGTGACCCCCCCCCCCGGGGCTAAAGTGTTGCACAGAACTGACTTCTTCAAGATAAGTGTGAGAGGGGAATCAGTGTTCCCCTGAGTGAATTTCACGAAAGGCACTCCAGAATGCCCTGAAATCCAGAGGAAAGAAGAAAATCTGCCTTCTAGCTGAAGTGACAAGAAAGTGGACATTTTATAGAAGAGGTGGTAGAGCAATTAAAACTACATTAGAAAATGCCAGGGGAACCATGACCACACTTTAAAACACTGGAGTAAAGTTGGTCAGTGTTTTCTAGAGGGGTCCGTAGAGCCTCCAGATATGGCAGCCAAGCCTTGTTCAGAGATGTCACCCTCGGAAAGAAGTGATTAGTAAGTTGATATTTTAAATAGTGTAGCATGGGACTTCCCTGGTGGTCCAATGGTTAAGACTCCGTGCTCCCAATACAGGGAGCCTGGGTTTGACCCCTGGTCGGGGAACTAGATCCCACACACCACAACGAAGATCCCATGTGCCGCAACTAAGACCCAGCACAGCCAAATAAATAAATAAAAATAAATAAATAGTGTGGTGGCATGGAAAATTATAATGGGGATGTGAACACTTATTAGTATTGCAGAAGCAAACTAATAGGAAGGGAAGAAAAAGAAAATAATCAATAAGCTCCTTTTATGTTTTGGGGAGATAAGCTTGGAAATATACATGAAACATGGGGAAGTAGTGACTGAGAACTGCAGAGCCAGAGGGAAAGTTTACTGCATGGAGGGAAAGGCCTCCAAGGACAAGTCTAATTAATACAGTGGAAACAGGTCAACCAGTCCTCGCGCACTTGAGAACCGCTGACCTGATCAAGTCAGTGTGGTAAACACACTTCCTGCTTCTCCCCCTACACAGTCACACCTCTTCTACCCTCAGCATCATTGCTAGGAAAGAACCCAGGGCAGGAGGGAGTGACAGATGCTTGTTCTTCTGGGTCCTCAGTAAGGCAGCAATCTAGGAAGTTGGCCTGGCCTTAACCATCACCCGCAGGGTTGGACCTGCGCAGACAGGGGAGAATAAAAAGTCAATGGTGGGGCTTTCCTGGTGGCGCAGTGGTTGGGAGTCCGCCTGCCGATGCAGGGGACATCGGCAGGGGACACGGGTTCGTGCCCCGGTCCAGGAAGATCCCACATGCCGCGGAGCGGCTGGGCCCGTGAGCCATGGCCGCTGAGCCTGCGCGTCCAGAGCCTGTGCTCCGCAACGGGAGAGGTCGCAACAGTGAGAGGCCCGTGTACCGCAAAAAAAACAAAAATCAGTGGTGGGTCCCAAGGTTGTGTCCTCAGTTCAGAGGTGGCCTCGGGGATAGGAAGTCAGGAATCTTGGCAAGTTGCTCAAAAAGTCTTGTCAGTCCTTTGAATCTAAACCGTAAATATCTTAGAATACAAGTGTAAGTATAATGCCATCTGGAAACCCTGGGAATGAGCAAGCTAAGGCAGAATCACAAATCTTTATGTTTTAGCCCTTTTTTTTAATGTGTCCTTGTTGCTTCTCCATTCATTTCCATTTTATTATCTCTTAGCATCTAGAACATTTTCTGGAAAATTTTAAGCTTGTCTCAGGTGTGCTAAGGAAAAATAAAGTACTTAATTTTTTTACTGTGAAAAATTCCAAACAGATACAAAAGTAGAATAATATAATTAACACAAACCCTCCCCCCACACACACAAGCACACCAGGTCTCCAACTTCAACAATTATCAACAAGGCCATTCTTGGGACTTCCCTGGTGGCCCAGGGGTTACAACACTGTACTTCCATTGTGGGGGGCATGGGTTAGATCCCTGGTCAGGGAACTAAGATCCCACATGCCAGGGGGTGCAGCCAAAAAAAAAAAGCCATTCTTGTTTCACCTCTATCCAATCCACACCCTGCTCCCCACTGGACTTTTTTTTTTTTTTTTTTTGGCTGCGTTGGGTCTTTGTTGCTGCACACGGGCTTTCTCTAGTTGTGGCGAGCAGGGGCTACTCCTACAACACTGCGGTATGTGGTCTTCTTATTGCGGTGGCTTCTCTTGTGGAGCACAGCCTCTAGGCACACAGGCTTCAGTAGCTGTGGCCCGCGGGTCCTAATGTGCAGGCTCAGTAGTTGTGGCACATGGGCTTACTTGCTCCACCGCATGTGGGATCTTCCCAGACCAGGGCTTGAACCCATGTCCCCTGCACTGGCAGATGGATTCTTCTTTTTTTAAAAAAATAAATTTACTTATTTTTATTTTTTAAATTTATTTTTGGCTGCATTGCGTCTTTGTTGCTTTGTGCAGGCTTTCTCTAGTTGCGGTGAGTGGGGTCTACTCTTTGTTGAGGTGTGCGGGCTTCTCAGTGTGGTGGCTTCTCTTGTGGAGCAGGGGCTCTAGGCGTGCAGGCTTCAGTAGTTGTGGCATGTGGGCTCAGTAGTTGTGGCTCGTGGGCTCTAGAGCGCAGGCTCAGTAGTTGCGGTGCACCGGCTTCGTTGCTCCGCGGCATGTGGGATCTTCCCAGACCAGGGCTTGAACCCAGTGTCCCCTGCATTGGTAGGCAGATTCTTTTTTTTTTTTTTAATAAATTTATTTATTTACTTTTGGCTACTTTGGGTCTTTGTTGCTGTGCACGGGCTTTCTCTAGTTGAGGCGAGCGGTGTCTACTCATTGTTGCGGTGTGTGGGCTTCTCATTGCGGTGGCTTCTCTTTGTTATGGAACACAGGCTCTAGGCGTGTGGGCTTCAGTAGTTGTGGCATGAGGGCTCAGTATTTGTGGCTCATGGGCTCTAGAGCACAGGCTCAGTAGCTGTGGCGCACAGGCATAGTTGCTCCACGGTATGTGGGATCTTCCCAGACCAGCTTGAACCCATGTCCTCTGCATTGGCAGGTGGATTCTTAACCACTGTGCCACCAGGGAAGTCCCAGGAGGAATTTTTAAAGAGGGGAGCGCGGCACTCTGGCAGCAGAATGGTGGCAGTATCTGAAATCCAACCCCTCCACCCTACTCCAAGATTGACATTCCTATCTGGTGCTAGAATTTACTTTAGAGGGCCTCAGTTTCTCCATAAGCAAAACAAGGAAAATGGACTAAATTATAGGCAATAACTGTGTAACAGTGAAATGAGCCCTTGACTTTGAGTCAAACGACCTGGCTTAAGAGTGCCAGCTGTAGGGCTTCCCTGGTGGCGCAGTGGTTGAGAGTCTGCCTGCCGATGCAGGGGACACGGGTTCGTGCCCCGGTCCGGGAAGATCCCATGTGCCGTGGAAAGGCTGGGCCCGTGAGCCATGGCCGCTGAGTCTGCATGTCTGGACCCTGCGCTCCGCAACGGGAGAGGCCACAACAGTGAGAGGCCCGCGTACCGCAAAAAAAAAAAAAAAAAAAAAGAGTGCCAGCTGTGAGACTTCCCTGGTAGCACAGTGGTTAAGAATCTGCCTGCCAATGCAGGGGACATGGGTTCGAGCCCTGGTCAGGGAAGATCCCACATGCTGTGGAGCAACGAAGCCCGTGCGCCACAACTACTGAGCCTGCGCTCTAGAGCCCGTGAGCCACAACTACTGAGCTTGCATGCCACAACTACTGAAGCCTGCAGGCCTAGAGCCCCTGCTCCACAAGAGAAGCCACCACAATGAGAAGCCCGTGCACCACAACAAAGAGTAGCCCAGCTCGCTGCAGCTAGAGAAAGCCCGTGCACAGCAACAGAGACCCAACACAGCCAAAAATAAATAAATAAAATTTTAAAAAAGTGCCAGCTGTGCCTCTTGCAAATTATGTAACTTACAGTAACTTATGTAAGCAAGCCACTTAACCTCTCTGAGGTTTAATTTTGGATCTATGAGATGCTCACTAAATATTTTTTCTATCTCTTAATTTTGTATCTATATGTAAACTTCTTATAATTATTTTATGATGTACATAAATCAAATCATTATGCTGTACACCATAAAGTCAATTATATCTCTATAAAACTGGAAGATAAATGAAATACATTAGAAAATGAAAAATGTATATATAAGACTTGGAACGATTCAGTCAGCTGTCAGTTGAGCTAGGATTGCAATCCAAGCCTGCACCTCCAAATTCTGAGCTATTCAAATTGTGATCGAAACTAATACAACACGAAACTTTGGGGGGGGAAGCTGAAAACCTGCTTTGCTGAGTCACAAAAGGCACTAGACCGTGACACTTCCCCCGGAGTTTACCCCGGAACAGACATCACCCATCACCCTACAATGTAGGACAGGCTCAACCCCGGGGTGCGAAGGGCCACAATGAGAGTCCGATGAGCAGGGGTCTAAGAATGTGCTCGTGCCGCCAGCGTCTCCCTTTCCGGGCACTGTTTCTCCTCTGTCCGGTTCCTGGCTGCAGGTTTACCTCAACAGTCATTCATTCCACCAAGATTTGAGCATCAGCTCAGGGTGGGACGGTGCGCCAGGCCCAGAGCTGAACGAGGCGAGGCAGACCAGACCCTTGCTCCCTTAAACTGACTGTCCAGTGCGGGTGGGGGCGGCCGGGGGCCGGGGTCCCAGGGGGACTACGCCCGACAGCGTTCGCACCTGCCCAGCACCACCTGAGCGTGAGCAACGGTCGGCTCCGCGACCCCTTAACCTGCCCGTCCCGCTGCGGTCACCCCGGCCCCACGGGGCCCATCGCACCCATCAGCTCCCCTAGCGGCCGCGCCCCCGGCCGGACCCAGCCTGCACTTCCCGCTTTGTTCCCAGAGCGGGTTCTGGAAGCGCCGCGCGCGCCCAGCCCCAGCTGCTTCCAGGCAGCGCCCCCAGCTGCCTGGGAGGGCGCGCGGGGGCGCGCACGAGTGGCGCACGCCCGTCCCGCATGCCCGCGCTCCCGATTGGCCGCACCGTGTGACGTCACCGGGAGGCCCCAGTGGCCGCTGGGAGCCGGCACCCGCGCGTGCGCAGACGGAGGGCGCTGAGCGGAGGGGGAGGTGGCTGGCCGCTTCTCCCGCGTCCGCCATTTTGTTGCTGTGGCTCTTGGGAGCGGGCTGGGCGAAGCGGACCTGGCGGCGCGGCGCTCCCGGGGGTCCGGTGCTTGGCTTGGCCGCGGGGCTCGGTGCGGAGCGGCGGGGGCGCGGGGCCGGCGCGCGCCGGGCCAGGAGTGACCGGAGTGTCCCGGGTGGCCTCTGCCGCGCTTGGCTTCGCCGCCGCGACCCGGCTGGGCCCGCACCCCCGGGCCGGCTCGGTCCGTGAGGCGGCCCCGGAGCAGGCGGGCTGTGCGGAGGATGCTGCGGGCCCGCGGCCGCGAGGAAGGTGCCGGCTCGGCCCAGTAGGCGCGCGGTGAGTCAGAGGCCCTGCCCGGCACGCAGACGATTCGGGCGGAGCGTCCAGCGCAGGCACAGCAGCCCCGGCCCGCCCGGCCCGCCATGTCCTCCGCCAGGTTCGACTCCTCGGACCGCTCGGCCTGGTACATGGGGCCCGTGTCTCGCCAGGAGGCACAGACCCGGCTCCAGGGCCAGCGCCACGGCGTGTTCCTGGTCCGCGATTCGTCCACCTGCCCCGGGGACTATGTACTGTCCGTGTCCGAGAACTCGCGGGTGTCTCACTACATCATCAACTCGCTGCCCAACCGCCGCTTCAAGATCGGGGACCAGGAGTTCGACCACCTGCCGGCCCTGCTGGAGTTCTACAAGATCCACTACCTGGACACCACCACGCTCATCGAGCCGGCGCCCAGGTGCGCGGAGGGCGTGTGCGGGCGGGGGTCGGGGCTGGACCCGTGGCCCCCCTTTCGGAACCGGGTTATTTTCCGGAGGGCATTCAGAACCGAAGGCATTGTCAGGATCTGGGTCATTGTTGATGAAGGGGTGCGTCTTAAATGTGTTGAGTTGCGGGTGCCTAGTTGAAAATGGACGCTTTTTGCCTATCGTTACGTTCTTGGTTTAATTACCCTGCTAAAGCAGAGTTTTGTTGTTGTTTTTGAAACCTTTTTTGGGCCACGGTTGAGACTCTGAAGCTAGCCTACCCTCCCCAACCCCCCGCAAGCACACACGAGTTTGCACACCTTTCAGGGTTTTTGAACTCCAGGTTAAGACCTCCTGGACTGCAGCTTTCGGAACACTGGGCAGATGAAAATGCTTTAGCGTTTAGAAACAAATACCTTTAACTGTGAAATATCAGGACTGTATATTGATACCCTGGTGCCAAGTTTGAAATAACCTAGGCATCTATTTTATAACACATTAATTACAAAAATTGTAAAAGAAGGTGCGTTGGCTTCAACGAAGACTTTTTTTTTTTAAGTTTCCCCCCAAGCTGGACCGTCCATAGACTGGAAATCCATTTGGTTAAATTCCAAGGAGGAATGAGGCTAGAATGTCACTAAGAGAATTTTTTGAATGACACTCATCTTAATTCTATCTTACTTGAATTTCAGTTGTACTTTTTGTGTTAAGTTTAATGACTTAGTATCTATTTTAAAGTTAACCCAGAGTGACACCGATCATTAGGCATCCTCTTTTCATTTGATTATTTGCCTTAATATTTTGCTAGAGGTTTCTTTTATTTAAATTACGCCAAATTTAAGCTGAAGAGATTGCCTACAATTTTAAAAGTAAAAGGTATTTCACTGCCCAGTTAATTTCTTAAACATTTGTTTAAAAAGGACAGATTTTTCAGGATGAGATGTTTCTGACTTTACAGATTCTCTGACAGGATGCTACTCTGAGCTCTAAACACTAAAAGCTATTATATTAATTAAGGAGCACCCACTGGACGCCTCAGCGTTGCTTCTGTGGAATAGACAGAAGGAACAGCGTGACAGTGGCATAACTTTGAGGTTAACTGCAGAACTAAATGGACTTTTAAAAACTTGTGAGAAAGTGATTATAAATCAGATAGTGTATAATGAAGACCTAGACACCAAAAATAATCTGATTTGGTGAAACCTCCAGATCCCCGAAGATACTGGTGACTGGAGTCAACTTTCAGCACATGTAATTCCAATATAAGGGGTTGGAGAGACTCTTAGAACCCACAGTAATGAGATATTAAATACGTTTAAGTAAATTACTTTCCTAGCTTGTGGAGGTGAATTATATCATTAATTTCAGGCATTTAGCATGTCATGCTGTGTGCCAGGTGTTGTGCTTACTTTGAGGTGACAGGTACTGTAATGCAGCTGTGAGTGAATAACTAGATCCCCTTCTGGGTGGAGAAAAAGGATTGTGCTGCAGCGGCTTCCCGCATGAACGACCGCAAACTTCCCCTTCAGGCGTCTTCCCAGGTGCCCTTGTAACTTGGTGAGTGTGGTGTCTGCCCTCACCCCTCTCATCCTCCTTCCCGGGAGCCAGCCCTGCACACCCACGCACACCTGCGGGCCTTCGTTAGACTGCCTGCCCTCCGTGGAGCGCCTCCCTCCACCGGTTCCTCACCTGCGGAAATCCTCCCTGTGGTGCTGGGGCCTTTACATGACCCCCTCGAGTTCCCCTTGATTGTTTCTCCTCTGTGCCCTCTGCCCCAGGCATTTTGCTGTAGTTTAGTTTTTCCTTTTCCCTGCTGTCTCCAAGGGCTGTCACAGTGCTGGTTGAATCAAATCCTGGCTGAATTTACTTTGTCACACTGAATCTGGATTGCCTCTCCTGAGGATTTGGTTGATGTGTTACCTACTGTCGGAGACTACGCCAGGCAAGCCTTGGCCAAATGCAGAAATCAGGGTGATGCATTTTCACACCCCAGACGGGATAAATAAAGTGGTTTAGCTTTTTTAGGCCTCAAAACTGAGCTCCTGAAGCCAGAGTTTCATGCCCCTTGGCTAATAGTTCTTTTGGGGGGTCTGTTTTGCTTAGTGAAAGGTCACAACTGTATGACTTCCTCAGAATTTAAGAACTGGTGCTTGTTTTGTGCTAGTCTGATCTTTTTTATTGGAATGTTCCTTAACTTTTAATTTTTATTCAGATATTACAGGAGAATTATGTTCCAGTGATAGGTACTGGGAAAGAGGGGTGACAAACATGCTTTCTCTGTCATGGAACTTAGATTTTAGTGGAGGAGACAGACAGAAAAGTAGAAAAATAAAATACTACAAGATTTGTGAGTGCTATGAAGGAAATCATTCTAGGCTGAGAGGATCTAGTAGAAGGGACTTAACCTGAGGTGGTGAGGTCAGAGAAAGTGTGAAAATGCAGAAGGGAGGAGGAGCAAGGCTTGGGCAAGGAGGGGGAGAGCTTATGCAAAGTTCTGGGTTGGGAAAGACAGCAATGTGTTGTGAGTGTGGCTCTGAGATGCAGATCTAGAAGAGTTTGGACAGGTAATAGTCAAAGGCAGGAAATTGGGTGCCATGGAAGGGGTTTGAAGCCGAGACTCTTACTGCAATCCAGGTCAGAATGATGGTGACTGATGAGTCGCCCATCTATCCATCATGGAGACATTACGTAGACTGAGTGATGGCTGTGGTTTGAAAATAAGTTGCTGGTGGGAGGGGGGATGATGGGGAAGAGAAAGGAAGAGACAAGGATGACTTGGTATATTTGTAGCTGTCTGTTCTCTGGGTTATCTTATTGTCTTTTGAGTTTGTCTGTGGTATTCATTTCTGTCTTAGATTTTAAATTTAAATACGAAAGGTATGTCAGTGGCTTTTGATTTTTGAATGACCCTAAAGGATTCTTTTTCTGCATATGGGTGTAATTTTTATATTAAAAATCATTTGATAAACAGAAACCTTGTGGTTTTCACCTCCATTTTTGAGTATAAACACTTAGGATTCTGTTTATTAGGTTATAGTATTCAGGTAGGTGCTACTGCTTTTTTTGTTTCTGTTTTAATAGAGGCTATTTCCAATTTAACAACAGAGTGTTTCAGTTTTCTGAGTGGATTTAGTTTAGCTATGAAATACATTTTCCTACGGTTTAGAAAATTGAAAGTGTGTTTTGCATAGCTTGCTTTGCTTATAAAGTTTTCCAGTTCTAGCTTATGTAGCTATATGATGGCTGGGAGAAAAAGTTGAAAAACTGAGGCAAGTTGACCCATAGAGAAAACCCTGTTTTCTACTCAGCAAACATTGCTCATTGCATGTGCTGGTAATATGGAACTAATGTTGACTCAGCAGTCCCTGTCATGCTCTTGAGGAGCTTCCTGGTTACTGAGACTTTATTTAAAAGGTCAAGTTCATGTCATCTGATACAGACAGTAGCTGTGGGAGGATGGAGAAAGGATGCACTGTCTAACATGAGCATCCCAAGGGGACCCTCACACGTGTGCCACAGAGGCCACACTGTGGGGCACTGGAGGGTACCCCAGGTAGCATGGCCATGCCGCCCCTGTCTGAATATTTAAGGGAACTTTTGGACTTTTGTAATTAGGAGTAGGGGAGAAGGATTAACAGTGATTTTGATTAGCATAGAATTGGACACTGTGGATAAACCTTTGAGTTTCTTCTTACCAGTAGTTTAAATCACCTAAGTTCAATTTAGATGGGATCCATAAATGTCATTACGCTGGGAATGGAGTCTTGCCCAGGTGAGAATTGTGTTCCCATGGCACGTAAAGTGCTGATAGCCATTTGCTTTATGACCTTTCTCTTGTTTAACACTCAAATTCAGAGAACTTTTAATCTAATGATTCTGCTCTTGATCTGAACAGTTAGACTAGGTTTTAAGGTGCTAAGGTTCCTTCAGGCTAAAATATTTTAGTTCTTTCTGATAAGTGAAAGGGGGCAGTGGTGATTATCCTGGAGTCAGAGTTAAGATCACAAGGAGTAAGGTGGGACCATCAGGCATGTGCAGCTGGTCAGGAACAACAGCCAAGTGTGAGTTCTGCGGTGGTGAGGCGAAGAGGCTTGGACAGCAAACCAGGTGCCACACGGAATCTCCTTGTCTGTGGAACAGATTTAACCCAGGCTTAGGGGAAATGCTTCCCTGTGTCTTGGGCATTTTAATTTTAGCAGGAATTTCAATATATTGAGGCCTACTGTATCCCAAAGCCCAATGCTAGACTCAAGTCATATAATGGAAGTAAACCACGGCCCTAGCTTTTGAGAAGCTCACTATATTGAACAAATGAAAATAGAATACCGTGGGAGCTTAAAAGCAAGGATGGTCAACTAAAGGGTCAGGCAGGGCCTGAAAGGGAAGGTACTCTATGAACTGGTTCTTTTTTGTAAAAAACATCTTTATTGGAGTATAATTGCTTTTCAATGTTGTGTTAGTTTGTACTGTATAACAGAGTTAATCAGCTATATGTATACATACATCCCTATATCCCCTCCCTCTTGTGTCTCCCTCCTTCCCTCCCTATCCCACCACTCTAGGTGGTCACAAAGCACCAAGCTGATCTCCCTGTGCTATGCGGCTGCTTCCCACTAGCTATCTGTTTTACATTTGGTAGTATATATATGTCAGTGCTACTCTCTCACTTCGTCCCAGCTTACCCTTCACCCTCCCCATGTCCTCAAGTCCATTTTATACATCTGCATCTTTATTCCTGTTCTGCCCCTAGGTTCATTAGAACCTTCTCTCTTTTTTTTTAGATTCCATATATATGTGTTAGCATATGGTATTTGTTTTTCTCTTTCTTTCTGACTTCACATGAACTGGTTCTTGAAGGATGAGAACAAGTGTATGAGGTAGAAGAGGTGCTGGGAAAGGCACAGGTGTGGTTCGTGTGAGTGAGGGGCCGTGAGCTAGGAAGTTAAGAATGCTGAACTGTGAAGGGCCTCTGTGCTTTGTATATGAGTTTAGCAGTGGGAGCCCTCTAAAGTTTTTAAGAAGAGAACTGTCATGGTCAGTTTTATATTTTAGAAACTGGTGTGGGTGGGGTGGTGAGAGTCTGGAGTGTGGGGTTAATTAAGGGCTGTTACAGGGGAAGGGATTGTGAGAAGCTGAACTGAGATCTGGTGTGTTGGGAATATAAGGTGGAAGCCGATGACAGCCGTCGCTGGGCAGTTGCCTGTAGGTGAGTGGAGAGCTGTGGCTTCAGGGATGATTGAATGGTGCCTCTGAGAGAATGGAGAGGAGGGATGGGGGGAGGGGGTCGATGGTTTTCAACAGGGACGCCAGGCGGGCTTCAGCAATCTGATGGGTTTGTTAATGAGAAGAGGGTTGGGGGCCAAATATACAGATTTAGGTCTAAGCTTTGGTGGAATCCTCAGAATGAGCAGAGGCAGAGAAGCTGTGGATGGAGGTGCAGAGGCAGGCGCTGCCAACGGAGAGCCATTGGTGAAGGTGCGAAGTCAGGGATGGAGGGAGAGTCCTCCGTGCTCAGGGCCACCGAGGGGTAAGAAGCGCTGGAAGCACTTTGAGCAGACAGGTACTTAGCCAGTCTTCTTGGAATTGATTCTTTTACCATCTGTTTTGTTTTCCAACTTTTTATGTGAAATCTTTCATACATACGCAAGAGTATGTGTATACATGTATATAATAAGGAAAATCTTCCATATCCATGTTATCCCCTTTAAAAACTAGAACAGGACCTTTGAAACTCTATCCTGCCAGAAGTTGATTGTATTGCTTCCTTAACAGGAATAAGGTGATTGTAAGCATAGAAGGCATTAAAGCTGAGGTTTAAAGAAAATGTTTTATCTGTGATTTATACACACAGCTGAGAATGCTTTTAACCAAAGGAGGAGGGAGATTCATTGTCATTCGATGAGGAGCCTCTTCTCTTCCAGAGCTGGCGAGAGAGGGAGAGGGAGAAGAAGCATGGGTCTGGTGTGCTTGATGGGCTTGGGAAACTGTGTGTGCTGGATGCTATTTACAGTCCTGATGAAGGAACAAATTGCGAAACAATTGAGAAACAATGAGTTGTTCCAGTTTTATGTTTCCTATTTCTTTGAGCAGTGGGGTCTAATATGTTAAGTATTTCTGACCTGGCATCATCATGCTTTCATCTCTGCAGTGGGACTAATAATTTGCAGGGGATTTTGATGAATACATGAGTTTGAGAAAATGGGGAGTGGAGGGCTTTGAGTTTGTCAGGGGTGTGGCTGGGAGGTTGATTTCCTGTCATATTTAGGGATGTCTGTGCGTGTGCTGAATCAGGAAAGGAGCCCCAGATCACTGTAGCAGTGAAGTGGTGGAGAAAGTGTAAGCTGTCCTCCCTCTTGTCAGGTCTGCACGAGCATGCTCCCCAGCTCCGCCTTGGCTGTCTATACCAGGCCTCAGTGAGCTCACAGTGAAGGGCTAGCTGGTCAGCACTTTAAGCTTTGTGGGCCCTGTTGTCCCCATCCCAGCCACTCAGCTCTGCCCTCTTACTGCGGAAGCAGCCACAGGCAGCCCATGAGCACATGGGCCTGTCTGGGTTCTACTCAAACCTTATTTGTAAAACCAGCTAGTGGGCCGGTGGCCTGTAGGCCAGAATTTGTGGACCCCTTGGCCAGACTCACAGATAGTTTTTGTATAGGGTACTGGAGCCGAGAATGGTCATTACTTCTTTAAGGGTTATATGAAAAGAAGACTATCTGACAGAGGCCATATGTAGCCAGCAAGCCTCAAATGTGTGCTGGCCAGCCCTCTCCTGGCCTTCTTTGTGGGAACCAGACAGCCCCGCAAGCTGTGGGGAAGCTGGGAAGGGAGCGTTTGAACCCTTGGGCCTCTGAGTTTTCTGATGTAGAATCTGTAAGCTTGTCTTCTGTGAAATCTTTCAGCTTTAAAGGGGGGTAGTCTTTGGCTTTTTCTGCACCATCCCCTTGCCTGTTCTGACCCTTAGCAGAACTTGACCCCGTCAGCTTCTGTGGGACACATGAATGACACTTGGTGCTCTCATTTGCCTTCCAGTCTCTGTTGCTACTAAGTTTGCAGTCTTTTGAGAGCAGGAACTTGGTTTTGATTCATTGTTTGTCCCCCAAGTTCTTAGTACATAATAAGGCCAGTGAGTGCCTGGGTAAATGGATGTCATTAGTGTTAATCGCTACTGAAGTTGTACTAGTGTTCTCATGGTCTGTGGAACTGCTTTTAACTTTTAACTGTATAAACAGTAAAATAACCCTCGGAGGTGTCTGCAGTGGAACCAAGTGTGCTCTTAGTGAAGTATCTGAGATTTGTATAGTGTGACCCAAACTCTCACAGAATCTCCGTGGCCCTGAATTAGGATCAGGGGTGTACTTTCAGGGGTGGGGGGTGAGGAGCTGATGGGGTGCCAGTCAGGAACTGTTGTGGGTGTTTCACACACAGCATTAATTCTCAGACACCTGAGAGACCCATGGGTTGTCCCTGCGGCTGAGGAGCTGAGAGGCTGTGAGTGAGGACACTACCTTGTGCAAATCCAAGTGGAAAGCATTGTACCTCCCAGGATTGCTGTGGGGATTCAATAATTTACTCTCTGCCAAGACTGCAGGCAGTCCCCAATGGAGGTATAACTGTCAGTCTTTTCTTTGTTTTGCTGTTCCTGCTCACTCTTTTTTAGATATACTGATAGTAAGCAGTTTGCCCCTTCGTTGTCAGGTTGTTAATAAGTAATAAGGCCTTTGAGGTTTTATTTATTTATTTATTTATTTATGGTACGCGGGCCTCTCACCGCCCTGGCCTCAGGCTCCAGACGCGCAGGCCCAGCGGCCATGGCTCACAGGCCCAGCTGCTCCGCGGCATGTGGGATCCTCCCGGGGCACAAATCCGTGTCCCCTGCATCGGCAGGTGGACTCTCAACCACTGCACCACCAGGGAAGCCCGGCCTTTGAGGTTTTAAATCACTCTTCCAACCACCAAGTTATCCTGACTACTGTGAAGTTAGTCATTTACATTTAAAAGATGTAAGTTTTGCCAAATTACAAGACAGACTTTTGGAGAGTAGTGTGGCAAAATGTACCGAGGGCCGTGAAAATGTTCCTGTTCTTTAATCCAGGAATCTAGGCTTTACAAGAAATACAGTGCAGGGAAATTAAATTCAAAAGAGTATGTGAAGATGGTAATAGAGAGAAAGAAGAACCATTCAGAAACACAGGGATGCTTGTTTGCAGCAGGCTCACTGAATGAAGCAAGAGCAGTATAGTGAGGAAACGCAGAAACTGCCCCTGGCATGCGTACATGGGACATTGATTGATTGATTGCTGCATTGGGTCTTTGTTGCTGCGCGCGGGCTTTCTCAAGTTGCGGCAAGTGGGATTCTCATTGCAGTGGCTTCTCTTCTTGCGGAGCACAGGCTCTAGGCGCATACTTCAGTAGTTGTGGCACACGGGCTTAGTTGCTTTGTGGCACGTGGGATCTTCCTGGACCAGGGCTCAAACCTGTGTCCCCTGCATTGGCAGGCAGATTCTTAACCACTGCGCCACCAGGGAAGTCCTGTACATGGGACTCTTAAGAAAGAAAGCCGTACATGGAAGCAACCTAAGTGTCCATCAACAGGTGAATGGATAAAGAAGTTGTGGCACATATATACAATGGAATATTACTCAGCCATAAAAAGAAATGAAATTGAGTGATTTGTAGTGAGGTGGATGGACCTAGAGTCTGTCATACAGAGTGAAGTAAGTCAGAAAGAGAAAGACAAATAACCGTATGCTAACACATATATATGGAATCCAAGAAAAAAAAAAAAAGGTCATGAAGTACCTAGGGGTAAGACGGGAATAGAAAGACAAATAACCGTATGCTAACACATATATATGGAATCCAAGAAAAAAAAAAAGGTCATGAAGTACCTAGGGGTAAGACGGGAATAAAGACACAGACCTACTAGAGCATGGACTTGAGGATATGGGGAGAGGGAAGGGTAAGCTGGGACAAAGTGAGAGAGTGGCATAGACATACGTACACTACCAAACGTAAAATAGATAGCTAGTGGGAAGCAGCGGCATAGCACAGGGAGATCAGCTCGGTGCTTTGTGACCACCTAGAGGGGTGGGATAGGGAGGGAGATGCAAGAGGGAAGAGATATGGGAACATATGTATAACTGATTCACTTTGTAATAAAGCAGAAACTAACACACCATTGTAAAGCAATTATACTCCAATAAAGATGTTTAAAAAAAAGAAAGCAAGCCATACAGTGGGCAGATGGGAGGGAGGGAACTGTGGGATTTTTTTCTCTTTTGTTTTCCTTTTTTGCCGAATGTTGTAACATGGTAACACTTTTTTTAAAAGAAACTTTTTTTTTTTTAATTGAAGTGCTTCAACTTAGGAGATCATGTTGTTACGTGAAACAACTTTTTAGGTCATTAATTGGAGGAAAAAGAGGGAATGGCCATGATCTACTGGAAGACAAAACAACTGTAGTCAGTGGTTAAGCAGGCATAGGCCCTGCCTATCCCAGGGTTCTCCCTCGGGCTGCTCCAGAACCAGCCTTGGTGATGACTCTGCAGTTGTCACCTCCTAAAGAGGTGGAGACTCTGGGTGAAGTTACTCTGGTATAGATTCTGTGCTTCAAAAAAGTTAAGGGGAGGAAATGCTAACAGCAAAATAGGTTTTCCCAAAATTTCATGTATTCGCAACTTTCCAGAACACTTTTTAGGTGAAGAGAGACCTCTGTACTTCTCTTGCAGAAGGGGCATTCCAGATGGGGTGTTGCTGAAGAGAAGGGACTGTGCTTTTCTTTTTCTTTCCTTTTTTTTTTTTTTTTTTTTTGCGGTATGCGGACCTCTCACTGTCACGGCCTCCTCTCCCGTTGCGGAGCACAGGCCCCAGATGCGCAGGCTCAGCGGCCACGGCCCACGGGCCCAGCCGCTCCGCGGCACGCGGGACCCTCCCGGACGGGGGCACAAACCCGCGCCCCCTGCATCGGCAGGCGAACTCCCAACCACTGCGCCACCAGGGAAGCCCCCCTTCCTTTCTTTAAAAAAATTTATTTATTTATTTATTTTTGGCTATGTCGGGTCTTTGTTGCTGTGTACATGGGCTTTCTCTAGTTGCAGAGAGCAGGGCTACTCTTCGTTGCGGTGCACAGGCTTCTCATTGCGGTGGCTTCACGGAGCACAGGCTCTAGGCGCGCAGGCTCAGTAGTTGTGGCACGTGGGCTTAGTTGCTCCACAGCATGTGGGATCTTCCTGGACCAGGGCTCGAACCTGTGTCTCTTGCATTGGCAGGTGGATTCTTAACCACTGTGCTACCAGGGAAGCCCGGGACAGTGCTTTTCTAACCGACTCTAGGTGGTTCCAGGTGTGTGGGGCAGACTCACAGGGGAGCTCCAAGAGTGGGTGGCCGGGGGTGTCATGCTTAGGTGAGAGCTCTTGCGTCTGAGCTTTTCCATGAAAATTTTCACGTTTTCATTTTGAGGCTCAGATGATGATTCCTGTACAAGATGCAGTATGGGGTTTTTTTCTTTTTAATTATAATGCAAGTATATACTCCCTTTTCTGGTTTTTATATTTTGAGGGGCACAAAGTCCTTTGTCATCTCTCTGGGTGCCCGGGGAAGTGTGCAGGGTGCATGCCCTAGATTAGGACCAGAAGGAAGAGTGTGTGGTGGTTGTGATGGGCCTAAGGAAGAAGGCAGCTGAACTTACTGGGGATTTAAAAATAATTTTAAAAATTGAGACCAGGTATCTGTATGTGTAAACAAAAGCTTCCTGTGAAACAGAGATATGTGGGAGGGGTGCTATGCACCTAACGTTAATATTCAGGATATTAACGTCGATTGCATTACAAACTACAGAGGGTAAAACAGTGTGACAGGACCTTCTTAATGACTGAGAATATGGAGAGGGAAATAATGTTATTGGGTTAATTGGTTTATTTTAAAAGTTTGACAAACACTGGTATAGAGTAAGATTTTTCTCTTAATTTTCTCTCTCTCTGAAGGTATCCGAGCCCACCAATGGGATCTGTATCAGCACCCAGCCTGCCTACAGCAGAAGAAAATCTGGAATATGTACGAACTCTCTATGATTTTCCTGGGAATGATGCCGAAGACCTGCCCTTTAAAAAGGGTGAGATCCTGGTGATAATAGAGAAGCCGGAAGAACAGTGGTGGAGTGCCCGGAACAAGGATGGCCGGGTAGGGATGATTCCCGTCCCTTATGTGGAAAAGCTTGTGAGGTCCTCGCCACACGGAAAGCATGGGAATAGGAATTCCAACAGTTACGGGATCCCAGAACCTGCTCACGCGTATGCTCAGCCTCAGACCACGGCTCCTCTGCCTGCAGTTTCCAGCACTCCTGGGGCAGCGGTCAGCCCTTTGCCATCCACACAGAATGGACCTGTCTTTGCAAAAGCAATTCAGAAAAGAGTGCCCTGTGCTTATGACAAGACCGCCCTGGCATTAGAGGTAAAATCTACTAAGGCTGGTTTTTTGGGTTCTTTGACACTCAGTTTTCGTTCTCTTTGGCCATGGCTTGCGGGGATCTCGGTTCCCCGACCAGGAATTGAACCCATGCCGTAGGCAGTGGAAGCACGGAGTCCTAACCACTGGACTGCCAGGGAATTCCCTAAAAATGCATATTTTTAGAAGAATGGTCCCATATATTTATTTGTGTTATTTTTTTTACTCGTGTATAAATTTATATAAATTACATAAGTGAGGTGGGCCCTAAATATTATTGTATGAGAATATGGGATTTGGTACCACAGTTCCCAGCTCTTTCGTTTATTGGTAACTTATGAAAATGGTTTGTGAATCACACTGCAATGTAAATATCATTATAATATGAGTATGGTTTTTTTTTTTACTCTTCCTTAGTATCGTTGCATCACATGTGTGTTAGAGAAACTGAGATTAAGTTATTGCTTGTTCCATGTGTGTTCACCCCAAGGTCACAGTAGGGCAGAGCTGGGAGGCAGCCCAGGTGCATGGCAGGAGGATGAAGTCATGGGGCCTGTTGCTTCAGAGCAGCCTGCCCTCAGATTCAAAGGGACCTGTGATTTTTGTGGTTTTTTTTCACTGGTTATCCTCAGGTTTTTTTGGACCAAGAGTAATACCCAAGTGAACTACACCTGGAGGTTTGGTTCAGAGTCTGAGGTTACTTCTCCCTCTCATGTTGGCTCTAAGGAAAGAGCATCTGAGGCGGGGACCGGGGCTGGGGAGGACCTGGTGCTTTTATACTTCACAGTGGAAGAACAGGAAGGGAACCAGAAGAGGCTCCCTCCACAGATGGAGGCCTGGCTGAGTAGGCCTACTGGCCTTCTTATCCCCCCACAGACCTGCCCCTGCACGGTACACACCTCAGCACCCTAAAATAACTTGGGGTGTTCTGTGCTCTAAATACCTTCCAGTTTGCTTAGTGGTTTCAGGTTCTGGGAGCACTTCCACATCTCTGGTCTCCTCATGGGAGTGGGGAGCTAGGATTTAGAGTTGTGTTATGCAACTGATGGTTGGCACACCAGGATGAGATCCTGGGGGTCCAGGCTCCCAGTCAGAATTCCAAGCCCCGTAAAGGAAGTTAGGAAGTGGGTTCTTACCTAAGCCAGGATTTAAAGCCTCACTCCCTTTAGGATGCCTGTGTGTTGACTTCTGGCTCTAAGATGTGTGGTTTAGAAACCCCTCTCTCCCATGTGTGTTCTTTGGAGTGTGTACGGGGGGTTGTAGAGGTGATCACTCAGAGCTTGGGGAGTGGATACATAGGTGGGTGCCTTAGGGAGGCCGGCGTGAGGTGAAGGAGCCTGGTTCGTGAAGCATATTTAAAGATAACCCATCTTCTCGGCCGTTAACACTGCTCTTCTAGCCTCAGGCCCTGGAGATGGGTCCGAGCCTCCTCGTGACACCAGCCCAGCTGTGTCAGCCTCGTGAAAGGCTGCCTTAGGTGATTAGAGTGTTAGTGGACCCAATAAATAGACCTTTGCCAAATTCCACTTCATGGTATTTCCTGTGCTGTGTGTTTAAATGAGACTTTCAGCTATGCCATAAATAAGTATTTCTGTGAATTATGTTATCTTCTAAAACTGATGCCTGTTGGATCTTGTTAAAAAGAGTCCCCTCTTGGGACTGTTGCAATTAGGTTACCAGGAAAAGTATTAAAATTAAAATAAGAAAGGTGAGACAAGTAGGACAAAATGTGCCAGTAATTGAAGCTTCATTATTCCCCTTGAGATGGTGTTACAAAGTGAGGATGGTTCAGGTGAACTTTACTTCCTGAGGTAGTTCACAAGGTTTTTTCATAAAACTTGAGTTTTGAAAGAACATTCCTGCACGTGAAGAGAGGTCTTTGTTTAGACACTTTGCTCTCTTGCTCACCTCTTTTCAGGAAGCTAGTTGATCCTTGGGATTTGGTTTGAAAGGGGAGCCTCCCATGCCCTTGGTGGAGCAGGGCTGGAAGGGCTCCTGGGAAGCAGGGGTGTTCTCAGGTGGTAGGGAGTGGCGAAGGCCTTTTCAAAGATAGATCATTGGCAGAAGAGAATGTTTGGAGCAAGGGTGCTGTGGTCATTAGAAAATAACCTGCAGTCCAAGTTGTGTCTTCTGACACAGCGGCCCGCATTCGAGTCCCAGCTGTTCCTGGTGTGATCTTGGGCACGTTTCTCAAATTCTCTAAGCCTAAAAGGCACGCTGGCTCTGAGAGTTGATGTATGTTTGTTAATCATCCATTCATGCATCCAACTTGTGAGGGGTGCCTTGTAGGATCCTGCCACCAAAGAGCTTGCCACCTAATGAAAGATTAGAGGCAGAAACCAGCAGTGTGGTAAGTGATCTGATAGCACAGAATAGGTGGGAGCAGAGATGGAGGTAGGAGATGGGAATGTGGGTGGGTGTTGGTCTGGGAAGGCTTCCTGCAGCAGGTGACCCTTGAACTGAGCTAACTAGAAGTTAGCTGGGTGAAGTGGGAGGAGGCATTCCTGGCAGAAGGAAGAGCTTGCAGGAACAAGAGAACACCGCTGTGTAGCTGCAGGTCATTGAGAGTGTTGGGTGTGTTGGGCAAAAGACAAAAGCTTGGACTCGAGCTGTGACCATATCAGCAGAGAGCTAAGCTGAGGAGATGAACAATTTTCTTGTGGCCTTCATAGAGACATGAAATCACCGTTTCTCACAACTGTTAGAGGTTCTAAAGTTTGCGGGTAGGCAGTTTACCTTTTTATTGATTGACTTTTTATTTTTTTTTTATTTTTATTTTTTTTTTTTTTCCTGCGGTATGCGGGCCTCTCACTGTTGTGGCCTCTCCCGTTGCGGAGCACAGGCTCCGGACGCGCAGGCGCAGCGGCCATGGCTCACGGGCTCAGTTGCTCCGCGACATGTGGGATCTTCCCGGACCAGGGCACGAACCCGTGTCTCCTGCATCGGCAGGCGGATTCTCAACCACTGCGCCACCAGGGAAGCCCTTGATTGACTTTTTAAAAAATTTTTTTATTTATTATTTTTGGTTGTGTTGGGTCTTCGTTTCTGTGCGAGGGCTTTCTCTAGTTGCAGCGAGTGGGGGCCAGTCTTCATCGCGGTGCATGGGCCTTTCACTGTTGCAGCCTCTCTTGTTGCGGAGCACAGACTCCAGACGCGCAGGGTCAGTAGTTGTGGCTCACGGGTCTAGTTGCTCCATGGCATGTGGGATCTTCCCAGACCAGGGCTCGAACCCATGTGCCATGCATTGGCAGGCAGATTCTCAACCACTGCGCCAGCAGGGAAGCCCTGTTGATTGATTTTTAAGTAATTTAGAGCAAATGCTTGAGTCTCTCTATAATAATAATACCAGTCTCCCATACTCATATTCCAGTATACTTCCCTGACTAGGAAAGGGCAGAAATTTGTTAGCACCTTCAGAGTTGTTCTTAGCTCTGGGCACGCACAGCCAGGAGTCTGAATGGAGCCTCATGGAGCAGTGCCCCGTGGTGTGGGCTAAGGGAATGGTGGTGAAGTGGGTTAGGGGCTGCGGGTGAGGTGTGGAGGGAGTGGGGATAGGTTGATGGAGTCAAGGAGGGCAAGTGGGTTGGTCCTTAGCTCTGTCTTCCTGATGCCTCACCTCCTACCTCAGCCTCACCATGGACACCTCCAAAAACATTCCCTTCTTCAGCAGAGGTTTCCTGAGTGCCTGGATGTGGCTGCAGGAGTGGGGAGTGCAGCAGGGAGCAATGCAGAGGGCCCGTCTTTGTGGAGCCTGGGACACAGTCTCATGTCACGGTCTCTGCTCCCACCAGGGAGAAACCAGCTGCCTCATCCCTGTCCTGTACCTGCCTAGCTCAGTGTGGGCCCCTGCAGTTGTCCCTCTTGAGGTTTTTGTTTGTTGGTTTTTTCGGTCTTACCCACCTGTATGCTTCTGGTCTTTTAAAATCCTGATTACATTATGTAGCATGTTGATCACCCCCTCGGTTTCAGGTTATCTGCAAACTTCATAAATGCATGATCCAGATCCTTCTCTGCAGCCTCTCCTGATCCATGTCTGATAATCTAAAAAAGGACAGTGAGGTTGGTCTGGTGTGACTTGTTCCTGACTGAGCCCATGCTGCCTTCCGGAGACCCTATTTCCCATTCTAAATGCTCATAAACCATCTGTCTGCTAATTGCATCCAGAATTTTGTCCAGGTTTGATCTCACGCTCACCTTTTGTGTTTCATAGAATTTGCCATCATCCCTGTTAGAACAAAAACCAAGAGACTTGACACTTCATAAGCCTGCGAGTGTTCTGTGATGTAATTCTCTGTGGCAGATGACCAGCACTGGACTGGTCCTGTTTGCCAGTGTGTTTGGTCAGCACTTGGATATCTGTCCTTATCAGCATGAGGCCATCCTTTCATCTGTGGTGCATGATTTTTCTGTGAGCTCACCAGCATGCTCAAGAAACCTGCTCTTCACTCCCATTGGGGTCATCTGCGATTGTGTTGTTTACATTTCTTGGGTTGTCTACTCCCCATTTTGAAAACCCCTAGACATTGAGTTGTATCTGGTCTCAATCTTTTTAATTGACCTTCCTAAGACCCATGGTACTACTTCCTTCACTGACTGGCCTAGAATTCCCAGATTTCTACTTCCACCAGTTGGTTTTGCTTCATTGGTTAGAATTAAATGTTCGCGTTAGCAGTTTCTTCATCGCTGCTTCCACTTACTGAGAGGAAGTTATCTACAAAGCAAATCTAGGTTTCCTCAGTGCTGATTGTGTTTTTCTGCTCTCCGGGATCAGCTGTGAGTTCCTGTGGCTGGAACTGTGTGCCCACAGTGATGTCGGGTCTGCATGTGGAGGTCTGTAAGGGTCAGAGGCATAGCCTCCCAGCGTGAGGGGGCTGCTCTGTCTCAGCGATTCCCCTCCTCACCAAGGCTTGTCAGAGATGCCCACAAGCTCACACCCACCTTCTTAAGGACTTTCATCAGGGCTGCCAGGCTCCTTCTCCATCCTTCTGTTGTTGACATGTCACTTGTCCTTAACAGCATCGAGTTTTAGGAATTCTGTACCTAAGGTAACTTTTTATTTTTCTAGCATATCATATTCTCATTGGATTGTGAATTAGAGAAAATTCTTAAAAGGGTTTTGTTCCTCTTACTATGTAAATTGAGTGAGAGTACTGTGAAATTGGGGCCCTGGTTTTGTTCAGACAAGGCCAGTCCCAGCCTGGTCATTAAGCTAACCTCAGTTTTCCATACGTGGTAATAGCTGTTGTGTAAGGAGAACCATCAGCTAGGGGCTTCACAGAGAATATTTTAGTTGATCCTCATAGCTGCCCCATTTTATGCACTTACAACTTGAGGTTTGTTTAATTTGTTGACAGTCTCATAGTTGGTATGTGGTAGAGCTAGGACTCAGCCCACACAGTCTTTCTTTAAACAGCTTTATGGAGATAAAATTCACATATTGTACAATTTACCCGTTTAAAGTGTACAACTCAGTGGTCTTTGGCATGTTAGATTATTCATTTTTTAAAAAATTGTGATGAAATGTGCATAACAGAATTTGCCCTTTTCAAGTGTACAATTCAGCGGCATTAATTGCATTCACAGTGTTGTGCAGTCATCAGCACTGTTTCCAAAACTTTTTCCTCACCCCAAACTATAACCATTAAGCAGTAACTCCCCACCCTCCGCTCCTGAGGCCCTGGTGGTAACCTCTAGTCTACCGTCTATCTTTATGAATTTGCCTATTCTAGATACCTTATATAATAAATGGAATCATAAAGTATTTGTCCTTTGGATTGGGCTTATTTCACAGCATAATGTTTTAAGGTTCATCCATGTTATAGCAAGTATATTTATTCTTTTTATAGCTAAGTAAAATTCCATTGTATGGATAGAGACCACATTTTGTTTATCCATTCATTAGGTAATGGTCATTAGAGTTATTTCCACCTTTTGGTTATCGAGGCTAGTGTTACGAAAGTTTATCTACACGTTTTTGTTTGAATACCTGTTTTCAGTTCTCTAGGGTATATGCCTAACAGTGGAATTGCTGGGTAGCTCTTTGTTTAACTTTTGAGGCCAGCTAAACTGTTTCCACAGTGGCTGCACCATTTTACAGTCCCACAAGCAATCCACAGTTCTCCACATCCTCATCAACACCTGTTATTTTCCTTCTTTTTAAAATTTATAGCCATCCTACTGACTATAAAGTGGCATCTTGCGGTTTTGATTTGCACTTCTGTAGTTACTAATTATGTTAAGTGTCTTTTCCTGTGCCTCTTGGCCATTTTTATATCTTCTTTAGGAAAATGTTCAAGAGCTTTGCCCATTTTTAAATTAGGTTGTTTGGTTTTTGTTGTTGAGTTTTAGGAGTTTTTCATATATTTTGGATATTAAACTCTTATCAGAGGTATGATTTTTAAATACTTTTTCCTGTTCTGTAGGTTGTCTTTGTACTTTCTTCTCAGTGTACTTTAATGCATGTTGTTGATTTTGATGAAGTCCATCTTATCTATTTTTATCTTTTGCTGCTTGTGCTTTTGATGTCATGTCTAAAAATCCATTGCCAAATTCAGGGTCATGAAGATTTACCACCATGTTTTCTTCTAAGAGTTCTATGGTTTTAGCTTTTACATTCAGGTCATGTATCCATTTTGAGTTAATTTTTTGTATATGGATTGACGTGGGCATCCAAATTCTTTCTACCTGCAAATTCTTTGCGGGTAGAAAATCCAGTCGTACTGGTACCATTTGTTGAAGAAATTGTTCTTTCCCCATTGAATGGACTTGGCACCCTTTTCAAAAATCAGTTGGCCAGGGAATTCCCTGGTGGTCCAGTGGTTAGGACTTTGTGCTTCCATTGCAGTGGGCATGGATTCCATCCCTGGTCGGAGAAGTAAGATCCCCCAAGCCTCAAGATGTGGCAAAAAATAATAATAATCAGTTGGCCAGAGATGTATGAGTTTATTTATGAACTCTCAGTTCTATTCCATCGATCCGTATGTCTGTCTGTGTGCCAAGACCACGCTGTTTTGATTTCCATAGCTTTGTGTAGTGGGTTTGAAGTCAGGAAGTATGAGTCCTCCAACTTTGTTCTTCTTTTTCAAGATTGTTTTGGCTATTCAGCATGCCTTGCAGTTCTATATGAATTTGAGGATCAGCCTTTCCATTTCCGGGGGCGGGGGGCGGAAAAAAGCTGTTACAATTTTGATAGAAATTGTGTTGAATTTGTAGATCACTTTGAGTAGTGTTGACACCTTGAAAATATTGTCTTCCTATCCACGAATACTGGATGTCTTTCCATTTATTTAAGTCTTCTTTAATTTCTTTTAGCAGTGTTTTGTGATTTTTGGTGTACAAGTCTGTCACCTTGGTTAAATTTATGCTGTTACTTTATTCTTTTAGATGCTATTGTAAATGGAATTGCATTCTTTTTTTTTTTGGCTGCACCATGCAGCTTACAGGATCTCAGTTCCCCAACAAGGATTGAACCTGGCACAACAGTGAAAGCGCCGAGTCCTAACCACTGGACCTCCAGGGAGTTCCCTGGAATTACATTCTTATTTGCTCACTGCTGGTGTATAGAAACACAACTGATACTGTGTGTTGATCTTGTACCCTGCAAATTCGCTGAGTTTTATTAGCTCTAATAGCTTTCTTCTGGAATCTTTCTATATATAGGATCAGGTCATCTATGAGTGGAGATGGTTTTACTTCTTCCTTTCCATAGCCCACCTCCTCTTGCACTATGGCATACCTTTAACCCCTGACGCATCCTAAAATAAAACCCGTGTGTTTTCATAAGAAGTGTTAACCAGTAAGTAGCCCTCTTGAACCAAGTTACTGCCCTGAAGGATAATAGCAATTTTAAAGAGACTGGGTCTTCAATATTAAAAACCAGTCAGTAGGGCTTCCCTCATGACGCAGTGGTTAAGAATCCGCCTGCCAATGCAGGGGACACATGTTTGAGCACTGCTCCGGGAAGATCCCACATGCCACGGAGCAATGAAGCCTGCATGCCACAACTACTGAGCCTGCACTCTAGAGCCCACGAGCCACAACTACTGAAGCCCGTGCTCCGCAACAAGAGAAGCCACTGCAATGAGAAGGCTGTGCACCACAATGAAGAGTAGCCCCCGCTCACCGCAACTAGGGAAAGCCCACGCGCAGCAGCCAAGACCCAACGCGGCCAAAAATAAATAAATGAAGAAATAAATTCATTTTTTAAAAAAAAAGCACCAATCAGTAGCATCCGGTTGTAGGTGAGGGTACATGAGGCCACTTGATGGCTGCTCAGGGCACATGGACACGGAGGGTTTGATTCAGGTGCAGGTGCCCAGAGCACACGGGATGGTGTTAGAGCAGGCAAAGGGCCCAGGCAGCTCCACGAGGGCGGGCAGGCTGTCTGCTTCTTTCTGTCTTGTGTCCTTCCAGGCCTGGCACATGGATGTTCAGCATGCGTTAAATGAGTGAACAAATGAAAGCCACAAATGGCAGAATGAAAGCTGCCTGGTGATTGTAGCATGTGGGTTTTTTGCTTTGTTTTATAACCTTTCTTGGGTTATGGACCCCTTTGAGAATCTGGTGAAAGCTGTGGACTCTTTCTCCAGAAAAACAACATATATTAATGTATTTACATATAGTTCTGCATATACTTTGAGGATCTTTAATATCTGAGACCCATTCCTGTCATCAAAGTTAGGACTTCTGACTCCAGTGTAACCCATTGCGCTCCTGATCTTGTTTTTATGGAGCCTGACTGGGGAAGCAGAAAGCTACTGTGGCAGCCAGTGCCGGGCCCTCCAGGGTTAGGACTGCTCTTTGAATCAGGTGCCAGAAGACAGGTGGCAGAGTAATTTCCAGAGCTCCTGTTCACACTCGGGACAGGCAGGGCTCTAGGAGACCATGGCCACATCAGGAAGTATCCTCTTGGCATCTCCTCTTCCTACCCCTCATGTCAGCCTCACACAGAACGGAGCCTGCAAGTGTGTGCTCCATCTTAGAGTTGAAGCAAACCCTCCCCAGTGCGCTGGCAGTTCTTATCATGAGGAGGACTGTCACAGGGTGACAGTAAAGGAAATAAGGACGTAAGGAATGTCTTCTCCATCTGTTGTTTGGGTTGGCCACACCTTCCAGGCTCACAGTGGTCCTTGAGCTGAGTTGGTACCCAACCACTTCAAGATTTATCTGCCTTCCAAAGTGAGTGCTGCTTTGGGCTCAGCCCTTCTACCATGAAGCCCAAGGAAGGGCACCGGACCAGCACTGAGAGCTCCCAACCGTGCTGGGCCCTGGACCCAAGGGGCTGTGTGGTCAAGCCGTGGAAGAAGCCAGTCCACAGCCAGTCCCATCCCATGTGTGGTGTTCTGGGGCTTGGACCCCGTGGAAGGGGGCCTTCAACTGAGGTAGAAAACAGCACGAGGAGTGACAGGCTGTGTTTTGACATGTGAGGGCTCCTGCAAGGCCAGAGTGTGGCATTAATGGTCAGGTGGCCATCAGAAGTATCCCAGCCCTTCTACCCTCCTGGGCTGCACCCAGCCGGGCTCTGCTACTCAGGGTCCTTCAGGCGAAGCCCTCGTCCTCGCCCCTGTGCTCTGCAACCTGGACTCAATACTGCTTTTCTGCCACTCGCTTTTTGCACTGTTTTTATCTAACAGACATTTGCTGAGTGTCTGCCACGTCTAGACAGTGGGTTATTTATTGTCTGTCTCATAGTGAAGAGGGTAGGAACTGCAATTGATGTGCAGCACATCTGACTGAACTGATAAGGCAGAATTAGCAGAAGGTACCCTGTGAAGACCATCACAGTCAGGAGTGAATTGGCAGGGTTGTGGGTGGGATGTTCTAGCACCTTCCTCTGCATCCTCCCATGGTCTTCCTCTTTGTTTGGGACCCTTCGCAGTGACGTATCAGACTTCGAGTCTTCAGGCCTTCCCCTCATCCCCCGTCGGTTTTGAGAGGACCCTTGTTACTGGCAGGGTTGAAAACCCACTTTAGTACAGTGCTTCTCCATGCTGGTTCCAGTTCTCCCGGAACCAGCCAGAGGACAGTGACAACTGGTCGAGGGCATGATCGTGGGGTGGAGACTGGTCTACTCAGGAATCTCTGCGCCAATAGCAGCTACTGTTTACTTCACTCGGTGTTGTGGTTAACACTTCCATTTAGTACTTCCTTTAATTATTGCAAGAACCTTCCGAAGTCAAAAGGAAATGGAGACTTGGACAACTTGAACAGTTTGTCACAGTAATGTAGCCCTAAAAGTGGCAGAACCAGGACATTGGCCCAGCCGTGCCCCACTCCAAAGGTCATAGCATGAGTCACTGCATGGTGCCACCCTAAACCTGCTTTAAGCAGGGACTGCTTACCTCCCACTGTTGTAGATCTGAGATCTTAGTTTCAGGTGTGTCCTGAGTACACTGTACAGAATCCAGCCCATCTCTAGTGGTGGCCGCCCAGAGCCCTTCCTGCTCTCAGTGGCGGCGTGTGCAGCTTTATAAGGCCGTTTATGGGAGCTAGGATTGTCTTTAAGGTGTGTTTGACTTTGGTCAGGGTTGCTTATGTTCCTTCAGTTGTGGAAGCTGAGCAGAGATCCAAGGTTTCTTAGGACCAGCTTGGCGGTGCTGGGCAGTAGCCTGGAACATGGTTTTTAACATCTTACGCTGTGCAGTCATGTAGTCGCACTTCCAGTACATCACGTCCCTGCATCTGTCATACAGCCCATCTCTGGGGAAGACCTTGGCAGGTTTGAGAAACTGAAAGGAAGCCACTGTGATTGGGGTGAGGGTCAGAGATAGGAAGAGTCAGGGACCAGAGGAGGCAGAGCCTTGGAGACAGGAGTTTGGATGTTGCTCTTGTGCAGATAAATGGTGTTGGGGGTTCAAAGGTAGAGCAGTGAACTAATTATGTTTTCAAAAGGTCTGTCTTCTACTGTCCTTAGGACCTTGTGCCTGTCACTTCTGTCCTCAGAACCTTGCTGCTTACTCGGCCATCTGTCTCTAGCACGTGTGGACAGCAGCCTGTCGTTTTTTCTCTTTTCCTTGATTCTGCAGACTTCCCTGGAAAGTTTACAAGAGCCCTGTGACATAGAATGCGAAATCAGCGAAACCAGCCTCCTCCCTCTGAGAGTGCTGTGTGGGGGTGGGAGATGAGGAGCAGAATGGAGCCCCCATGGGGCAGAGGGGCAGCGGAGCAAGAGGGAGGTGAAGTCTCCTGCTTCAGGTGCCTCAGGGCGCCAGCGGGAGGGGACTGGCCCGGGGCCATTGACCTGTGCCCATTGACCTGGGCCCCAGGAGTTCCTTGGTGGTAGGTGGGGACCAGGCTCGGGGAGAGGAGGGGTTGGGAGCTGGGCTGAATGGCGAGGGTGGCAGGGTATGGAAGGTGGCTGGGCTGGTAGAGCCAGGCAGTTGGGGATGGGGGGCACCTGGAGGAGGGGGCATTAGCAAGAGGTCTCGGTGTGTTCCTGGCCCCCGGACTGGAGGAATAAGCTCAACCAGGATGTGGGAGAGGGCTGCTGGGGCCAGGTTTTCAGGAAGGTGAGATTTTTTTCTTGCACATTTATCAAACATCAGCTAAGGCAGGCTAAGATTACAAACTTGAGGCAAAATATATGCACTCTGAGCATCCAGAGTCCAGGTGAAGATAGAAAAGCATAGATAAAGGAACTCCCAAAGTATTTTTTGTAAGGTGTCGAATGAGTGGATCAAACAAAAACTTCAGTCTTGGGGAGAAGCCGTTGATCCTGATACCTGCCAACAGCACCCATCAGCCAAAACTGCGTTATATTTGTTTCTTTTTAGTCTCAGCTATTCTGGCCTTAGTCTTTTTTTCTTAAAACATCATTGTCAGAGTCTGATCTGGCTCTGAGTGCAGGCCTACCTACAGACTGCCCAGGGACCCTCAGGCCATCATCCCTTTGCACCACAGCGTCCACTTGGGCATTAGCTCACCTGGTCCCTCTCCCCTTTGCTCACCGCATCTTCTTTACAGGCACGCACGCACAGACCCTCTTATTTGTCCTTGCCGTTTCTTTCTTGCTTTTTGGGGAAGTTTTTTAAATTAATTAATTTATTTTTGGCTGCATCGGGTCTTCGTTGCTGCGTGTGGGCTTTCTCTAGTTGTGGTGAGAGGGGGCTACTCTTCGTTGCGGTGCGCGGGCTTCTCATTGCAGTGGCTTCTCTTGTTGCGGAGCACAGGCCCTAGGCGCACGGCTTCAGTAGTTGTGGCATGCGGGCTCAGTAGTTGTGGCTTGCGGGCTCTAGAGTGCAGGCTCAGTAGTTGTGGCACGCGGGATTAGTTGCTCTGCAGCATGTGGGATCTTCCCGGACCAGGACTGGAACCCGTGTCACCTGCATTGGCAGGCGGACTCTTAACCACTGTGCCACCAGGGAAGTCTCATGTCCTTGTCTTTCCTTATACTTATTTCAGTACATTGATTATATTGTATATTCTGTAAGTCATTTTGTAATGGTGTCAGTAGTTTTATATCCATGAATTTTCATTTCTTTGCTATTTCATTATTTTAAAAATAAAGACAGGCAATCATTTTCTTAGCTGAAAAGGAAATAAGGAAAGAACATGCTCTCATATGTTGGAGAGAGAGAGTGCCAGTGAGGCTCCCCACATTGGTGGCCTTGTTGTGCTCCAGGCACGAGACAGCTGGTTCCTGCAGTGAGGACTTGAGGAGGCCAAGGGTCTGGGGGAGGTAGGGGTGTGGGTGGCTGCAGGGCCTGGGTTTGTAGTATCCCAGCAGCTCCTGCTTGCAGAGGATTCTCTCTGCTCACCTAGGCCCCATCTTAATTTTTGTGTTAAATGAGTTTCATCTCATGTCTTAAGTTTGTGCTTAAATATTTTTTTTTAATGGAATAAGACAGATTGGACACAAGTCATGACTGCAGATCCCCATTGACATCAGCTCCCCTTGATCTTCAGCTTTGTGATTTCTTCACAGTCTCCACTGCAACTCAAGGTTCCATCTGCAGTAGAGCTTTCCTTGGATCTGATCTGGCAAATGTCTTCACTAGAGACAGCAATGTGGTCATAATCAGAGTTTTCCTCTTTTATGACTTCTGTATTGTAGGAAAAGAATATACAAATTATAAAGCTAAATCTTTGGCACACTTCAAAGAATATGAATTTATTTTTAATTATCATAAACGTTGTGGGCATATACCCTGAGAAAAACCATAATTCAGAAAGAGTCATGTACCAAAATGTTCATTGCAGCTCTATTTACAATAGCCAGGACATGGAAGCAACCTAAGTGTCCATCATCGGATGAATGAATAAAGAAGATGTGGCACATATATACAATGGAATATTACTCAGCCATAAAAAGAAACGAAATTGAGTTATTTGTAGTGAGGTGGATGGACCTAGAATCTGTCATACAGAGTGAAGTAAGTCAGAAGGAGAAAGACAAATACCGTATGCTAACACATATATATGGAATCTAAGAAAAAAAAAGTCATGAAGAACCTAGGGGTAAGATGGGAATAAAGACACAGACCTACTAGAGAATGGACTTGAGGATATGGGGAGGGGAAAGGGTAAGCTGGGACAAAGTGAGAGCGTGGCATAGACATACATACACTACCAAACATAAAATAGATAGCTAGTGGGAAGCAGTGGCATAGCACAGGGAGATCAGCTCAGTGCTTTGTGACCACCTAGAGGGGTGGGCGGGAGGGAGATGCAAGAGGGAAGAGATATGGGAACATATGTATATGTATGACTGATCCACTTTGTTATAAAGCAGAAACTAACACACCATTGTAAAGCAATTATACTCCAGTAAAGATGTTAAAAAAAAAAAAAAGTTGGCGTGATATCCTAGTTATGAATAAGAAAGACATTTCTCTTTCTGCCACCTATGAATAAAAACATTGTTACTTGGAGAAAGGGAGCAATACTTGAACTCTAAGCACTAGTCTTAAAACAATCTGTATTTTAGAAGTCTACTAAAGACATTTTAAAACTTAACTCTTATTTTAAATTAGTTTATTCTTTCCCCCAAATTTTTATTTCCTTTTAAGGGAAAACGAGAAAACTTGTCTTTTCAGTTGTAATTTTTTTTTCCACTGAAGTATTTTACAACTTAATTTTTAATACAAGTCTTAAAATAGAATTACCAGTTGTTAACCTTCAAATTTTAATTGTTCCACCAACTTAGCTGTTAAAGTTGGGTGATGACATAAGTTTGAAAATAAATATAATAATTTAATTTATAAATACGTGTAGTTAGCTTTTTACACCTTGTTTTTCTCATATACATATCTAGTACTTGGTTACAAAAATCTGAATACTGTAGTGCATTTATTTTTGTCTTGCAACTTGTCATTATGTAAAATCTAGTTCTTAATTACTGGACTAAGTCTACAAGCCGTCTTACAGTAAAGTTGAATTTGTAGTTTTCCTAAATAAGAGGAGTTTGAGTCAGAATTCAGACTGGGAACTTAGGGACTCTCCCCCCCATTTTTTAAAATTTAAACTGAATTTATACTGTGTTCTAACCAGGGAGCCTCAGGGGATAACACTCTTCTGTTGTCATTTTGGCAAGTACTCCCGAGTAAGCTGGTCTCCACAAGGCAAGAGGTTCCATTTGTTAATAGCGCTGTTGTCCATGTAAGTGTTGTGACTGCAGTCGGTTTGGGGAATTAAGCAGTTGGTGTGCTGGTTCGAGCATTCCAGTGAGCAAGTGGGGTGATGAAGTCAGAAGTGCAGGGTGTGGGGGAGACCTCAGGACAGGGATGCGACGTTAGGGCAGAGAGTGGCTGAGGAGCCAAGGGGTCCTCGTGCAGCTGGGCTGGGCTGCCCTGGCCCCCCTGCTCCAGCCTACCTTACAGGAGGGTGGAGTGTGTGGAGGATCAAGGGTGAGCCCTGCAGCAAGAACCCTCAGAAAAGGCAGCCACACAGCCAAGTTGCTGACTTGCAGCGTCTGCTGAATCGAACTCTGGCCCCCACAGCAGCTGCTGGCGGTACGTTTCCTTCTCCGTCCCCAGCTTTTCCCCAGCCTGAGCCTTCGATTTCGTACACAAGTCAGGATGAAATCACCACCTGGACAGACTGGGTGGGCACGGGCAGTGTTCAGTCCTCTGTTTTGCACCGGCGTCACCTAATCACCGAGTCTCCCACCCCCGTGAGCCAAGTGATGTCCTGGTGCTTCCATACAAATGGCTCGTCTTGTGTGGACCAGGAGCCATCTTAGAGCCTGGAGTTTGGTTTTAAGAGTGCAGTAGCCAGCCCTGTAACCTGAACGCCTGGGAGCCAGGAAGGGCAGGTGTGGTTCTGCCCGGGGCCCTGGGCACCTCTGGGGCCCTTGGTCACTCTGGGCCAGCAGTCAGCTCTCTAGCCCAGCAGCGTTAGCAGAAGATGCCTTTTCCCAAATGAAATACTCCATGGAACCCCATAGATGTCAGGTTAAAAGTTTTTTAATATAAAGGTGTTTTGTAAATTGAGATTTACAAGAATTAAGGCAGTTGGGGGGGTGGTCAACTTTTACAATGGGCAGAAAACATTGGAAATAACGTGAATGGTAGATACCATCTTGTGTTAACCCCCCTCAACCAGCTCACTTCTGAGTGTACTTTGTTGCCTGGTGAGAGGTGTGTTTTGCCCTTTACCTTGCTATTCTCGGGGACCTTCCATTAGACACGTGGGACAGAAGCTTTGTTCCAAGGAAAGCATGTGAGCAGCAGCCAGCAGGGCAGCACGGAGTAATGGGGCAGGAACGCGCTTGACTGCTTCTGATTGTAACTTTATTTATTTATTTTTTTTTTTTGCGGTATGCGGGCCTCTCAACTGTTGTGGCCTCTCCCGTTGCGGAGCACAGGCTCAGCTGCCATGGCTCAGGGGCTTAGCCGCTCCATGGCATGTGGGATCTTCCCGGACCAGGGCACGAACCCATGTCCCCTGCATCGGGAGGCAGTCTCCCAACCACTGCGCCACCAGGGAAGCCCTGATTATAACTTTTATAAAATACACTTTTACAAGATTGAAGTCCCAATCTGGCATCTGTTGGAGTTTAAAGCACCTCCTCAGAGCTCAGGGTCTGCAGACAATTTGAAAACCACACCCAAGTCAAAATTGCTGCCTCCCCTTGATGAGCAAAGCAGCCCCTGGCTGGTGCCTGTCCTCTGGCCGTAGGTAGGATTCCTACCACCCTGAAGCTGAAGGTTGGTCTGAAAGTTCTCTGAGCTGGGCTTCCTTCCCCTGAGACTGGCCCACTGGGAGATGCTGCTGCAGGGGAGGCAGTGGACAGGGTGTTCTTGGCAGCAGCACCTCCTTCCCGTGAAATAGGGTGGAGATGGCTTTGTTTCTTTTTTTTTTTTTTTTTTTTTGCGGTACGCGGGCCTCTCACCGCTGTGGCCTCTCCTGTTGCGGAGTACAGGCTCAGTGGCCATGGCTCACAGGCCCAGCCGCTCTGCGGCATGTGGGATCCTCCCAAACCGGAGCATGAACCCGAGTCCCCTGAATCGGCAGGCAGTCTCCCAACCACTGCGCCACCAGGGAAGCCCATGACTTTGTTTCTTTTATGCACTTTTTGCGTGAGTTGAACTGTTCTCAGAGTCAGGTGTTCATTCTCTGCCGTTGGAGTTAGTTAGCCAATCTGGGGGGAAAAAGCTGCCTCAGAGCACATTCTCACGGCTGAGCAGAAGCACCCTGGGCTTGTTGGTAGCACCTCGTGTCTTTGGCATGGCCTGATTTTATTTATTTTATTTTTGTCTGCATTGGGTCTTGGTTGCTGTGCGCAGGCTTTCTTTAGTTGCGGTGAGCAGGGGCTACTTTTCACTGTGGTGCACGGGCTTCTGGTTGTGGTGGCTTCTCTTGTTGCGGAGCACGGGCTTTAGGCACACAGGCTTTAGTAGTTGCGGTGTGCAGGCTTGGTAGTTGTGGCTCGCGGGCTATAGAGCTCAGGCTCAGTAGTTGTGGCACATGGGCTTAGTTGCTCCATGGCATGTGGGATCTTCCTGGACCAGGGCTGGAGCCCATGTCCCCTGCATTGGCAGGCAGATTCTTCATTTTTTAAAAAATAAATTTATTTATTTTTGGCTGCATTGGGTCTTCCTTGGGGTGTGCGGGCTTCTTATCGCGGTGGCGTCTCTTGTGTGGAGCACTGGCTCTAGGCACATGGGCTTCAGTAGTTGTGGCTCGTGGGCTCTAGAGCACAGGCTCAGTAGTTGTGGCGCACGGGCTTAGTTGCTCTGCAGCATGTGGGATCTTCCTGGACCAGGGCTCGAACCCGTGTCCCCTGCATTGGCAGGCAGATTCTTAACCACTGCAACACCAGGGAAGCCCACAGCCTGACTTTAGGTCTAAGCATTGAGAAAAATGAGAGTCCTAAGAACAAAATGTGTCGGTTCCTTTCAGTGGAATAGCATGTGTGATTTAGTTTTCAGAGAAAACTCTGAATTCATCTTCTTTCTCCCCCTTACAGGTGGGTGACATCGTGAAAGTCACAAGGATGAACATAAATGGCCAGTGGGAAGGCGAGGTGAACGGGCGCAAAGGGCTCTTCCCCTTCACGCACGTCAAAATCATCGACCCTCAGAACCCGGATGAAAATGAGTGATGCTGCTGCCCTGTGCCTGCTGCTTCATCGTCCTGCCCCACACGCCTCCTTCAGGCAGGGAAGCGTCCTCTCGGGCAGGTCACACGCGCTGCCAACGTCCAGCTTCTGCAGCGGGCAGCCTCCCACACATTGGAATGCTCACAGTGGCTGCCCCGGCATTTGTATCATAGTCGTGTTGTCAAAGAGTAGCTGATTTTAGAGTTCTTTGGATCATAAACTGGAAACACTGGTGGAGGCACACAGGTGAGAGGAGGTGCCGAGGACAGGGCTCCCTTCTGGCCAGCGCCCCGCCTGTCCCTGGGCTGACCCAGGGTTCCGGGGGAGCTCAGGCCTACAGTGAGGCCTTGCCGCTGGGAGCCATGGGTGGTGCCGTCGCCGGCGTGGTTTTCCATGAAGAGCAGAGGAAGTGGACCCTTCAGGAGAGGGAATTCTGCCCTAAACTCCCCACGTCAGGCTTTTCTGTTTTTTTCCCCCCCTCTTGTTGTTTGGTTTGGTTTTAGAAGACTTAATTAATTAGACTGGTGTGTTCTGAACAGGTTTTTAAGTAGCAGGTTAGTTTTTGTGATGAAACGAGGGGTGGCACATGCCTCTGAAGCCGCTGTCACCGCAGGAACACAAGAAAAAGAGCCCTGAGGCAGAGGCTTGTACTGTCTTGGTTGCCGGTGATACCTTGTGTTGCCAGATAGCAAACAACCACCACCACCCAGCAGTTGTGGGCTTCCCAGCTGCGTGCACAGGCTCTTGGACGACGACGTTCCCACAGGCATCAGAGCCAGGGGCCGGGGGGTGGTGTGATTCACCTTGTTTGCTGGCTTCCTGTCCAGGCTTTCAGTGAATGCACTCCTTGAAAGTATAGGACCCAAGTTTCCTTAAAAAGTCTTTGAATTCACTAAGGAATCGTTAAATTCCACTCACTGAGGCCCAGTTCTCCCTGCCCCAGCAAGCTCCCCAGGCTGCCCAAGAGAGATGGTGCTGCTAATGCTGGTTCCATGGTTCTTGTGTCCACACTGCTCTCCAGCAAGAAAGTGTAGGCTCTGGGCCTTGGTTGATGCATTTGATGTCTAATGAAATGCATCATTAACCATTACTGATTTGATGTTAAGGTTTCCCTGTTGGCTAAAAGAGGCCTGTTCATACAAGTCATCTGGTACCAGTGTGTGACCGATCCCACGTCTATAGCACACAGCCAACTAGAATTCTGGAACCTTTGTGCAGTTCGGTGTGCCTGCCCATTTGGACCCTGCTGAAGACAGGCCTCACCTGAGAATGCATCCAGCATCCCTGGGGGTATGGTCTCAGCCTGATAAGTAACTGTCCTCCCTGAGCATCTGCTGTAGCCTCGGCCCTGCCTCCCAGGGGTCTTGAGTTTTGAGATTTCGAGCAGTTATTCTGGTCAGAACCAGCAAGGCCACCATGTTTCAATTTCTCTTTAATCAAATGTTCCGTCAGGTAGGTAACCATCATATTAAAGATTCTTGAGGGTGCTCACATAGCCCTGTCTCTCTGTGGTTTTCCTGGAAAAGGCTTCTTTGTGGGCTCTTCCTGATCAGTGAGAGCTATGGCCACCTCTTGCTCCCAAGGTGCCCGTGTTGCAGTCACCTCTTGTTCTGGGTCCAGGCCCAGCCTAGCCCCATGGCAAGTGGCACATGTGTGGCTGGGCCCCTGCCCTCTACCTGGGGATGATGCCTGCCCTGTGGCCTGTAACCCAGTACCTGAGGGGGTCTCTCACAGAAGGCGGAGACGTGTGCCTTGTCCAAAGAGAGCACACAACCTAAGGCCTTGTTAAACCAACTTTAGCCGAGAGGCTGGGCACCTTTGGATGGCAGTAGTTAGCTCAAGTACAAGAAGTATATGGCCTTTTGGAAAGCAAGGTTTCCTTCCAGCCATGTCTGCTGACCAGTAAACAGTGTGACCCACCTAATGGGGATCACTTCAGAATCAGAACACCCTGCAAACCTAGGTTTACTTCAGAAGGCATCTGTTCAGTCCGTCAGCCAAGGTGCATGTCTCCAGGGCTGCCCCAGAGATTCGGAGACCCAAATAAGGTGAGCCTTGAGCTCTGAAGTGGAGATGTGTGCCGAAAGTAGTACCTTTTTGACTTAGAACCTTATTAGTTTTTTAATCAGCCAGGGTAATTCTTTTTTTTTTCACACTAAATATACAAGAAACAGCCCAGTACCTTGGCTTTGGGCCTGGGCTCCCCAGGGGTCTGGGAAGACTCTGCTTCAGAAAGTGACTCAAATCTTCCAGAGGCATGGGCTTCCCTCTTGGGCAGGCTTCCTCTTAGGACTGTCCATTATTGCTACTTGCTCTGCTCTGTGTGTCACTTAAGAAAATGTGTGGATGTTAAAGTAGCTCACTGGGGAAGAGAACAAATTACGTGCTAAAGGAATTGACAATTTGATTTAAAATATACTTATCCTGGAAAGGGAGTTGTCCCTGTCACCTCTGCCCGGTGTTGATGCCCGGGGACACAGCTAATGAAGAGGAGGACATGTGGATGGACTGCCCTTCGACGACTTTGTCACCCAGATAGGACCCCTTCTGTGCTCACGGTCAGGAACCTGAGGAGAGAGGGCCAGCTGCTCCCTCCTGAGCCTGAGCATCTGGCCTGTTCTGACTCCCTTCTCCAGCTGTTTACACACAAGGCGGGCCGGGACCGGCGGCCACTGCTCTTGTAAAGTTTGCTCAGAGGAATATGAACATTTTATTTTTGAAAAGGGATGGTGTTTTTGTGCCAGGTGTTTATAATTTAATCTTTTAATAATATTACGTTCATTAACCTCTTAAAATGAGTGAATCCTGATTGTTTTCACACCGAACCCGAGACACCACCAAGCTCGCCCTCAGCCTCCACCCTTTGAGACCGGAGGCCTGTGTCCCTGTGGCTGCAGCCAGTGGTCCCGAGCTGGGCGTGTGCTCTCACGGAGTGGAAGGACAGTCCTCTGAGACAGGGTCGTGGTCTCTGTGGGAGGAACAGTGGCCTTGCTTCTTGACGGTCTTCACTGTGTGTTTTAAAATGACCACAACACAACACAAAACTCTTTTGACCTGTAACTTAAAGATCATAAACTTCAGGCAATAATATTTTATGTGTAAGCTTTTAAAATTATTTTTGGGGATCATAGCTTGTTTTATTTTGTGCTATAAAATTAACAGTATTAAATGACTTATATTCTTAGAATACATGGAGTGTCTTTTCTTAACAGATCAGTGCCTTTTTATTTTTGTATTCCATTTTACGTTACTGGTCCCGGCATCAGACCCTTGTTTCCATGGCCTGTTTGTACATTGTCTCAATAAAACTTGCATCAGCTGGCGGTGGCAGCAGCTTTCGTGTTTTGGTGTCTCCTCAGTGCTGCCTTGGAGGCCCTCGCCCCCCCCCCCCGCCCCCCCTCCAGCAGTTAAGCATCTGCTGGGACACCTGTGAAGCAGTGGCCACCTGGTGCTTCTGCGAGTTGCCCTGCCCAGCCCTGCTGCTGTGGACTGAGTGGAGGGGAGGGGCTTGGCACCGGCACCACTCACACCCTGTCCTCCCAGGGGCAGGGTGGCAGTTACAGGCCCGGCATCCTCCAGGTAACTTGGGTGTCCTCCCTCTAATGGGCGCCTTGTCTGAAGCATAAGTTTTGGAGCAGCCTCGTCCCTGGTCAGGCATGAAACCCACCTGCCTTTCTTAAATCCTCTGCTCTTGTCTGTGGCCCTCCTGACAGGCTCCGGGACCTTCAGCTGGCGGTATTGGGGGGCCTGCTGATTTCCCTGCCACCCCCCAGCCAGAGCTGTTCCCGCACCTATTTGTGTGCCAAGAGAGGTCCAAGTGTTGTCGTAAAACCTCCAGGAAGGTGCAACCTGGATCATCTCGAGCTGTGTTGCTGGAAAGCTTGGGAGATTCCAAATGGTCCACTCGTCCTGGAAGAAGGAAGGCCTCAGAGACGCCTTTGAAGAGTACTTTCTGCTTGGAAAGTTAAATTTTGCTCAGCAATGCTGGGCTGGATTCCTCCGTGGTGGGAACCCCTGGGAAGTGAAGCTGCCTCCCCACTGAGTGAGTGTCAGGGCTCAGGTCTTGACACTCCACAGCGTCTTTGCATCCTGGCCTGGAGTGACCCACCCTTCAAGCCCTGGCCCTGCTCATGGCTCCCCGGCAGGGGGTTGCGGCCTGTGTCCAATGGGGGGCTGCAGAGATTGGGGGGCTTCCCCTGCCCACGCCTGCTGCCCTGGGGACACCATCGCACTCAATCCCCAGGCTCCTGGGCTTGTAGCCCAAGGTAGCCTGTGCCTTGCAGCCTGGCACTGAAACGGGCATGGGCAGGGGACTCAGCTACACCCTCCAGGCCCACATGCCGGGGACAGCCCCAGGGCTCCCACTGTTCAAGCTCAGAGGTCCGAGAGAGGGGTCGGGAAGGGGAGCCCTTGGGCTGCCTCAGAGCTGCCCAGTTGGCCAAGGCTGGCCAGTGGAGTGGGTGGTCTGCCCAGTAGCTGTGTGGAGGGCAGGGCCAGGAGCAGGGGGACCAAGCCCCTGCCGGCCCTCGGAGGAGTTGGGAGAGTTCGGCTTTGGCATTGAGGTTAGAGGGAAAACACCCATGGGGCACAGCATTCAGAAGCCCTGTGTCTGGAGAAAGGCCACCCATCCTGTCGACTCCACATCCCTGTCTCCCTGTTGCCTGTTTATTATTGTATTTTCCAGAGTTATTCTACAACATACAAGTAAATACATCTGTAAGTACTCTTTCTTAATGTTTTCTCTACAGAAAGGCAGCATAGATCATTTAACTGTTCTGCCCCCTGCTTTATTTCCCCAGTCTGTTTAGAGGTTGTGAATCAGAAGCTGAGCTTCTGTTCTCTTCCATCGCTGTGTCGTGTTCCTTGAGTTGGATGTGCCGTCACTCGGGTAACCACCTGTTATTGGTGGGCATGTAGGTCCTTTCCAATCTCAGGTGGGCAGATGCATTAAAGTAAGTTCCTCTGACTGGGATTGCTGGGTCAAAGGCTCTGGGCACTGGCAGTTTTCAGAGCTGTTGCTAAATTGCCCTCTCACAGGGATTGCCTCAATTTACACTTTCGCCAGTGATGTATAATATATGAAAATATAACATTTTTACAAACACTCTGTAGATACCTTGTTTATGGCTAAACAGTATTCTACTATGTGGCTGAGGCAGCTTATACTAGCCCATCTGTCCTGGCGTGTGGAAGTTTTTACCAGTGGAGTTTTTTTGTTGTTTGTTTGGCTGTACCAAGTGGCTTGCAGGATCTTAGTTCCCTGACCAGGGATTGAACTGGGCCCTGGTAGTGAAAGTGCCAAGTCCTAATAATCACTGGACTGCCAGGGAGTTCCCCCAATGTTTTGATGATAGGAAATCCTCAGGTCTAAGTAAGGGCTGCAGGGGTAGGGCCCACCTTCCAGCTCCTGGGCTGACTCTGGTCCAGTCCTTGCCCCAGGTGCCTCCCGGCCCCCCTGCCCCCTGTCCAGTGCCAGTCCTAGTTGCTGGTATTTTTTTCCCCAAAGACACATGTGATGAAAACCCCTAGCCCTCTCCTCCCTGGCCTATGAAATGCCTCCATGCCAGGCTGCTGCCCAGAGCCCAGCACTTGAGCCAGACTGGACTGACACATTCTGAGTCCCCAGAACTGGTCATCTTACCTCCTTGTCTTTGCCACACACTTATCCTGCCTGGATGCCCTTCTCTCTGCTGAACTCCAAAGGGCTCATCTGTCCTCGACTCCTGCCACCTCCTAGGAAAGCCCTCTGACCTTCCCTCCCTCCATGGGGACTGGAACTAGAACTGGTCACCCCTGAGCCTGGAGACAGGACAGGACTCACGACAAACCATCAACTTGGGGAGGGTTGAGGCTGGGCTGAAACAGGCTGGTGGGAGCCGTCTCCACGGGGTCGGAGAGCCCCCGAGGATCCTGGGGGTGCTGAGACATGGCAGTCAGGCTGTGTAGACCGACCTGGGATGTGGGCAGGGAGGCTGGGCTGCAGCAACCAGAGCAAGCCTGGGAGTCAGGGATGAGGCCGGGAGTGGAGGGTTGGGGATGGGCTTAGCCCAGGCTCCCCAGTCTGGGGATCCCCCAGCGTCTGCCTCCATAAGAATAAGTCACAGGGTAGCTGAGGGCAGCATTCCTGCCCATCTTGCCCCTCAGCACAGCCAGCCTCAGCTAGGATGCTGGCTGTGCTATATCAGCCCCCCCCCAGCATTTCCTGGGGACCAGTTAGTCAAATATAGGTCTCCCTATCTGGAAATACACCTAAGTCGCCAGGGAAGAGTCCACTCTCTGCCCTCTGAACCCTAAGGCTCAGGGTGGGCCCTGTGGACTCTCAAGTAGGCCTCCAGGGGGCGCCAGAGTCAATCCCAATGTTAGACGTTGTCGTTCTCTTTGTGGCCTAAAAAAGGACAGCCCTGGGCTTCCCTGGTGGCGCAGTGGTTGAGAGTCCGCCTGCCGATGCAGGGGACACGGGTTCGTGCCCTGGTCTGGGAGGATCCCACATGCCGCGGAGCGGCTGGGCCCGTGAGCCATGGCCGCTGAGCCTGCGCGTCCGGAGCCTGTGCTCCGCAACGGGAGAGGCCACAACAGTGAGAGGCCCGCATACCGCAAAAAAATAAATAAATAAAAATAAAATTACAAAACTGATTCTTAAAAAAAAAAAAAAAAAAAAAAAAAAAAAAAAAAAAGGACAGCCCTGCACGGCAGAGCTTGGAGACCCTAGGCTGAGAGGAGTGGGGAACAGGGGTGGGTGTGAGGAGGACAGGGACAGGCTTGCATGCTGGGGGGCCCAGGGATCACCCCTTCACTTGCTTCTCACACCTTGGCCTTTGGGGTGTCTGCTGGGTCTGTGCATTGTCAAGGCCACTGGGATGAATGCTACCATGTTGCCAGAATCCTCCAGGCAAGATCAGGACCTCAGGCTGCCCAAGGCTTGGAGGCATCCTAAGTCTCCCCGGGTCCCGGTGTCCACACGCACCACGTCCGAGCCCGGGGCTTTGGTGAGGCTGCCCACCCACCTACCTTCTGTTTCAGCTTTTGCTCCATGAGGATCTGGTCATTTCTGCCCCACCATGGGGCAGCCAGAGCCTTGAGTCCATCCGCAGGGTGGAGGCGGCCACAATGGACTCACCTCATGCAGGGCATCTCCCTAGGTCGTTGGCCTCCTCACAGCCCCCACACTGACCTGTCCCCTCAATGTCATCTCTGGCATCCCATGCTCAGCAGCCCCCACCCCACATCCTGCACTCCTGCTGTGTCCCTTGCTGCCTCTGCCCCTGTCCTGGTGTCCTGGAGGATCCCCAGCTGGAGGCACTGCAGTTACCCCCAGATTCTTGGGGAATCTGGGGCAGAAGGGGCTCACTGACTCAAAAAGTTCACAGATCAGGACTCGAAATCTGCACTGGTGACATGGCAGCCTTGGCCGAGCCTGACAGGCCTCCCAGCTCCCTCTCCCAAGCTCTGCTTTGTAAGCCCAGCACAGCCAGACAGACCGGACCCACGTCTCTGCCACTCACCAGCAGCATGGCCTTGGGGAGTCCCTAACCTCTCTGAACCTCAGCTTCCACATCTGTAAAATGGAGATGACACAGAGGACCTTCCACCTCAGGCTGTTGTGAAAAGCAAAGGAATAAATGCACATACAGCCACAGCCACGTTTCTTTACAGGGCACAGTGTCTTCCTGGCTGGGTGCTGTGGGGTGAGGGGCAGGGCTGCAAGGTCAGCAGAGTGTGGAGTAGGGGCAGGCTGACTGGAGGCCAAGGGCACAAGGACAAGCAACACCTTCTGCCCAGTGACGGAGCCTCTCCTGTGGCAGTTCGCCACCCCGAGGGGTGGACGAGTGTGACCCATTCAGGCCCTGCTCCTGCCCCTGGGCGCCACCCAGCCTCCCCGAGCTTCCCCATCTGTAAAATGAGGGGAGATGTGCTTGCCCCCCTGGGCAGCCTGGGGCATAAAGAGGGACTGCCTCAGAGGCCAGTCAGCCTGGCATCCTAACCAGAAGGGAGCAAGGCCCAGAAAGGGGGGAGATGGCAAAAAAGAGGGCACGACAGCAGCCACTGAAGGAGACAACAGTTAGTGGCTGATGTCGGGCCCAATGGCCCCATGTGCTTAGTGACAGATGAGACACCACTTCCCTGGAAAGTGCCCTTCATTCATTTCCCACACAGTCATGAGTCCCAGTCTGCTGGAGGGACAAGCCCTGCCTAACCACAAGGCAGAGTCTGGAGAGTCAACACAGTGAAACTCTGGGAGGGGCTGGGAGCTGGAATAGCAGGGCCAGATCCAGTATGGGGAGGCGGCTCAGGGAGGGCTTCATGGAGGAGGGGACACAACACCCACCGGGGTGGACCATGACTTATGGGGACCCAGGAAGTTCTCCTGGTATTATGACATGTGGGAAAGAGAAAATGTCATAAAATATAAAGTAGAACATTTTGATGTGGGGAGAGTGGACGGAAGGACGGAGCTGAACCCCCAAAGCAATCAAGGTGTCAGGCAGTCAGGCGCGGTTTGGGAGGTTTCTGTGGGTGATTTACCTGACCCACGCTCGCTGCCCGCCTGCCCCTGGTTCCAAGACCTAGGAAAGAAAGAAAAGGAAAAACACTGAGACCCGGCGCGCGGACCAGCCTGGCGCCCCGCGGGGGTCGCGAGGATGCTGGGGACCCAGACTCCGCCCGGCGTCCAGGGCCAGAGGGCTCCGCTGCCTCCCACAGCCTCTCATCCCGACCCGGGCCGCTCCCACCTGCGCGGCCACCGGGCGGTGCTGGGGCCTCGGGCTCCGGCCGCATTGTCGCCGCAGCGCCGGCCCCGCCCCGCCTGCCCCGCCCGCCCCGCCGCAGCCCCGGCGGCTCCAGAGCGGAGGTCCGCGCCGAGCGCAGGTGAGCCCGCGGGTCCGGGCCGACTCGTCGGGGACTGGGGGCCTCACCGGGGAGGGGGCAGGCCAGGCGGAGCGCCCTCGCTCTCCCGACGCGCCGACCGCTTGCCGCCTCGGGGCCCCGCTGTGTGCGGATCCCCTTCCTGGGCTGCCAGTCCGGTGGGGGGACCCGGCCCGAGGGAGCGGGAAGGCAGCTGGAAGGACTTCCCAGGGAGACGGGCTGCACATGCAAAGCAGGAAGTTTGCCTCTAGCCCCGTGGGGGAGGAGGTGCGGGCCACAGCGCCCCGAACTTGAGGGCCGGCTGTGGAGCTCAGATGCTGTCCCAGGAAACTGGAAGCCACTGGGGGCCGAGCTGAGCAGGAGCCCCTCGGGTGGGTGTGGGAAGGGCCCAGGGGATCCCTGGTGAAGCGTGGGACCCGGAGGAGTGAGGAGCCTGCACCAGAAGGGGCGCTAGGGCTGGTCCCGGGGGACCAGGCTCCTGTAGGTGGTCAGCACTCGGGGACTGTTACAACTTTTTGCACTGGGCAGTTTGTGGACAAGGGACAGCACTCTGCCAAAACTTGGGGTGCCGTCTTGCCATGCCCCTGGCGAGGACCTTTGCCTTGAGTGGGGGCGTCTGGGCCTGCAGGAGATAGGAGGGCTCCACACCAGCCTGGCACACAGTAGACCTGGAGAAGTTTCCGTCCCCAGCAAATCTCTTTCCACACCGAAGGCCCTGGAAGGTCTGAACACCTGGGCACCTGGGAAGGGAGGGAACAGTCTCGACAGGCACCTGGTGGTAAGTTGAGGTCCCACCTTTTCTGGGATCTGTGGCCCAGTAAGTGAGGCCTGAGGCCCGGCAGGAAGGAGGTGGGCAGGGCTGAGCCAGAGGGAAAGCCAGGATCTGTGGAGGGGTCTTGTGCCCAGGTAGGAGGCAGGTGGGCAGGTGGTGGCCCAGTTTTACAGACCTGCCTTGGCAATGAGTGGGGGAAAGAGCATGGGTGTACCCAGGTGGCCTTCAGGTGCCACTGCCTCCTCACCTGTGACGGCCCTCTAGGGCAGGGGAAACCAGGTGCTGGCAGCAGACAGTCCCTCCCCAACCTTTTCATCTGGTTCTCAGCCCCCTTGCTCTTAAGCACCCACCCAGGGCCCTTGCTGGGATCTGGGGAAAACCAAGTGGGCCTCATCCACTTAAACTCCAGGAAGAACTTCTGGGGGAAGCCGCAGGGATAACAGTGGGGTGGACTGTGGGGAGGTCAGTGTAAACAAGGCAGCTACACCTTTGTCCTGGGCCTTCCAAAGTCCAGTCTGTAAGCTGCATGTTAAGGAAGGCTCACTCTGTGGCCTTGAGGGCTCCTTGGCTGCAGGGACCTCTTTGTTGATGGGGTGACCCCTCCCCCAGCCCCATGGCTTGCAGGGTGATACGGGGGCTTCCTGGGTCCCTGTCCGCCTTGGACCTAACTAAGGTGGGAGGGAGGTGGGACACCACCTGGTTGCCCCTACCTGCTGCTTGATCTTGGCAAGCCCTTGGCCCCTCAGTTTCTCCATCTACTGTTGGGCATGACCTCAACGTCAGGGGCTTTTGGGAAGAGCAGGGGAGGGGGTGGGAGCCGGAGCTGTGTGCCAGGCCTCCCTTTCCTCCAACCCCACCAGGCCCAGGCTGGCTGCCCGCTTCTGTTCACATGGAGCTGGGTTTCCCTGGGGACCAGTGGACTGGCCCAGCCCCGCCCCCATCCCCTCCTGGCCACAGCTCACACTGTGGGGAGGGGTGGAGGCTGGGCCACCTCCTGGACCCCTGCCCCCTTGCCCTGCCTTCCAGGGCCGGGCAGTCTCAGTCCACTGTTGGGCTGGGAGCAAGAAGCAGTGGCTGCCCTTGGAGAGGTAGGTATCCAGGGCTGCCCACCAGGGTGGGAGCAGGGGAGAGAACTAAATGTCGCCCCATTGAGGAGGGAGAAACCCAGAGGACCAGGAAGGCTCTGTTCTGCCAAGGTGACCTGGGTTTGACCCCAGGCATGGTGGCCTCCCTGGAGAATGGAGGGTCTCAGGGCTCCAGGCTGCAGGATTTTGAGGGGGCAGCAGAAATCGGGGAAGATTTCCTGGGCCTAAAAGGTGGCTGAGGTTGGGGCAGAGGGGCCCAGGCAAAGGGAGAGGAGAGTGAGGGTGCTGAGCCTGGGGGCTTGGAAGGGAGGTGCCATTCACAGTGCCAGGTGCCATTCCTCTGGGACCCGGCTCCCCTACGCATGAGCGTTCCCAGCTCCAACGCAGCCTCTTTGAGAAGCCCCCCACTCTGTCTCTCTGTGTCTCTACCCACAGCCCTCATCACAGCCCTGGTCCCCATAGATGCTCCTGTCTCCCTGCAGGCAGCTCCAGCTGGGATGGCAGCTCCAGCATCTCTAAGGGCCTCGGGGGGTCCAGCCCCCCAGGGGGCACCGTAGGCCTCCCAAAGCCAGCCGCCTGTGTGCCTTCCCCCCACCCATCTGCGGGCCACTCACCATGGGTGGCTGCTTCTCCAAGCCCAAGCCAGGTACCTCCTCTCTTCTCACCCTCTCCCTTCCCCCTCCCTCCGTCGCTGGCTCCCTCCCTCCCTCCCTCTTCCTGCCACCTTCCTCCTGCCCCTCCCCCTGCCTCCGAAGTAGGTCAGGCTGGGCTGCAGCCGAATGTTAACGCTGTGGGCAGGAGTGGGGGGGCTGGAGCCCTCTTTATTTGGGGCTTAGGGTGCTGGTGGTGGGAATAACAGTGGAATCTTTCTTGGAAAGGGGAAAGGAGGGTTCCTCCTGCTGCTGGGTCGGGGAGAGGAGCATCTCCCTCAGCTCTGGGGAAGGGGGCTCTGGGGACACCCTCAGCCACTGCATGACCCAGGGCATGCAGGATAGCCCTCTGAGCCTCACCTCCTCCCCCTAAAAATAAGCCTGACATCTCAAAATTACTATGAGGTGGAGTGGACATGTCCTAGCCCTTTTCACCTCTTCTGACCCCGTGTGAACTTGGGCTGCCTCCTGGGCCTCTCTGGACACAGTTCCCCATTTGTAGAGGAAATCCTCACCCTGCCTGGCCCAAGCAGTCCCATCCCAGCGCTGGGGAGCGGGCAGGGTGCTGGGGGACGCCTAGGTCTGCTCTCCACGGAGACCCTTGTGTGCCGGCTCTCCCTCCAGCCCCACTTTCCCTTTTCCCTCCTCACAACACCCAGAAGGCAGGAGTGTGCAGGCCTGACCCAGATGAAGAAACCAAGGCTGAGAGAGGCCTCTGTAGTGCACCCAGGGATCGCTGGCCAGCTCGCCCCAGCTCCCCTTACCTGATACCCATCAGCTCCATTACCTTGGAGCCCATGAGCCTTTTCTCCTTTTCCTGGGTCTGAGGGAGAACTTGCGGACAAGAGGAGACCTGTGATGCCCTGCCAGGCAGAGAGACTCACCTGCACCTGCCCCATGACTCCCATGCTGCGGACACCCAGCCCTCGGGCAAATGACGTCCCTTGTCTTGACTCCAACTCTCTCCCGTCAGAAGCAGGCAGGAGGATGCTGGCTGCCCCATATCAGGCTCCTGTAGGACTGCAGAGCTGACAGGAGGCCCTGGCAGAAGATGCCACCTGTAGGTTCCTTTAAAGGACCCCAAAGGGCTGGTCTGCCTCAGACCCCTAGCCCCAGGACCCCCAGCCCCAGGACCCCTGGTATAGGGTTGGTCACTCCTACCACACCAGGGGCAGTGCTAAGAATTTGCGCTCTTGAGCCCAAATCCAGCCCTGCCTGTTCCTGGCTTTTTGGCCTTGGGCAGGTGCCTTCACCTCTCTGAGCCTCTCTGTACTCATGTGTGAAATGGGACTAATAATTGTGCCCCTGTGCGGGCTAGTGTGCTTGGCACGGGCCTGGCACATAGGAGGCACTTACAGGGTATTATCCCCTCTCTGGGGGGCTGGGCTCCCTGTGGGCTGTGGCAGGAGGGCAGGAGCTTGGGCCCCCGGTGCCCATGGTGGCAGGTCTGGGGTAAGGCTTGGGGAATTTCAGGCTGTGGGAGTGAGAGCGTTCTGGCCATGAGAGTTCAGTGAGGGTCAGGAGGGGCCACAGGGAGACCAGAACGAGCAGAAGAGGCTTCTGCAAATTGCTCACTTTCCACCTCACTAGCTCCTGTGGCTCCGAGCATGTTAGAACAGTCTTCCTGAGCCCCCTCTGTGTGCCCTGTGCTCCAGGGGCCCCATGTTCCTCAGGAAGTGTTCCAGGCCAGTCCTTTGTAAGCTCAGAATTAGGAGGTAGTGCAGGTCTCTTGGCATCTGGTCATCTGCCTTTTATTAGGCCACTAGTGCTACCTAAAGGCTTTCCCTCTTTGGCAACCAGGAGGCTCGGAGCTAACCAATAAAACTCAGCTACCCAACTTCACCTATTGAGCATCTACTCTGAGTTACATTTATTATTTCCTTCAGTATCCACTGTCCCAGAAGAGGTAGGCACTGTTCTCTCCATTTTATAATGAAGGCATCTGCCGAAAGGGGCTAAGGGATCCACCACAGCTCCTGAGGCTCCTGACCTGACGTCTTCCCCCGTTAGACTACACCAGTGAGCACCTGGGGCCTTCTGGAAGGAGGTAGAGGATGAAAACAGCCTGGCTTGGCTGTGCTCTGGGCCCCTGCCAGGCTGCTCCTGTGAGCTGTCTCTCTAATTCTTCTGAAAACATTCTAACACCATTACATAAAGTGTGGAAAATGGAGGAAAAAACCCACCCCACCCATAACCCCCCACCTGACACAACAGCCTCAGCGTGATGTGTTCGTGCTCCCTTCCTGCCCAGCTGGAATCAGGGAGCCACCTTCAGCCCTGTCCCTTGCGTGCCTGAGCCTTAGGGGAGGTGGCGATGGAGGTGGGGGGGCTAGGACAGGAAGGATGAGGGGCCAGACCAGGCTGGGGGAGAGGATGGGCAGGCGTGAGCCCAGCCCCAGCTGGAAAGGGTAGGACAGCAGCCCAGGCTAAGGGAACTTCAGGGGCTAAGGCCTGGAGGTGTGAGCTGGGTTCTTTGTTTCTGGAGGGTCAGGTCTGCGGGGGAGGGGCCTGGAGGCTCAGGGGCCTCAGGAGTTGGGAGGGGGCCTCCTGCCCAGGCCTCGGGCCTGGCGCATGCTGTGCCCGGGGCTCAGCTTCCATGCTTGCTCCCTGCAGCAGCAGCCCAGGAGGCCAGATTATCACTGCTAAAAATTCTGTTTATTGTTCCCTTCTAATTAGAAAAATACCCCAGGCACATGGTAGGGAATTTGGAAAATGCGGAGAAGTATAAAGAAGAAAATGATAATCTCACTAACTCCCCCCAGAAGAGGCCCCACTGGTGGGGCGGCGCTGTGCCCTCTGCATGCACCACCCAGTTGGGGTTCAAGGCCCCTGCACCCAGCGCCTGGCAAATAATGAAGGATTCTCAAACTGGCGAGAGCAGCTATCTAAAGTTGAAATTATGGTGCATGCACTTTTTTTTTTAATTTTGAAAAAATTTCAAATCTCTGGAACCCTCGATTCCCCCGTTACCCAGATTCACAGGCCATGAACTGGGCTGCGTCCAGCTTTGGATGCGCTGTTTCTCAGGCCCCAGACGTGCCCCGGAGTCCTCAGGGATGACGCAGTTCTCCATGGGGGCCACTCCCTCAAGGTCAACAAGGCTCCAGCACTGAGTTCTCACCTCCACGTGGATTCCTGGAGAAAGGGCAGCTTCAGGGTTGAATGAGCTTTGTTGTGTCCCCTCACTAATTCTGTTAGGGGAAAAGAAAACACGCAAAAATTAATTTAAGCTTGCCCAGGGCTCCCCTCACCCCCCACCCCCTGCACCCTGGCTCTGCCTTTTGCTGGTGGTGCAGATGGCTTTCTGGAGGCCCGGGGAGAACCCACACTCAGAGCTCATGGGGTGGGCCGGGCTGGGGACTCACCGCCACCCCCCCACCTGCCCGCAGTGGAGCTCAAGATCGAGGTGGTGCTGCCCGAGAAGGACCGGGGCAAGGAGGAGCTGTCCGCCGGCGGGAAGGGCAGCCCCCGGCCCTACCAGGGCAACGGCACGGCCCGCCACTTCCATGCAGAGGAACGCCTGTCCGCCCCCCACCCCTACCCTGGCGCCCAGGACTGCGTGGAGGCTGCTGTCTGCCACATCAAGGACCTGGAGAACGGCCAGTGGGTGCTAGGCCTGGGAGGGGGTGGCGAGGTGGGAGGGCAGCTGGGAGGCCTGGAAGGGACCCATGACCGGCACCAGCTCCATCGGGGCCACCACCTCTGTGGCTCCTGCTGGTCGACCGACCTCTGACCTCTGAGGGCAGCCCCTCCCCTCCCAGGATGCGGGAAGTGGAGCTGGGCTGGGGGAAGGTGTTGCTGGTGAAAGACAACGGGGAGTTCCATGCCCTGGGCCACAAGTGTCCACACTACGGTGCGCCCCTGGTGAAAGGTGAGCTGTTGTTGCCCATGGGGGCAGGGCGGGACTCCCCGACAGGGGCTTGGCGGCTCCCCCATCACAAGGGGCGCTCAGCCCCTGCTCCACTGGGCCCCAGGCCCCCGTCTATTAGTGGGGTGCCCTGGGCCGTGGTGAAGGGCCAGTGGTGCTGGATACAGGGGTCCTTGGAGAGGAGCTCTTGCTGGTGGCCCAGCCCAGCACTGCCCCCTCCCAGGAGTGCTGTCCCGTGGACGGGTGCGCTGCCCCTGGCATGGCGCCTGCTTCAACATCAGCACTGGAGACCTGGAGGACTTCCCTGGACTGGACAGTCTGCACAAGTTCCAGGTGGGGCCAGGCAGGCAATGGGGCAGGAGCCTGGGGGTGCAGGGGCTGGAGCACCCCAAAGCCCAGCTCTGAGCAACACACCCCTTGCAGGTGAAGATTGAGAAGGAGAAGGTGTATGTCCGGGCCAGCAAGCAGGTGAGGGGGGCCTTGGGGCTCAGGCAAAAGAGAGAGGTGAGAAGGGCTTCTGGGCCCAGAAAACAGCATGTGCATAGGCCCTGTGGTGGGAGGGAGCCTAGCAGGTGTGGCTGGGGAGCAGAGTGAAGGGCTGTGTGGTGGGGATGAGGTGGCACTGGAGCAGCAGGACCTGGCCTGCTGGGATGGGCACAGGGAGCCTGGCAATGACCCCAGCTTCCAGCTGCCCCCCACTCGCTGGCCACCCCCAGGCCCTGCAACTACAGCGAAGGACCAAGGTGATGGCCACGTGCATCTCTCCAAGCACTGGCCACAGCAGCAGCACCAACGTGCTCATCGTGGGCGCAGGTTGGTGGTGGGTTGTGAGGGGCAGGGTGGGGTGGGGGAGAGGGGGCTCCTGACCCACTGTCTACTCTGCTCAGGCGCAGCTGGCCTGGTGTGTGCAGAGACGCTGCGGCAGGAGGGCTTCTCAGACAGGATCGTCCTGTGCACTCTGGACCGGCACCTTCCTTACGACCGGCCCAAGCTTAGCAAGGTGAGTGAGCATGAGCGGGGCCAGGCAGGGCCAGACCCATGTCCCACTGGGCACAGTTAGGTCCACTGGGACCCTTGCTTGCCACCCCTTGGGGGTCTGGCCAGTTGCCCTCTCTGTTCGTGCCAGGCCCATCTGCAGTGCCCCTGAAAGATCTGGTTTGTTGAGCTCTGTCCTGTAGCTTCTGTGTGACCGAGGCTGCCAGCCCCCAAGACCCTGAGGCCCTGGTCCTCAGTTATAAAATGGGTCAGTGGCCACCTGGTCACTGGCCAGGTGGGGCCGGGCCTGCAGAGCGGTGGGAGCCTGGGGGTGCAGGGTCCTGTCTCAAGCCGGCATCTCCTGCAGTCTCTGGATGCACAGCCGGAGCAGCTGGCCCTGAGGTCCAAGGAGTTCTTCCGAGCCCATGGCATCGAGGTGCTCACTGAGGCCCAGGTACGGACAATGCTGGGGAACAGGCCTGGGGAAGGCTTCATGGGCACCGTGAAGGGCGTGAGGCCCCTGGAAGTATGGGTGTGGTCTGCCCTCCCGGCCCTGCTTCCCAGGCACCAGGGATGTTCCAGGCCTGGGGGGTCATGAGCCCCAGTGTGTGGGGCCATGGACTGTCTGCTCAGGGCTGGGACTTGGGAGCATTAGGAGGGCTTTGAGGGGGAGGTGGTTCCTGAAACTTAAAGGGTCAGGAGGGGTTGCCAGGAAAGGGAGGAAGGTTCATCCAGGTGGCAGAGCCTCGCAGAGGGCCTCGTGGGCTCTGGGTGTGGGGCGGGACCCGGAGGCCTCGCTCTGCCCGGCGGGGTCACAGGTGGTCACGGTGGACGTGAGGAACAAGAAGGCCGTGTTCAAGGATGGCTTCAAGCTGGAGTACAGCAAGCTGCTGCTGGCACCCGGGAGCAGGTGGGAGCGGTCCCCACGCCCCTGCCGGTATGCGGAGGGCTCTGGGTGCCGGGAGCCCCTCCCCGACTCTTGCCGTGTCTCAGCCCTAAGACCCTGAGCTGCAAAGGCAAAGACGTGGAGAATGTGTTCACCATCCGGACGCCTGAGGACGCCAACCGCGTGGTGAGGCTGGCCCGGGGCCGCAACGCTGTGGTCGTGGGAGCTGGCTTCCTGGGTGAGCAGCTGGGGGTGTGGGCTGGGCCCAGGGCAGCAATGGCCCTGGGAAGTGCAGGGTGCCAGCCCTCCCCACCTGGCCCCAGGGATGGAGGTGGCCGCCTACCTGACTGAGAAGGCCCATTCAGTGTCCGTGGTGGAGCTGGAGGAGACGCCCTTCAGGAGGTTCCTGGGGGAGCGCGTCGGTCGCACCCTCATGAAGGTGAGCCCCCAACTCAGAACCCACCGCCCCGGGCACCCGCCCTGCCCCCGCCTGGCTCTCACCCCTGCCCACCCACCCATCCACCTGGCAGATGTTTGAGAGCAACCGGGTCAAGTTCTACATGCAGACGGAGGTGTTGGAGCTGCGGGCCCAGGAGGGAAAGGTGGGCCCTTCTCCACCCCACGCCACTTTCTGTCCCATTTCCTGTGCTTGGGAGCTGCTCACTCCCGCTCTTTGCAGCTGAAGGAGGTCGTGCTGAAGAGCAGCAAGGTCTTGAGGGCTGACGTCTGCGTGGTGGGCATTGGTGAGTGGGGGGCAGACGGTGGCACTGAGCATAGTCACCCGTGCACGCTCGATGGTGAACTTGGGCCAGTCGCTTCTCCTCCCCCAGCCTGTTTGCACTTCTGTAAAATGGGGACCCCAACCGTACCCCCTTGGCAGGGTTGTTGGGGGGTGATGGTACCAGCTTAGCCTGGCCCAGCATGGAGGACGGTCCCAATGACCCCTGTCCAGTAACCCTGTGCAGCCGCAGGACACAGAAAAGCCTCTAATTGGTCCCTGCTCCAGCTGAGGTGCCAGTCCGGGGAGGGACAAAGCTGGGAGGTGGCAGCATGGGCTGGGCAGGCTCGGCATGCCAACCCCCACTAGGGGCTTCGTGGAGAGCTTCTCGGAGGAGGCGATACCTGAGGCCTGATGGGAAGCCCCGAGGTCTGTGGGGCTCCAGGCAGAGGAGACAGGACATGAAGGCACAGGGTGTGCCACCTGCTGGGTGATCAGTCTGGGCTGGACTGTGGGTGTGAAGGGTGTGGTGGTGCAGAGCAGTGAGGCAGGAGGAGGGAGGGGCCGGGGAGTGGACACAGTGGCCCCTGTCTTGCCAGGTGCGGTGCCCGCCACGGGCTTCCTGAGGCAGAGCGGCATAGGTCTGAATTCCCGAGGCTTCATCCCTGTCAACAAGGTGGGGCTGAGTGGGGAGGCCGGGCAGTGTGCTGGGCCAGGGTGGTGGGAGGTCCCGCTCCGTGCCAGTCCTACCTACGAGCCCTGGTCCCCTCCCCACAGATGATGCAGACCAATGTCCCGGGCGTGTTTGCAGCTGGCGACGCTGTGACCTTCCCCCTGGCCTGGAGGAACAATCGGAAAGTGAACATCCCACACTGGCAGATGGCTCACGCCCAGGGTACCGCCAGCCCCGCGGCAGCTTGGGGTGGGAGGCTGTCCCAGGGTCTCAGCCTTCCCCAGGCCCACCCCCTCAGTTGCTGGCCTTGGGTCCTGCTCACTGGGTCAGCCATTCAAGGCTCTGTGGCGGCCTGTCCAGCCAGCCCCATGCAGGTGGTCAAGGCGGCTCACAGAGGCCTCCCATCTCAGACCTCCGTCCAGTGCCCTCTTGACATCCCATTTCACCAACCACAGCGCCCCACCTCACTGGTCCCTCCACCAGCCAGCCTCTCCTTTCCTTTTGTCCTCAGAGACACATGTTCTGCAGAATTCCTCACTAACCTGTGCAGTCACCCAGGGAGGGAGAGAGGGGTTTAGTAGAACCTGGGCCAGCTCCCCACTCTCCCCTTTGGGCCACTTGACTGGCTCTGTGAACCCAGCTGCCTCGTGCAGGCCCCTGGGAGGTGGCTGTCTGGGCCTGGAAACCTGGGCTCAGTGGGGACCTGCTGTGTTCTCTGAGGAACAACCTTCCCCCTCCCCTTGGGCGGTCACTGTACACACCTGGTCTGGGCCCCTCAGCTGCAGGTATAGCCAGTTAGCTGCCTCAGAGGGAGGACGGCCAGACCCTCTGCACCCTCCTCCCTTCCCTCGGCCTTCACGTTATCTGAGCATCTGCGCCTGAAACCCCACTCCTGGTACCAATTTCTGCTCAGGTCCAAGGTCTAAAGTTGGTGCTAGGTTTGAAGGAACCAAAAGCTACTCATCAGCTGAGTATAATTAAGGTTTAACTGGGAGGGTCCAAGGACTGTCACAGACATCCAAATACAGGGGTCCAGTGGGGCCTTGTCCAAACTGGGGAGCCACCCACCCTATTCGGTCTTGGGCTCTGAGTGAGGCTGTCATCCCTGCTTGCCTTGACACTGGTGCCCCATTCGCCCGCCTCCCTCCTCAGACCTGACCTGTCCAGTTAGTTGTCTGTGTCACACCTGAAATGGTCCCGGGAAGCCAAGCCCTTCCAGACCCAGTCCAGGCACTTCGTCTTAGTGGCCAGCTTTGGGCCTGGTGTCCCTCTCTGCACCCATTATCTGCAAGCAGCGGTGGACAGTGGATTGGGCAGTGATTTACCTCTGGGGTGGGGGGGAATAGCCCCACCTGTCAGGCGTCCCCAGAGAGCTGGGGCAGGCAGTGGAGGGGTGGTGAGGGCTCGGGGCGGGGCTCTCACGACCCCGGGACCCGCAGGGCGCGTGGCGGCCCAGAACATGCTGGCGCAGGAGGCGGAGATCAGCACGGTACCCTACCTGTGGACCGCCATGTTCAGCAAGAGCCTGCGCTACGCGGGTAACAAGGGGCCGCGGACGCGGGCAGGGCCCAGGTGTGGCAGAGTGCGGAGGCGGGGCTTGGACGTCAAGGAGGGGCTAGAAGCATCCAGGGGGCGGAGCCATGACGGCTGCAGGTGGAAGCAGGGAACTCCCTGTGGGCGGGGCCAGGACCCCCTAAAAGGACCGCGGGGCGGGGCCTAGGGTCCAGGGCAGAGTTGGAAGGGCACTGGGCGCGGACCCCGTGAAGCCCAGTCCCCTCCTCCCGGCCCGCAGGGTACGGAGAAGGCTTCGACGACGTCATTATCCAGGGGGATCTGGACGAGCTGAAGTTCGTGGCTTTTTACACCAAGTGAGAGCAACGGGGTGGGGCGGGGGTGCGAAGCAGCGGGTACTCAGTCGGGAAGGGGGCTTGTCCTGGAGAAGCTCTGCTCCGGAGGAGGGGGCTTCCCTGCATAGTGAGCCGAGTGGCACAGGGGGCAGCTAGGCAGGGGCCGGCCAGGAAAGGGGAGGAGGTGGGGACAGCTCTTGGAGGGGGGTGTTGACACCCTACTTTTACACTGAGGCAAGTGACACAGGTAGAGAGTGGGGCTCCCAGGACAGGTTCCAGCCCTGAACCCCACTGGGCAGGAAGGCTGGAGCCTCTATGGGGTCCTGCAGGAGCAGAAGCCGTGCTGGGCTCTCAGGACATTCCTGAGCAAGAGCCTCCCTGGGCCCCAGCTGGACTCGGGTCTCTAAGGACAGGGGCTGCTGCTGGGCAGTCCTCAGGCTCGGCCACCTCTCCCTGCAGAGGCGACGAGGTGATCTCCGTGGCCAGCATGAACTACGATCCCATCGTGTCTAAGGTGGCGGAGGTGCTGGCCTCCAGCCGCACCATCCGGAAGCGGGAGGTGGAGTGAGTGTGGGCACTGGGTGCCTTGGGGAGGGGGGAGAAGTCCCCCGAGGTGCTGGCTCTAGCTGCCCCCACAGCCCTCCAGTGTTCTCCCCGCCCCCTCCCCTCCCCCCCGCCAATCAATCAGCCTGAGGCTCCCAGGGCTATGGTGTGGTGTGGGGCAAGGGTTGTGGTTTGGGAGAGGGCTGGTTATTTGTGCTCTTGGTGGGTAGAAGGGAAAGAGGCCGTGTCCAGGGCAGGACCAGTGCTGTGGGAAGGGTTAAAACCCACTGTTTGGGCAGTCACTGAGCCCGGGACACCCCACTGCACATGGTTGAACACAACCATGGAGAAATGCAGCTAGTGTTGCCCCTGGGGACGCCCTGACAGAGTCGTAGGGTGTTGTTCGGGGTCTGAAGGACACCGGACACCAGCCATTACCCTCATCCTGGCATGGTGCAACTGGGAGTCACCCTGTGGACTCAGTGGCCTAAAGAACCCCACCACCACCACCAAGGGCTGAGGAAAGCCTGGAGGCCACAGGACGGGGCGGGGCTCAGACTGGAAACGGAGAACCAAGGGGGGACAAGAATGACATGCTCTCTCCCCGGCCTTCTCTGTCTCTCCCTCTTGCCTTCGCAAAGGCTGTTTGTGCTGCACAGCAAGTACGTGTGTTCTCTCCTTCTTCCGAGCCTTTCCCAACCTCAGCCCAGAGCCTGCGCCTGGTGGTCTCCCCCTCTGCCCAAGTGCACATCCCTGCTGGGCACCAGGGCCTCGCACAGCTCCCTGCTGTCTTCAAGGGCTAGTTGCTCTTGGTGCCCAGAGTGGAACCTGCTCCCTTCTGCCCTCACTCCTCCTCCCTCATTCCTGCAGGACTGGCGACATGTCCTGGCTCACAGGGAAAGGATCCTGAGCTTGCACGCAGCGGACTCGGGCAGGCATGCTGGGGCATCAGGGACAGAGGCCAAGCCTGGGGGGCAGGTGCCAACCTCCAGTTCCCCAGGAGCCCCCAGGGCAGAACCTGAGCCCTCTCAGTGCTTGCCTTCGGCTGCCTGGCTCACCTCCCGAGAGGCCTCAGCGGCCTCCAGGAGATGCTCAGCCACCAAGACGTCCAGTGCCACTGATGGCTGGCAGTGGAGGCGGGACAGACCCTGCCTCTTCTTTCTCTATTGGGACTGGTCCCCTGTAGGACCCTGCAACATATTAGACATTATCTTAAAATTAAAACTCACACATTTGCAGATTTGTGTGACTTCCACTGTAATTGGGCAAGCTCTCATGAGGGAGAAAGATGATGAGACAAGCACGACCACAGACCACAGAACGCTCAGTGTCACACCAAGGAAGTTTGGTCTGTGAGCGCCCAGAGGAGGGAGTGACCCCTTTGCTGCCGCGGGGGTTAGGGAAGGCCCCTCAGACCAATGTCTTGGATCTGAATTTTGAAGGAAGGGCACTCCAGTTAGAGGGGACAGCACATGCAAAGGTTTTGAGGCAGGAAGTGCTTCTTCAGAGGTCAGAGGCAGCTCGGGCTTGGCAGTTTGGCGGCGTTGGCCCAATCAGTACTGAGGAGCAGGTCCCAAGACAGACCCACGCTTCTCATGGCAGCCTGAGCTTCCTGAATGCCCATTTCGCAGGTGAAGTAGCTGAGGCTCTGCTAGAGTAGGCCTGAAAATCCAGAGCCTCTGCGCCACGCTGCCTCCCAGCCAAAAGGAACGCCGAGGGGAGACGCGGGGACCGGGCCGGGGACACAGCAGGAAGGGGATGGTGGGGAGGCCCGTGGAGGCCGCTGCGAGGCCGGAACCCTCCGTCCGGGATCCCGGGCGCGGCGGACGATCGAGGCCGAGCCACGCGCACAGGGCATGCCGGGAGCCGCGCCGGGGAAGTGCGGACCGGGAGGGGCTGCGGCTGGGTGCCCGCGCGCGCTGGAGGGGGTACAGCGCGCCCGCACTTCTCGGGAAATGCTTCTCGAAGGACTAGGAGCTCCCTGCACAGTCGGGCCCTTAGAGTCACTAGGAATCCAAGGCTCGCCCAGAAGAGAGGGCGCCCCGCGGTGCGCCACCGTCCGGAAGTGCGGCGCCGTCGGTGCAGGGCTTGCCGGGAAATGTAGTCCCTCGGGGGCGGCCCGGGGCGGTGGCCACACATCCCGCGGAGCCGGTGGCCGGCCCATCGGGCGTGGACCCGGCATGGCGGGGCCGGGTGGCTCGGGTGGCCCGATCGGGGCCGGGGCCCTGGCCGGTGGCGCGCGGTCCAAGGTGGCCCCGAGCGTGGACTTTGACCACAGCTGCTCAGACAGTGTCGAGTACCTGACGCTCAACTTCGGGCCCTTTGAGACAGTGCATCGTTGGCGGCGCCTCCCGCCTTGCGACGAGTTCGTGGGGGCCCGGTACGGCGGGGCATGGGGGTCCTGGGGAGGGGTTGTCTGAGGAGGCCCCAGGCGGGGCGCTGGGGCGAGGTCGGGCCTCCGTGTCCCGGAGCGGGACCGGGTAATGGCGGGGGCTTGTCCACGGCAGGGGAGGGGCTTCCGAGGGAGTCCCGGAGCGGGGTGGCCCCGGGTAGGGTACTAGAGTTAAGTTGTGTTTGTGGGTCTCGAGCTGGGGCCCCAGGTGCTCGGCAGCGGGGTGGGAGTGTCAGGGGTCCCCACATGCAGAGTCCTTTGAGGGTACTGGTGGAATTCAGGAGTCTCCATCGATCTTGGCAGTTGAGAGGTGTTATCCGACTTCTGTGGCAGCCTCAGTGCCAAGTCTCATTCCTTGGGTGCCCCCAGGAGGGTCCTGGCCTGACCGCCACCCACCCCTCTCTTTCCAGGCGCAGCAAGCACACAGTGGTGGCCTATAAAGATGCCATCTATGTATTTGGTGGAGACAACGGGTGAGTCTGGATTGAGGAGGGAGAAGCACAGTGGTGGGGAGTGAGTCTCGCTGAGCACTCGGCCTCAGCTTCCAAATCAGTGAGGCTCCCTCAGCACTGCATCCAGTGGGTGGCACACTCAGGACACAGAAATGTCCCTCTTGTTCTGAGGGAGTGGACACAGCCTTGAAAGAAACATATCTGCCATGGCTGCCACCTCTGCCAAGCACTTCTCCTTCCCTGTGCCTCCCTCTGGGCCTCATCCACATGCTCACATGGCAGTTGAGAAGGTTTGGAGGATACAGATTTATTTCCTTCCCCCATTTTTCACTTTTGTAAGGGTTTTCCCACATTTTGCTGTACATTCCCAGAAAACAGCTTTTCCTGACAGTACATCTCCATCCCACGAACAGTTCCCAGTTAGGTTGTGGCTGGTTTCCTTTGGTGAAATAATGTCCAAGGTGAACCCTTGGTTTGTGCAGCCGCATCCTTCTCCTGGCGTGTTTTTCCCAGGAGCTGGACCACCCCAGAGGGAAAGAGCTGTCTTAGTGAGGGCGGGACCACGTCAAGTGCAGGGTGCGGGCACAGCAGGCTTGTTCTGCACTAGGAGGAGGGGTCCGGTCTGGTCCGGTCTGGTCAGGGAAGCCTTCCTGGAGGGGCTGATGACCTGAAAGATGAGTAGGAGTGAGCCAGGCAAAAGAGGAAGAGTGTCCTGAGCAGAGGGGTCAGTGTGGGCAACCACCCAGTGGTGGGAGAGTGCAGAACTGTGCTGCCCGGCATCCACTGGGCTTCCGTCCTTCGTCCACTCCTTCATGTACTCAGGAGAGGCTAGGGATGCCCACCCGGGCTCTGGAGGGTTGGGAGCCTGCTGGATGTGGGGCTGAAGTTGGGCTGCTGGACAGACAAGGCTCAGTTCAGGTTACAGCTTTGTGGTTTGGGGCAGGTGTCTTAAAGCCACCAACTGCACCCTGGTCTCCTCTGTAGAAGGGGGTGGGCCTCTGCCCTGCTTTTGCAGGGTGCTACTGAGGGTCAGTGAGCATAGGGCTGTGAGAGGCTGTGTGTTCCCTGTGCTGAAGGTGTGGTGTTGGCACACAACTCATCCTGCCCTTGAGTCCTGTCCCTGCCTCTCAACCATAGGCTCTGGCCTGTAGCCCAGGCAGGGCTGGCCTTTGATTGGTGCTGCAGCCGTGGTCCTGCAGGATTCCCTGGAGGAGCTGATCTGGAGCTGACAGAGTGGGCAAGCCCCTGCAGGGACCTTCAGGCTGGGTAGAAGGGTCTCTTGGGTGTGGCCCCTGGCTTTCAGCCTGTCTTCCTCAGTCTCTCTCCCCTTGTGCAGCCAGCTAGAGTGTGTTCCTTCTTGAGTCATAACCCTGGGATGGTTCCCTCTGAGTAAAAATGCAAGCCCTCCTGGCAGTTTGTGAGGCCCCGCCCACGTCTGCACCCCACAGCTCCCCTGCCTTTGTTTGTGCTGCACTGGGTGATACCTCTGCCTTGTGGTGTTCTGATTGCACCAAGCATCCTCCTGGTCAGCCCCTCTTGCTGGCTGTTCCCTGCTTCCCACCCTTCCTGCCCCTCCTCTAAATCTCCTGTGAGTGAGGCATTCCCCCACCCCTTGGACTAACCTGACCAGCCAGCAGCCCCCGCTCCCCTTCTGCACCTCTTACTGGCTCCATTGGCCCCCAGGGCACACAGATGTTTCTTGTCTGTTTCCTCGGCCAGGGCTGGACCTGTATTCCAGCACCCAGACAATTCAATAAATGTTTGTCACTTGAAGGAATAAAATGAGGAAGAGGCATCCGCCCACAGATGTTTACTGCAGCCTTAATGAGAATCCCCTGAACCAGAAAAGGCCTGGTATCCAGTGCAGGGCAGCGGGTGGGGACCTCCCCCTGGAGTGTTCTGTAGCAGGTGGAGTTTGAGTGACAACTGTGTAGCTAGAAGCAGAAACATTTTCTCTACAATGTGATACTAAGAAACAGAGTAGGAATTTGTCTCTTTCTAGTTGCAACTTTGTACAGACTGACTGGCTACAAAGGTGCTCATGTAGCTGGGGGGGGTGGTGGCGGTACAAATGAGAATGGGGAGGAGCTACAGTCATGCCTCTGCTTCCCAGCCCCAGCCCCGTGACTCCGTGGCCTCAGGCAGGCCCTTTGGTCTCCCAGGCTGTTTCCTGGAGGCGGAGGCTAAATGAGGTGGCTGGGGTGCTGGGCTCCTGTTGGGTGGACACCCTTCTCCCTCTTACTTATAAGGGCTGGGGTGGTAACGTGCGGGTCTTTTTTAAAAAAAATTTATTTATTTATAAATTTATTTTTGGCTGCGTTGGGTCTTCGTTGCTGCATGTGGATTTTCTCTAATTGTAGCTAGCGGGGCCTACTCTTCGTTATGGTGCACGGGCTTCTCATTGCGGTGCCTTCTCTTGTTGTGGAGCACAGACTCTAGGCGCGCGGGCTTAGTAGTTGTGGTGCACGGGCTTAGTTGCTCCGCGGCATGTGGGATCTTCCTGGCCTAGGGCTCGAACCCGTGCCCCCTGCATTGGCAGGTGGATTCTTAACCACTGCGCCATCAGGGACGCCCCAATGTGCGGGTCTTGTTAGGTGGTGGGATGGCCAGTGGATTTGCTTTCTGCTTTATTGTATCTTTTTTAAAAAAATTTATTTATTTTTATTTTTGGCTGCATTGGGTCTTGCTTGCTGTTTGCGGGCTTTTCTCTAGTTGCGGCGAGCGGAGGCTACTTTTTGTTGCAGTGCGCAGGCTTCTCATTGGGTGGCTTCTCTTGTTGCAGAGCATGGGCTTTAGGCGCATGGGCTTCAGTAGTTGTGGCAGTTGGGCTCAGTAGTTGTGGCTCGCCGGCTCTAGAGTGCAGGCTCAGTAGTTGTGGCGTACGGGCTTAGTTGCTTCGTGGCATGTGGGATCTTCCTGGACCAGGGCTCGAACCCGTGTCCCCTGCATTGGCAGGCGGATTCTTACCCACTGTGCCACCAGGGAAGCCCTGCTTTATTTTATCTTTAATGTAGTTATTACATTAGCTTTGCAATAAAGAGGTGGCAGGAAGAGAGAGAAGGCAAGGGGCCTCCTCTGACATGTGAACCAGCATCTGTGTTGTATGGTGCAGCCTAGGAGAAGGGGTGCTGCAGCCCACGAGTGGGCGTGTGGGTGGGGATCCTGGAGCGGGGGGTGAGGCGTGAGGAGCCTGGGATCATGCTTGAGTCCTGACCCCAGGCAGGCTGGTCCCGCACCATCTGGGGAGCTTCCTTTGGGGTCATCTCTCTGGTCCCGCTGGCATCAGCTGGTTGCCTGGCCCTGGCTGAGTCCCCCAAACAGCTGCCCCCACCCCCGGGCACAGTGTCCATCTCCTGGGTCCCTGGCTGTTTTTCAGGAAGACGATGCTCAACGACCTCCTTCGTTTCGACGTGAAGGACTGCTCCTGGTGCAGGTGGGTGTCCCCAGTTCCAGCCCTGCTTTTCTCCAGACACCAGCCTGACTGCCAGCCAGGTCCCACTCATGGAGAGCTAGAGAAGCCTCGAGGAGGAGATGACAGCACCCAGGACTGCTCTTAGTGATCCCCTCTATTTCCTGGCTTTCTTTTCTGGTCTGTGGCTGAGGTTGGTTTTTCTGGATCCTGTTATTTAAGGGGATCTATTTGATCCAGCTGTGGGTCCTTCGATTCTGCCTCAGGAGAGCTCTTCAGTCACCAGGCCTGTCTCCTGGAGCCGACAGGGGGACCATGGGCTGATGGGGCATTCCAGGATGGTCTCTGCTGCTGCAGGGTGCGGCCCAGGGGCTGGCAGCGGCGGGTCCCCTGCCCTCGCTGCCCTGTGGGGCCCATCCTCTGCCAGGAGACCCCACACAGGCAGTGGGCAACCTGTAGGTCCTGGCTTCCCCTCCCAGCTGTGTGGCCTTGGGCATGACACCTGCCATCTCTGAGCACTGCACATTTATGCCCATCTGCTCCAGTCCAGCCCCCGCTGGGAGCAGCTCACAGCTGAGGAGAGAAAAAGATCCCAGGATTAGGAGGTGCTGGGCTTCCTCCTGAGCTGTGCCAGCTCCTTGTGCAGGAGCCCCTCGGCACCAGGCTCTGCAGCAGCTCTGGGTGCTGCTCTCTGGGGTGGGGTCTCACTGCCCCCCTTCGACAGAGGAGGATGTCCAGGCCCAGTACTCACAGTTGCTGAATGTGCCCCAATAGGTGGCATCACCCCTTGCCCAGACACCCGGGTGGTGCTGGATTGCTTTGGAAGTTTATGTGTTGTTTCTCTCACACTTGATTGTAAAATGTGTCCAAGAGTTACAGATTAATTTAAAAATCACTCTCAAGACTTTATAATTCTTTGTTAAAAATTGCTTAAGTATAAAACTCTGAAAAGGAGCAGCCCCAGAAAAGCAGTATAAACTGGTTTTTAATTCAATAAATAAGATGTGTGGACCACCCATGCTGCAGAATATGGTGCAGCTGTGGGGATGCAGGTGTGGATGCTTCCAGAGTAGCAAGGACATCTACCACATGATTCCATTTAAAACAATTACTCAGACACATAAGTATGCCTGGGAAAGGTGGTGGGGAGACGCGCTCAAGGTGTGGATGGTGGTTTCTGGCAAAGGAATTATACATATGTTTCAGCGCTGTTTTTTTTGGTTTTTCTTTATTGGCAATTTTTTAAAGTTTCTATGATGAGACAGGTATTACCCTCAAAATACAAAAGCAAAAAGAAGTTTGGGGGTGAGGGGGGCTTCCCCCTGCTGACACCCACCGCCCCTTCTTTCCCCACCAGGGCCTTCACCACTGGGACCCCTCCTGCTCCCCGCTACCACCACTCGGCCGTCGTCTATGGCAGCAGCATGTTCGTCTTTGGTGAGCGGCCTTCCTCCCATCAAGCCTCGACCATGTGCTGTGCTTGGCCAGCCTCTCTGTGTACTGTCCTCTGAGTTTCTGGGCTGGGTTGAGGCCCTCTTATGGGCCCCTTTCCCTGACCGTCCTGATCTCCTGGGGGTGGAACTGTCTGTCTCTGTGGCCAGGCTGGTGTCCCCCAACCAGGGGCAGTACACGGGGTTCTGCTCATCTGTCACCAGAGCCTCGAGCAGGGGCAGGCAGGCAGGAGGTGCCCCCCAGGGTCAGAGGGGCCCCAGAGTACATTTTAACAGGCCAGATCCTGCCCCCACCCCCTGGCTTTGATGACTGAGTTGCTGCCTTTGGATGTGACGGCTTCTCGCTCTCTTTACAGGGGGCTACACTGGGGACATTTATTCCAATTCCAACTTGAAGAATAAAAATGACCTCTTTGAGTACAAGTTTGCAACTGGCCAGTGGACGGAGTGGAAAATTGAAGGACGGTGAGAGACTTTGCTGAGACCTTTGGGGTTGTGCATGCTGCCGCGCTGGGTCTCGGGGGGCAGCGGACCTGGATCAGCTCTGTAGAATTACAGATGAAGAGCCCGAGACCTGGAAGAGAGGCCTGGGCCCATGGCAGCCAGAGCTGGGCGTGGGCGTTAACTGCCAGTCCCTCCTGTCTGCGCCTCCCCAGGCTCTTAGATACTCTCCTTCCAGAGGGTAGAAGGGACAAGTGTACTGCGGATGGCACTTCTCTGGCCCTGTTTTGCAAGCACCCCCTTGATATTGGGTGGGAGCTGGGAGGGGGCTCTGTGCCCTTGGACATGTGAATCCTTGTCCAGCCGCCCCAGCCTCGTGAGTTCAGCCTCTGCCACTGTCCCTTATTCCCAGCGGCCCAGCTGGAGTCCCCAAAGCTCGAGTCAGCAGGTGTGGGCACGGCAGCCCCAGGGCCCAGCAGCCCCAGGGCCCAGCGGCACTCGCAGGCTATGGCCTGGCCCCATGGGGCCATGAGGCTCAGATCTGCACGCGGTGGCCTCCCTGCTCACCCTCTCCTCCTGCCCCAGGTTGCCAGTCGCTAGGTCAGCCCATGGCGCCACAGTGTACAGTGACAAGCTGTGGATCTTTGCTGGCTACGACGGCAATGCCAGGTAGGTGGCAGCCCGGAAGTGCACCGAGGCACAGAGCAGCCTTCCTGCGCTGGGGAGTGGGGACTCGAGCTGGGGGTTTCTCAGGAGGGTGGGTGTGTAGACAGGGCTGGGAGAACAGGAAGATGGGCAGGACGAGGGCCACTGAGTGGAGCCCCCGCCCAACCCTCACAGGGGACAGAAGTTCTGGCATCCCTGAAGCCCCCTGGGGCGACTGAGGGGGTGGCGAGCCCACCCATGTCTGTGCAGCTGGCCGAGGATGTGCTGGCTCCACAGCCCCGGGGCCATAGCTGGGTGTCATCAGAGCCAGGGGTCGGATGGTGGCCCCTCAAATGGCTGGGGTGAGGATACTCGGGCCCATGGTGAGCAGTGACCTGAGTGAGCAGGAGGGTGGCAGCGGCAGGGCTCAGACCTGGCCCGCCTGCCCGTGGAGGGCAACAGAGGCGCCTGCCTGTGTCATGGGCCCTTTCCTCCTTGTAGAACATTGGCTTTGCTGTATTTTTCTGATTACGAAAACAGCACACGCTCATTCCCCTGGAATTCAGCGTTACAGAAGCCCCAAGTGCTGCAGGGTTAGTGGTGGCTTCTGTGAGGACCTCTCCTGGCTCCAAGGGGCCCGGCCCAGCAGGGATTCAGTGGAGCCCCCAGCCGAAGCCCCCACCCCGAAGCTGCTCCATAGTCCCCTGGTCAGAATCCCCCTTGGTGCATTGTCCTCCTGGAGCCTTCCCTCCTGGCTGGGCCCAGGCCCACCCTGACCGCCAGCCCAGCTGTGGGGTCCTGATCCCTTTGTCCTAATGCAGGTTGAACGACATGTGGACCATCGGCCTCCAGGACCGGGAGCTAACGTGCTGGGAGGAGGTGAGGGGCGTGGGGCCAGGGAGGCCGCTTTGTTCCTGGCCTGGCCAGGCCCTCCAGACATCCGGCCCAGCCCTCTCACAGTCCCCGCGGTGGTTACCCAGTGACTACGGGCTCCGAGCCTGTGACTGGTGCAGTCTGGGGATGATCCACCCTTCTCTAAACACAGTGGGGGCGGCTACTGTTGGGGTCCTAGGGAGTGTGTCTAACCACTGCCCTGTCTCACCTGTAGTGAGGACTTCAGCCCCAACTGTTCAAAACTGGGCCCATTCAAATGGGGGCTTTAAGCTGTTCCACAAAAATGGACCCATGACCCCTCACTCATGGAAGGTTCAGGAGTGAATGTAGCCCTAGCTCAGCGGGTTGGCCCTGGACTAGGAGAAGGGCTCATGGCTTCCCCAACCACACAGGTGGCCCAGAGCGGTGAGATCCCGCCCTCCTGCTGCAACTTCCCGGCGGCCGTGTGCCGGGACAGGATGTTCGTCTTCTCAGGCCAGAGCGGGGCCAAGATAACCAACAATCTCTTCCAGTTCGAGTTCAAGAACAAGATGTGAGTGCCCTGCTGGTGGGTCCCCTGTTAGCATGCCACACCGGTGCCCGGGGCTGCCTGTGTGGGTTCCACACACAGCCAGCACCTTGGGAGCGAGGCCGTGAGGGCCCTTACACAGCCTGGGCCTGAGACCCCGCAGGCCCCTCGGGGGGTGGCTGCAGCCCAGCATCCCGGGGCCTAGGTGGCCTCCCTCCTTGTCCCAGTGTGAAGACAGCCAGCCACCCCTTCCAGCAGCTGCCTCGCCGGGCAGGTGCCACCCTCCTGCCCTGCCCCTGCTGCCTGCTCCATGCTGGGGGATGAGGGTGAGACAGGACCCCATGATGGGCTACGAGGAGCCAGGCAGGGCTGGTGCCAGGATGAAATGGGATGGGGGAGCTCAGAGCCCAGGTGGAGGCTGCAGGGGGGGCAGAAACCCCCACCCCGTTGCTGGTTCACACCCAGTGTGAACACACATCACAGGTGGACACGCATCCCCACCGAGCACCTGCTCCGAGGCTCTCCGCCGCCCCCGCAGCGGCGCTACGGGCACACCATGGTGGCCTTTGACCGCCACCTTTACGTGTTTGGGGGCGCAGCGGACAACACGCTCCCCAACGAGCTGCACTGCTACGACGTGGACTTCCAGACCTGGGAGGTCATTCAGCCCAGCTCGGACAGCGAGGTGAGTGCTGCTGGTCCACAGGTGGGCAGGGCCAGGGCCAGGGGCTCCAGACAGCCAGCAGGAGCAAGGCTGGGACACCCGGGGCCCTCAGTCCTGGACATTGCCCTGGCCCGACCCTGGCCTGGGTCCCTCTGGCCTGTTCTCCATCTTACCATCTATGGGCTAACACTTCATGGCCCAGCATTTGTGCTGTGCTAGGGATGTTCTCCTGGGATGCATGCCTTGACCGCAGCCAGGCTCCCATCTCGGCCGTGCTGGGAACACCCTCATCCTGTCACTTTCCCCCCACACTGTCCCCACAGCACCCATCCCCACCCCAGGTGGGGACAGCAGCGGTCTCTGGCCGCCTGCCTGGCCCTTGCTTAGGGGCCATGCACCCGCCTGTCTCCCCCAGGTCAGTGGGGCCGAAATGCCCGAGCGAGCGTCCGCTTCTGAGGAGGCACCTGCCCTGGGCTCTGAGGAGCGGGGCGGCTGCAAAAAGTCCCGGGATGTGTTCGGCCTGGACTTTGGCAGCACCACCACCAGGCAGCCCACCCTGCCAGCCTCAGAGGTGAGGGCCGGCACCCTCGTGCCCACCCCTCACGCCCTGAAGCTGGTCCTGTGATGAAGAGGCCAAGGCTCAGGGCTTACACAGCACATGAGGCGAGGCCAGGAGCCCATGCCCTGCTGGACGGACCACATGGGTGCAGCACATGACACCCAGCGCCCTCTGCCACCTGGTGGGGCCACAGGGCCTGTCCTGTCTGCAGGCCCACACAGGCCCCACCTCCCCCCACCCCACCCGCCATGGTTGTGCGGGAGGCGGGGGTCCTGCCCTGTGGCCCCTCCTTCCAGGCCACCGGTGCCCTCCGTGCTTAGAGCCTGGCCATGGCCAGGCCTCAGCCAGCCCTGCTGCTGGAGACCCCGCCCTGTCCCTTCCCCTCCAGCTGCCCAGCGGAAGGCTCTTCCACGCGGCCGCTGTGATCTCCGATGCCATGTACATCTTTGGGGGCACCGTGGACAACAATATCCGCAGCGGGGAGATGTACAGGTTCCAGGTGGGGCAGCCCGCGCTGCCGGCCTGAGGCGGAAACTGGAAACCAAGCCCCTGGGGCGCGGGGCTTTGTGGGGGCAGGGCTTATCCGGCTCCAGAGCCGCGGCTGCACCTGGTGGGCCGGCACCCCCTCTGAGGGGTCGGGTGGTTGGGCCAGGGTACTCTGGAACCTGAGTGTGGGCGCGGCCGGGGGGCCCCCTGCAGAGCCCGTGGGGGGCTGGCTGGGTGGACCCGTCCAGCAGCGTGGTCTCTGCCTGCAGTTTTCCTGTTACCCCAAGTGCACGCTGCACGAGGACTACGGGCGGCTGTGGGAGAGCCGCCAGTTCTGCGATGTGGAGTTCGTGCTGGGCGAGGTGGGTTCCCCTCCTGTGCCCGCTGGCAGCCCCTGCCCCCAGGGTGAGGGTCCCCCGCCCTCCACCAAGGTGTCCCTCTTCCGGCAGAAGGAAGAGTGTGTGCAGGGCCACGTGGCCATCGTCACGGCACGCAGCCGCTGGCTCCGCAGGAAGATTGTGCAGGCCCGAGAGTGGCTGACCCAGGTGAGTGCCGCCCGTCGCCTGGGCAGAGGCTTCCGTGGGGTGTTCTTGAGCGCTTCTTCCTCTGCCCACAGAAGCTTGAGGAGGAGGCGGCCCCGGCACTCAGGGAGGGCCCCGCTGGGGCCGTGGGTGGGACCCGGCCACCCCTGCTGCGCGTGGCCATCCGCGAGGCCGAGGCACGGCCCTTCGAGGTGCTCATGCAGTTCCTCTACACAGACAAGATCAAGTACCCGCGGAAAGGTCGGCCTGCGCTGCGGGTGGGAGGGAACGGGATGGGGTGTGGGCAGCCCTGCCTGGCAGGGGGCGGCCAGGGTCTCCGAGGCTTCACCCCGCCTGTGGCTGAGCCACCTCGTTGCGGAGGGAGCCTGGGCGCCCCCCCTCCAATGCCCCGCCGGAGGCTCAGGGGTTCTTGGGCGCAGGCCATGTGGAGGATGTGCTGCTCATCATGGACGTGTACAAGCTGGCACTGGGCTTCCAGCTGTGCCGCCTAGAGCAGTTGTGTCGTCAGTACATTGAGGCCTCTGTGGACCTTCAGAACGTGCTTGTCGTGTGCGAGAGCGCTGCCCGGCTGCAGCTGGGCCAGCTCAAGGTGCGGGGCGGTGTCCATGGCAGTCTGTGTCCCCTCCCTGCCCGCTGTGGCAGGCCCGGCAAGGTCTGACCCAGTGGCCTGTGGCCTGTCTGTCCAGGAACACTGCTTGAACTTTGTGGTGAAGGAGTCCCACTTCAACCAGGTGATCATGATGAAGGAGTTCGAGCGCCTCTCATCTCCTCTGATCGTGGAGATTGTGCGGCGGAAACAGCAGCCACCTCCCCGCGCCCCCTCAGACCAGCCTGTGGACATCGGTAGGGACCCACCTGGTCCCCGAGAGTAGTGGACAGGGCGCAGCCACCTTGGGCACGGGGTCCTACCGCAGGTGGCTCAGGCTCGGGCAAGGCAGAGACCTGCTCAGCTGATTGGGTGCCAGGGAGGCATCTCCCAGGCCCATTCCTGGGGGAACACAGGCCCTGTTCAGCGAGTGCTGCCCTGACTGGGACGCCAGGCATGAGGGTCTGCAGAGAGCAACGAGCTGAGGGTCCCATGGTTAGTTGCCCAGCTTCTCTTCTAGGTAGGCCCACATCTGGGCCTGGTGAGGGGTGGGCACAGCCCTCAGATGCTCGGCGCCTCCCTGTCCCATCCCCACCCAGCCAGGAAGGGACCTCACAGACTCCTTTACCACCTGGCCCTGGGGCCTGTGCTGCCTCGGCCATGGGCTCCAGGTGACACAGCCGAGGGGATGCCAGCACTGGGGCAGGAGAGGGCTCAGTGGGCCGAGTCCGGGAGAATGTCAGACTCTGGGGGGACAGAGCCTCAAGGGCCAGAGTGAGGCCTCTGACCTGGGGGTTTCGTTAAGGGGGGCAACATGGGCAGATGCACAGGAGGCGGTGCCCTGGGGTCCCACATCCTGAGTCAGAAGCCGCCTTTCGGCTCAGGGCCCCTCTACACCCCCAGGCACGTCTCTGATCCAGGACATGAAGGCATACCTGGAGGGGGCGGGCGCGGAGTTCTGTGACATCACGCTGCTGCTGGATGGGCACCCGCGGCCAGCCCACAAGGCCATTCTGGCCGCCCGCTCCAGGTGGGTGGGGTGTGGCTCGCAGGCAGGTAGGTGGGTGGGCAGCTGGACACTGGCCAACTTGCTGAGGGCCGGCCCATCTGCAGCTACTTCGAGGCCATGTTCCGGTCCTTCATGCCCGAGGACGGCCAGGTGAACATCTCCATTGGGGAGATGGTGCCTAGCAGGCAGGCCTTCGAGTCCATGCTGCGCTACATCTACTACGGTGAGGTCAACATGCCGCCTGAGGACTCGCTGCATCCTCACCTCTGGGGCTCCCGGGTCATTCCCAGGACAGCTTTGGGCCCTGCTGTCTTGGCCTGGCCAAGCAATTTCCTGAGGACTTCTTAGTGCCCAGTCTCTTCCGGGTTCTCTGGAACAGTCGGTTGGCTGGCTCAGAGAGGTTTACAGTCAGGAGAGATGGCTGCGTTCAGAGGAAGGGGTCATGGCTCCATGTGGGTTGACTCCTGGCCAGGTCATGTCTATGGGCGTCTGAACATGGGGGGCCAGGATGCCCTTCAGGGCTCTGTGAGGCCGTGGATGTTTCAGCAGATGGGCATGTGGGTTCTTTCCTGGGGAGAGGAACCTGTGGTTTTCTTTGGATCCTGAATGGAGCCTTGGACCCCTGAGTGGTTCAAAGCCCATGTAGAGGCTCTGCCTGGATGGGAGCCCGGCTGTTGTGGTGGGTGGGCCCCCCTCGACCTTAGCAAGAGGCAGCAGCCCTGGTTCAGGGCTTCTCTGTCCCTGGTGGCCCCCCAGGGGAAAAAGGGCAGCTGGGCAGGAGGAAGGCTCTCTTGGCCCACAGTTCCTTAACGAGCCCTCAGCTACCTGTTCGCGGCGCCCTACTACTACGGCTTTTACAACAACCGGCTGCAGGCATACTGCAAGCAGAACCTGGAGATGAACGTGACGGTGCAGAACGTGCTGCAGGTAGCTGCCCTGGCCCTGGGCCTCTGTGCCTGCGCGGTGCGCGGGGCAGGGGCAGCGCCTCAGGGTACCTGCCGTTCCAGATTCTGGAGGCAGCAGACAAGACGCAGGCGCTGGACATGAAGCGGCACTGCCTCCACATCATCGTGCACCAGTTCACCAAGGTCAGGGCCCTCCCACCCAGCGTGCTGCCTGCCCCGTCTGCAGGACATACTCCCCTTGGCGGTGGCCTGGGCCAGGTGGGAGGGGCCCTGGCCGCCTTGTGCAGCAGTGGGTTCTGGGGATAACCGGGCAGTGCTGTCCACCCGCTGGCTGATCCTCACCCCGTACTCGGTCAAGCCCCCAGAAGACTCCTCGGCCACCTGGCCCTGGCGAGAACACGGCTCCATCCTTCTGGCATTTGGTTGCCTCCACAGGTCTCCAAGCTGCCCACGCTGCGCTCGCTGAGCCAGCAGCTACTGCTGGACATCATCGACTCCCTGGCCTCCCACATCTCAGACAAGCAGTGTGCAGAGCTGGGTGCCGACATATGAGGGCCCACGTGGTGCCGCCCCGCCCTGCCTCACCTACTTCAAAGACTGCTGGCCATGCTCGGGCCTGCGGCCAAGGGGTCGTGTGCCCAGGGCCTCTGAAGGGAGCTGAGTGGGGGACTCCAAATGCCCCATCTCACTGCTGAGGACACAGGTCCCACAGGAAGTGGACGGTGAAGCGGGATCCTGGCTGGCACCCTCTCCTTGGGTGGAGGTGTGGGTGGGAAGCCAGGGCTCAGTGGTGAGGACACTGCAGGAGGAGGCAGGGGTCCTGGCCAGGGCCCAGTGAGGGAAAGGAGCCCACCAGGGTGGCTTTGGGCCCCCTACACAGCAGGGACCCAGCATGGCTTGTGATCCAGCCACTGGGTCATGTTGCCAAGACCCCTCGACCTTCATTAAGGTTGGTGTAAGGGTTTCCTCCTGCCACCCAGAACTTGGGTAGATGGAGTCCAACTCCAGGTGAATTTTGAGGTGTGAAGGGCCCTAAGGTCAGCTCCCAGCCTGCAGGGTCAGCCACTGCGGACTGGGCCAGGCATCCAGAGGGGCTGTGGGATCCCACCCACCTGTGTTTGCATGGGGGCCCTGGGCTGCACCAGAGAGTAGTCAGAGATGCCCCAGGCCCGCATCTGTCCCTAATTATTTATTGTCATAGGCTTGCCTCCATTAAAGCCACAGCAGTCCTACCTGCACCCAAACCTCACTGCGCAGTCCCCACTGGTGGCTCCAGCCCTCCGTTCTCCTGGAGCTGAAGCTGGGCCATGTGGCCCGATGGCTCAGGATAAGCCAGTCTTGCCTGGTTCTGTTCATGCCAGCAGCTCTCCACCTGCACCCAGGGTGCCCCAGTCACGTAGTGGGAGGAATGGCCTCTCCCAACCTGAGGGGAGCCCTGGGGGCCCGGAGCTGGCTCTCCTGGCTCCTGGACTGCCCTGTAGGCTCCTGCCTGGGCTGGGAAACTGAGAACAGGCCACTGAGTCCTTCCCTGTCCCAACAGAAGGTGCCGAGTCCACCCCAGTGGGGAAGGCACCATTCTGCCTCTCTTCTGGGAACAAGAACCCTTCCGCCCTGGCTGCGAGGAAGCCACTTTGGGGGAAACACGGTCTCTCTCTTCTGAGCCTTAGAGCTTGTTTCCTGCCTCTGGTTGTGCCCCACGTAAACGCAGCATCTGCCACTCCTCAGGCCTTGCTGAGAAGCCCCAGGTGGACATTCTTAGGCAAGGGGTGCTCACCTGTAGGCCCAGCAAGCTGGGAAATGGCCTGTGCAAGGTGCACCTCGGCCGGCCTGCAGGCTTGGGAACCACCTGTGACCCTGCTCCGTGTCCACCTCCTGTAATGGCCATTTGACTCTCCTGTGCGTAACGTGAATAAATGAAGTTTCACTCCAAGGGCCCCAAAAAGCAAACCACACAACACAGTGTGGCCTTTTCCAGGACTAGAAAGAATTCAGTGGTGCTCTTGGGGCCTCTGTGGCTGAGGCCCAGCAGGGAGGTCAAGTGTGTGGTAAAGTGCCTCACACACGGAGCTGCTGATCACAGGTGCAGGGAGGCCTGCCACGTTCCTGGTGAACTGAAGGAAAATGAGGACACAGGCGATGCCAGGACTGCTGCCCACGTGCCTGGCCCTCTGCTCCCCACACGCCTCATCCCTGACCTCTGGGGATCAGGATGGTCAGTGTGGGGCCCTCACTACTTGCCAAGCATAGCAACCCCAGGTCAGTAATCGCCTTTCTTGTCCGTTTTTCAGATGGGACAGGCCTGGTGGTGAGTGGGGGGCTGACCAGCAGCTGGAGCTCATGCCAGGTCTGACTGCTGGGCAGACTGGCTCTGGGGACGGAAGCCTGTTGTTTCCCTGAAAAAGAACTGAGCCTGGCCTGGGTTTCATGGGTGTCTTCAGAGACCAGCTGGCTAAGTCAAGGCCGTTTCAGGTACCAAGGAAAGGGTGCCCAGTATTGCCCCCGAACCTCTACTCACACAACCCCTCAGAAAGCCCTGTACAGTACAGGAACACAGAGCTGTACAGTGAGGGCTTTCTGCTCTCCACAGCCAAGGGCTTGGACTCCAGGGCCTGAGCCCTCTGGGCGCTACAGCCAATCTGGGGAAACGGGCCTGGTACCCAGGGGAAGGGCCCCAGCCCGCAGCTGAGCCAGAGAGCAAGGCTTCTTTCTAGAATCCACTTTATTATGGCATCTGGCAAGGCTGGTGGACACAGCTCTGATCAGATCCTCTCAAACTGGATACTGAGGGAGAAAGAGGCTGAAGCCCTGCCAGGCGGCCCTCACTCAGGCCATGCTGCTGCTCAGCTGCATGGCAAAGTCCTGCACGTGCTCCTTCAGAGTCTGGCGGGCATCGGCCTGTGCCCGCTTTTCCCGTGCCCTCTCCTGCTGCAGCTTGGTCAGCCGCAGCCGCAGCCGCTGCTCCCGCCGCTTGCAGGCCTGCAGCTGGCGCTGGGCCTTGTCCAGGGCATCGAGTGCAGCCTCAGCCCGCCGCTTCCAGAGCAGGGCGCTGCCCACCTGGTAGCTGTGCTCATTCTGGATATAGGCTCCGGCGGGTGGTGGGAGGCGCAGCATGTAGGCCGAGGGTGAGACAGGCCTTGGCTCCAACGGAGATGGCTGTCGCTCTGGCTCCCGCTCAGGTGAAGGCTGGGTGCTGCAGCCTGCTTCATCTGCCTGGGCACCCAGGGGCCCCAGAAGGTCTGAGAAGGGGCTGCTGAGGCCAGGCTCCAGCCTCCCAGTGGGGGAGGCAGGCAAGGCGGCAGGTGCTGAGGCCTCTTCCACAGGAAAGCAGGTGATGTCAGCAGGTGGAGGTGGGCAAAATGGAATTGTGGGCCCTCGGCCCTCAGAGCAGCTAGGGGAAGAGAGAAAGACTGACAGGCCAGTCTCAGGGTTCGCTGACCCCACTTCACCAGCTCATCTAAACCCCATCCCTGAACCCAATCCACGGGCTCAGAACCCTGTCCAGCAAGGCTGCTGTCAGGCACCCTAAAGCCCAGTCCCTCAGACCTGGGGTGCAGTGGGGCACCTCCCCCTCCGTTGCAGCACGTACCGCTTCCTGCATCGCCGGAGCCGGCTAACGTCAGGGGGGCCAGGGGGGTAACTGTGCCCCTTGGTCTTGGTTGTTCGACGCAACTTGGAAAAAGACTCAAATATCGTTGGAACTGCTCCCTCCTTCAGCCTGTGATACCCACTGCGGGGGGGAAAGCGGTCTGGATGAAGTGGAACAAAGCCCTGCCGCCCCAGCCGACCCGCAAGGCGTGGAGCCAGCAGGCCCTCCGGCACGCCAGCAGGCTGTCGGGTTACCTCTGTGGGAGGTGGGAGGCACCCTGCCAACAATGAGTCTGGGGAATGCCAAGTTAAGGCCCCCCCAATCTCTTCCCTGCAAGACTCCTCAGAGTTAAAGAGTGTGGAAAGGCTCCACCAGAACCGGGTGGCCCAGCCAAAGGAACTGATTCCCTTTGTGCACTTGTAGGGAGGGCTGGGGTTGCAGGGAGCGCGCTCTGGAACAGTGATCCCTAGGAGGTGGGTTTCACTGCCCAGGTCTGTCGGGAGAGGAAGCTGAGGTTCCCAGCTGGAGAAACCAGGGCTGCTGCTCCGAGGACCTCCCCACCGGCCGGCCGCCACCCCACTGCTCTCGCCCTGCCCACTACCAGCTGCCAAGAGGCTCACCTGATTCCCACCAGTTCAAAGCAGTTCTCCTCGAAATGCTTGGAGCAGAAGTAGATGTACTCGGACGCCGGGTCCCACAGGCCCTGGCCGCTGGGGTCGAGCCGCTGGCAGTTGGCCAGCCACAAGCCCCGCCTTGGATTGTCCTTCTTGGGGAGCCTGCGGGGCCACAAGCCCGTGAGCCCGACGGGAAAGGCCAGCCCCGCTCATGCCGCCCCCAGACCTCGCGCTGATACTGCCTGCGCACAGACAAGGAAGCTGAGGCCTCCAGAGGAAAAGAGACTCGCTGAACATCATCACGTAGGTGAGACTCGAAGCAGCTAGCCCGGGTAGGCGGACCGCCCCTCCTCCCCCACCTCCCACTCAAGCCCCGCCCCGACCTCGGAGGCGCGTGCGCAGTGGCTCCGCGAGGCGGCAGGACGGGCGCATGCGTAGGGGGCGCGCACGCGCGCTGACCTGTGGAAAGAGATGCCGCGGTTGCGCGTCTCGCGTGTGTCCCGTGTGCAGCAGCCGGCGGCGGAGCAGTGACGCGGCATCTGGGGAAGAGGCGGGAGCTCGGTCGCGGGCGGCCGTCGGGGCCTGGAGGGGCTTCGCGCCCCAGGCTGCCACCCCGCTGCAAGCAGCCCCGGCGTGGCGGGTCTTCCCCGGCCCGATCTCGCCCGAACCCCGTCCCAGCCTGCTCTCCCGACTCCTGCTTGCGGCACTCACGCTCGCGCCATTGCTGCGCCGCCGAAGTATCGCGAGGTTTGGCTCGCGGCGGAAGTCAGTACCATAGAAACGCGGAAGCGCGCGGCGTTTGCCGAGGGGCGGATCCCGGAAACTGCAGAGCGAGCCCGGGGAGTGGCCGCGGGGATCCCTCACACCGCCCAGGTCGAGAAACGCCTACGACCGGAACGAGCCCGGCGGAGCCGGCACGCACGCTTCCTGAGGGAGAGGTACGTCTTCTGGGCCTGGCGGGACGTTCCGGTGTAGCTCCTCCGGGCGTGGGGCGCGGGAGAAGGTTCGTGCGGGGCGGGGCAAACGCGGCGGAACCGCGGCTCCGACGACCAGAACCGGCCCACTTCCGGCCCCCGAGGAGCGCCTTGGCCGGCGGGAAGGACTCCAGCTTTAGGCGGAGAGCGCTTATCGGTTCCCTGCCCCTTACTTTGAAGCCCTTTTTGGGGGGTAACGCGGCAGCTGACTGCTCTGTGTAGCTAGACAGACGTACGGACCTGCTGCATCTTTTCTGTCCGGGAGGAACATAGTTTCCCTAGAAATTCACTTGGAAAAGGAAGGTATCTGGCGTGGGAATTCGGTCGAAGTGCAGCATAGGGTCGTCTATGCTCAATACAGAAACGTTAATAGGTAAACACATCTGTAACGTGACCGTCGGGGGACAGGGGGCCTATAGCCGCGCCCTCGCATTCAGTACTCTTCCCCTTCCTCGGCCTCTGCTTCCACCGAGTTCACGCCCACCTCTTCGTAATCTTTCTCCAGAGCTGCCAGGTCCTCCCGGGCCTCCGAGAACTCGCCCTCCTCCATGCCCTCCCCCACGTACCAGTGCACAAAGGCGCGCTTGGCGTACATGAGGTCGAACTTGTGGTCTAAGCGGGCCCAGGCCTCGGGCGATGGCCGTGGTGTTGCTCAGCATGCACACGGCCCGCTGCACCTTGGCCAGGTCTCCCCGTGGGGGGCCGGTAGTTGATGCTCACCTGCTAGAGAAGGGGAACATGGTGAACTTTATTATTTATTTATTTTTCATGGTGAAGTTTATACTGTGGCCTCAGAAATTGTAGGTTGTTTTTAAAGATGGGGGCCGTGGACCCAGTTAAAATTATGCCCTGTAGGAATTGGTACTTTGTTTTGTACCAATATGTGCCAACATTTAATATCCTTTGACTTAATATTTTCACTTTGTGAGGTACCATCTGAAATGGCAAAACTGGAAACAAATGTCCTTCGTGGAAACTAGTTAAATTATCATACACTCCCTACAGTAGAACATTGTATGATCATAAAAAAGAATGAGAAATCTGTCCTGGCATGTAAATATGTTCAAGGTATACTGTATACTTGGTAAAAAGAAAAGCAACTTGAATTCTATTTATGCTTAAAAATACCTGTAGAGTAATAAACACCAGCTAGAGTCTTTGACAGCTCAGGGAACATCATGCTAGAGGAAGACAAACAACGGGGAGAGGGCTGACGCTGTGACCCCTCCCTGCCCTAGTGAGCAGCTAGCAGTCAGCAGCAGCTGGACACAGCCAGTCTCCAGAAGAGCTGGGATGAGCAGGGGGAAGGGCACAGGGGGCTCGGACTTGATAGAGGGGTGCTCTCACACAGCGGTAAGGTCAGGCCAGCCAGCCCCTCCAAGTGGGAGTGCTGCCAGCTTCCATTTCTCTTTGGCCATCTGTGTGCAATGAGTGGAGTCTGTCACCTACTTTTAAAGAATGTTCTTTGCCCATGTCGCTGGCCCCTTTCTGTCAATGTCACCCGTATAACAGGAGGTGTGATGTGAATACGCACAGACTATCTGTTGAGGGACAAACAAAGCTCTGGAAGGGGAAGAGGACTTCACCTTTTCAGCCTTCTGCGTCATTTTAATATTTTGCCACATACACACTTTTATAATGAAAAAACTAATCATAAACACGGGAAAGACTCGACAATAGTGCACCCCTGAACAAATGGTTATTAAAGAACATATGGTGAAATCACACTCAGACTGACAAAAAGGAACTTAGAGCAATGAGAATTCAGCGTGCTCCATCTGAGGGAGAACTATCTTCTGTGGGGACAGAAGCTGTGACTTCTTGTGCCTCCCCACAATACCGGCTTCCCCACTGGCTCACAGAAACTCAGCCAGGAGGGAAAGCCTGGGCGCACGGCACAGCACCCTCCAAAGTGCCACCCAGCTGTGGCTGCCTTGGATGTCCTTGCCTTCTGAAGGTCATGGTGAGGTGACTGAAAGGAGAAGTCAAGAATGTCAGGTTTCAACCCCCACCTATAACCTCTGAGGTTTGCAAACCTCTTACGGAATGTGTAATGAATATTTCCAGATCGGTGAAACCTGTTATAGACTACTCTTTTCTGTGAGTCACTTTGCGTCTGTTGGTCTTACACCCTCAGAGATGGTCTGTGTCAGGGTGTCTTGAAGTGGGGCTGACAGAGGCCAGGTGGGTGCAACAACTTGTCTGTAGTCAGAGGCAAGCTCTGGCCTTTCCAAAGGGGAATAGGATGACACACGTATTGCTGCTACTTCTCTTCATTTTCAATCTGCAATGACCCTGGAACGTGCAACTCCCCAAACACCTCAGGAACTTATCAGGGCCCACGAGTGCAGGCTCTAGCACTTTTTCTAATGTGGAAGATCAATTGTGAACAAGGACTTTTAATGAAGAAGAGGCGGCAGAGTTAACGATCCAAGGCGTGGTGAGGCACTTAGCCTGGTGATCACAATAGGTCTAACATGTTACTTGGCTTCCAGATACATGTTGCTTTTCTCTGGGTAGACGTTTCATCGTGACACTAAACACGGTTGAAGGAGCCGCCTAATTATCAGTGTGATTTTGTGTGCGAGGCAGTGTTCCGAGTCTGGTTTGGAGTAAGAGCAGTGAACCACCCTTGGCCCCACAGAAAACACTGCATAATGAATTTTAAATTCTGTCTACAAAAACATAAATGTTACCTAAAATGCAGTGACAACTGGTGACTGAAGTAATGTGAAATCTAAGAACCATGATTTCTAATCCAAAGTGATACCATAGACCCTGACAAGCTTCTTGAGCAAGAGTGGGAAAATGTAGAGGACAGACATGCTGCAGTCAGACGTCCCTGAAAGCTCCCTCCATCACTCGCTGCCCCTGAGGCTGTTAGATACTAAAAGCTGTCTCAGCTTCAGTCTCTAATCTGTAAGATATTAATAGTATTAGCCCATGAGTGTTACAGGTTGGTTGTAAGAAATAAGGGTACATAAAGTCCTTGCTAAAGATCAGGGCACCTAGCAAATTAATTACTAAACTTGTTCTCCCTGCAATGCAGCTGCGCTGGAACAGGGTACCCTCCACAAAGGGGCAGCACTGCGTCCCAGGATCTGCCGTGGGCGAAATGGTGAACACGCGTTACCGCCCAGCCTACCTTGAACCCAGTCAGGCACCAGTCCACAAACTGGATGGTGCGCTTGGTCTTGATGGTGGCGATGGCCACATTGACATCTTTGGGGACCACGTCCCCCCTGTACAGCATGCAGCAGGCCATGTACTTGCCGTGGCGAGGGTCACACTTGACCATCTGGTTAGCTGGCTCGAAACAGGCGTTGGTGATCTCGGCCACAGACAGCTGCTCATGGTAGGCCTTCTCGGCCGAGATGACTGGAGCATACGTGGCCAGGGGGAAGTGGATGCGGGGGTAGGGCACCAGGTTGGTCTGGAACTCCGTCAGGTCCACGTTGAGGGCACCGTCAAAGCTCAGGGAGGCCGTGATGGAGGACACGATCTGCCCGATCAGATGGTTAAGGTTGGTGTACGTGGGCCAGTCTTATGTCCAGGTTGCGCCAGCAGATGTCGTAGATGGCCTCATTGTCCACCATGAAGGCACAGTCCGAGTGCTCCAGGGTCGTGTGCGTGGTCAGGATGGAGTTGTAGGGCTCCACCACGGCTGTGGACACCTGGGGGGCCAGGTAGGTGGCGAACTCCACCTTGGACTTCTTGCCGTAGTCCACCGGGAGCCGCTCCATGAGCAGAGACGCAAAGCCCGAGCCGGTGCCGCCCCCGAAGCTGTGGAAGATGAGGAAGCCCTGCAGGCCCGTGCACAGATCCGCCTGCGGGAGAGCAGAGGCCGTGAGGCCACACCTGCATGAGCCGTGCCACCACCCCCACGGGCCCCCACGGGCCCCGGTCACAGCACACTCTTCCTCTGCAGGTTCACTATACGGGTTCAGCCATCCACAGGGAACACGCGTCACACTCGGCAGTTACAGACGTGGATGCACTGCGGCCACACTGGAAAGGAAGACCCTGCACTCATGATTCTGCTGGGTTTTGCCAAAGTGATGTCCCGGGGAGATCCTGGGCCTGCCCTCCTGTCCAGGAGGCCTTCCCAGGGCCCTTCTCACCAGTTTGCGGATCCGGTCCAGGACCAGATCGACGATCTCCTTGCCGATGGTGTAATGGCCTCTGGTGTAGTTATTGGCCGCGTCCTCCTTCCCGGTGATCAGTTGCTCCGGGTGGAAGAGCTGCCTGTAGGTCCCTGTGCGCACTTCATCTGCAGAGGGGACAGCATGCCTGAGACTCTTAAGGACGGTGGCTAACTCACCGGGATGTCTAGGTTCCGGGAAACCTTCGATTCTACAGGCACGTGCTGCGCCTCGCAGGCCAGCTGCATCAGCATCTCATAGAAAAGGTCTCTGTGTGATATACATGCCTCATCTGCCGTTTATGGCTCCGGGAAGGTCCAGTCAAGCTGGGGAACAAATGCCAGTGTGGCCAGTTCCCAAAGGTGGGGGAGGGCTCACACCGCACAGGCGGTTCTGCGTGTGCATGTTTCATTCACACTGACAGCTATACCTGGGGCGTTGCTGAAATGGCCCTGACATACTAGACATCAGCGTGACTTTTGCTGGGCGCCCTCTGTGGCCTGGGTCTCACTGGCTCTAGGGTGACATTCTGTTGTCTCCTGGGTGGCCGCCACTGAAAGGTGCTCTCTCCTGGCAGCTCCCCTTGGAAACTACCTCGGGCTTCTGATCTGGAGGAACCCAGCAAAGGTTCTGTGCTTCCCCTTGTAAGTCTAAGGGTACCTACCGACCACGGTGGGCTCCAGGTCCACGAACACGGCTCTGGGCACATGCTTGCCGGCCCCGGTCACACTGAAGAACATGTTGAACGAGTCATCCCTACCGCCGATGGTTTTGTTGCTTGGCATCTGGCCGTCAGGCTGAATTCCATGTTCAAGGCAGTGTATTTCCCAGCAGGCATTGCCGATCTGGACCCCCGCCTGCCCCACATGGATAGAGATGCACTCGTGCTGGGAACCAGAATATACATGTGAGGCCCCTTGTCTTGAAGGCAGCCGTTACTGTGTGGCAGGCAAAATATAATTTAATGTTTGTATGTGCTTCAGAGTGTCTGGGGCTTTCTCATACCTTATTTTCTTTTCCAGGAGGCTTATGTGACCCTTTTATCCCTGTGAAAAGTGGCTTGCTCTGAACCATCCTAGCTGATAGTGAATGCCAGAATTAGCCCCAGAACCTAAGTGTTTGCTACTATACAAAAATTCAGTTATTTAAAATTTTGCAACCCGTATAAATGTCAATAATAAATTCCATGTTACGGCTAGTCACAGTAATTCTCTGAAGAATATAGCAGTTTTTATTGTGTCCTGACCAAATGATAAAGTAAGTGTTAATAGAGTTGGGAAAGGAAAAGTGGACTGGAACAGAAGCCACCGTGGCCCAAGCATGGGTGGTCACTGTGTGTGTTTCATCTGCCCCTCTAGGTCTAGCCTCTGTTCTCTGTCCATCTCTGCTCAAGGAGGCTGACCCATGTGGTCTGTGCCTCCTGGCTTCTGGTTGCTTTAGCCAATGTCAGGCACCAGCAAGAGCTGGAGGTTAGAGGAAGGTGTGGTCGGGGTTCTTGACCCTGGCTCCCTCCCTGCCAGGCTGCCTTGGGTCGCTTGAGTTCCTTTACAAGGGCACAGGGTGGCAGCAGTCAGTGCTTGTCATAAACCTACCCTCTGAGCTTCTCATAAGCACTCCATCCCCTCGCCTCTTCCAGCCTAGGAGTTAATGGCTCCCAGATGGCACAAGTGCTGGGATACTGCACTGTCCTTTGGTGGTTTCCTTAAACCCTGCCCGTATCTTTATAAATAGTATCTTCTTAAAGATTGTCCTGTGGGGCTTCCCTGGTGGCGCAGTGGTTGAGAATCCGCCTGCCGATGCAGGGGACACGGGTTCGTGCCCTGGTCCGGGAAGATCCCACATGCCGCGGAGCAACTAAGCCTGTGAGCCATGGCCGCTAGGCCTGCGCGTCCGGAGCCTGTGTTCCGCAATGGGAGAGGCCACAACAGTGAGAGGCCCGCATACCGCAAAAAAAAAAAAAAAAAAAAGATTGTCCTGTGAGTACTTATTTTGAATGTACCATTTCTTTCCTGCCGGGGATGTAACTCTACAGTCCCTAATCACATGTCTGATTTTAGACACATCATCCTTACAGATACACAGAGGAGATAACATGAAATTTGAGGTGTGCCATCCACACTAAATTCTGACTTACAGTCCTCAGAACTTGAAGTCCTGTTTTCTATTATACAAGCACCAAATTTCAGAGCAGGAGAGACCAGCTTGATGCAGCAATCCCCAAACATCATCCCAGAGGGAAGCATTTGGTTTGGGAAAGATCTCCAATGACAACGAAATCACTCCCCCAGAGGAGGACTCCATCGGCACCCCGGGAAGTGCTTTGAAATCCACCCAACAGCACCATTTTCAAATGCACACTATTCTCTTTGAATCCAGATCCACACTGTATTTCACAGGATGCCTGATGTGTCATTCTACTTGCTCAGCCCCAGTGTGAGCAGAGCCAGCTCTGTGATCTGAAGAAATACCCCAATGTCTTCATTTACAAAATGCGGCTGGGGAGCTCCGTGGTTTGTAAGGCCACATCCATCTGACTGTCTAACAATGAAAGGAATTGCAGTGCTCGGGGAAGTCATTCCTTGCTGTCAACAGAAACTGAGCACACTGCTGCCCTCGCCTGGATTGCTGAAGTTTATTTCTGTACTCGGCTCCATTTCCTCTCTGAAAGTTCCTCCAGACCAAGTCCTTGTCCCCTTCTCAGCAGATTACCTCCTTCCCCAGCACGGCCCCCAGCCACCCCTGGAGGCCGGCCCTGCCTGCTGTGCCTGCTGTCCACGCGCTGGGCGGCCCGACCACTGCAGCCTGGTCTGCCCGCCTCCCCTGAGCCCAGGGACCACGTGCCGAGGCGAGCTGACTGCCGCAGCTCTCGGACTCAGATGTTGTTACTTGTGGGAACTGTGGCTCCACGGCCGAGAATGCCGCCTTCGCAGTTTCTCCTTTTCAGCCTCTGCTCTGGCCGCGTGATCGGGTGGCGGACACCCACACGAGGCTCCTCGAGCATCCTTTCAGACCCGGCCCCCACCCCTCTGCCTGGGACACGACCTTCAGGCCTCCCGCCTGCTGGCTGTACCATGGTGAGAGCCACCACTGCACTCGGACCTCAATGGCTGCAGCCGCCCAACTGCTGCTGCCGCGCCGAGTGGGCCAAGGTCCTGAATCCCGCTCCCGATTGTCCAGCACGCGACTCCCAGAGTGTGGCGTGTTCTGATTGGATGTGGATTTGGCGGGAAGGCTGCAGGGTCACCGAAGGAAGAGCGCAGGTGGATGTTCCCTTGAGACCTTGGCCTTCAGGTGGGAGTGGCGCTCTGGTTTCCTGTTCTGTCTATGCCAGCTAGGCGGCTTCCAGGAGGCCTGACCTTGTCTGCAGCCACAGCCAAACTTGGCTGTTGTCCGCTGGGGGTGGGGGTGGGGGGATGCCACAGGGAGCCCGCAGGGCGGGGCTGGGAGGGAGGTGTCGGGCTGGGCTGCGCTCGGTATCCTGTCTTGAGGGCACGGGCAGTCGTGTAATGACAGGCTGGAGTAAGGCAGGGTCTTCCGGGGAAGCAGGAGAGGGTTCCGCCGCCCCTGCTCCGGCCCCGCGCTCAGGCCGCGAGGTCGTCTCACCACTCCGGAGGCCGGAGGGTCGCCGTCCGGAGTGGCCCCGCGTGGATGGGGAGAGCAGGCTTCAGGGGCGCTTATCCCGCGGGATCGGGGGCCTTTACCTTCAGTCACCTCCCGGCTCCAAACACGGTCTTAGGGCATTAGGGCCTCGTCCTGGGGATGGGGGTGCCCTCCTTCAGGCCGTAGTGTGTGCAGCTGACTTGTAGCTTGTGCCACTGTCCATTTCTTAAGTATGATTTATTTTTCTGATTGTAAAAGTAACATGTGTTTATTAATAGCTTTCCTGAGATATAATCCACCTATCAGACATCACCCATTTAAAGTGGTGCACAATTCAATGGGTTTTTTAATGTATTCACAGAGTTGTGCAACCACCACCACTATCAGTTTTAGAACATTTTTATCCCCCAAAGAAACCCATACCCTTTAGCTGTCAATCCCCAATTCCTCCCTTCTCCCAGCCCTAGGCAACCTATCATCTTCTTTCTGTTTCTGTATATTTGCCTATTCTGGACGTTTCATATGAATGGAGTCGTACAGTATGTGGTCTTTTATGATTAACTTCTTTCACTTAGCATAATGTTTCCAAGGTTCATCCATGTTGTCACATGTGTCAGTGCTTCATTACTTTTTCTCTCTTTCTCTTTTTTTTTTTTTTTCCCCAACCAGGGATTGAACCTGGGCCCCCTACATTGGGAGCTCGGAGTCTTAACTACTGGACCACCAGGGAAGTCCTTCATTCCTTTTTCTCTTAAACAACTTTATGAGACACAGTTCATATACCATACCATTCACTTGTTTAAAGTATACAATTCAACTACTTTTAGTATGTCAGTGGAGTTGTGCAACCATTACCTTAATCAATTTTAGAACATTTCCATCACCCCAGATTTCATCCCTTTTTGTTGCCAAATAACATTCCATTGTATAGGTATACCACATTTTGTTTATCCACTCATCATTTGGTGGGTATTTGCATTTTGTGGATATTATGAACAATGCTGCTATGAACATCTGTGTTCAGATGGTTCAGATGTTTTGTGTGTACATATGTTTTCATTTCTCTAGAAGTGGAATGCTGGGTCATATGGTCAACTCCATGTTTAACCTTTTGAGGAGCTGCCAAACCATGTGATTTTTTTTATCCTGATTTTCTCACTTAACATCAATCGTGCATTTTCACAAATTGTTAAATGTTCTTCGAACACTTGACTTTTTTTTTTTTTTTTTTTTTTTTTGCGGTATGCGGGCCTCTCACTGTTGTGGCCTCTCCCGTTGAGGAGCACAGGCTCCGGACGCGCAGGCCTAGCGGCCATGGCTCACGGGCTTAGTTGCTCCGCGGCATGTGGGATCTTCCCGGACCAGGGCACGAACCCGTGTCTCCTGCATCGGCAGGCGGATTCTCAACCACTGCGCCACCAGGGAAGCCCCCGAACACTTGACTTTTAATGTTTACAGAATTCCAAATTGTAGTTAACCAATCCCCTGTTATTGGGCATTTAGATTATTTCCAATTTTCATATTATAAACAACATTTTCATGTGCATCTTTGGGCATCAGTTTTCCATGCATCTCTGGTGATTTCTGTGGAGCAGATTAGTCAGAACTTTGGATCGCAGGACAGGTAGTTTTAAGGCTCTTGGTGCATGATGATGAATTGCCTTCCAAAAGAGCTGTGTCCATTTGCCTTCTCCCAAGTTGACTTTGAGAATGCCAGTTGCAGACCACCTTATATTTTAATTGTGTCCAAAGGTTTCCAGGGCAGGGTCTTGTTTGGGCATCTTTGACCCCATGCCCAGCTCAGTGTACAACATATAATACAAGTTCGTGTTACACGAATGAGTGAGAGCAAAGAAAGGCCCTGATTAGTACCGGTGTCTGAGACACTATGAAGGTCAGCTCCGTAGGACTTACCACCCAGTTGACATGGGGACTCGGTGCAGACTCATGTGTTGAAAGGCATCTCAAAGTTGAAGTGGCCAATGGGAGAGATGAGGAAACCACACAGCACAGTCATTCAGACGGTCTGAAGATGGGTAGGAATTCTTTTTTGTACTCCACTCTGTGGGCAGCCGTCTTTATGCAAAGCCCTGGAAGAATGACCTTCACTGCGCTGGTGAGGTCATCAAACTCTCTGTTCACATGGATATCCTGAGGAGAAACCCATTACAAGGCTGTACGTTATCACTTTCTGAGAACTTGACTGTTTTACTTATGTATCCAAGGTATCAAAGAAGCTTATTAGGGCATTAGTTGTCCCAAGCCTGAAGGATTGAAACTGTAAACACATCTCTGGAAAGGCTTTGACTCAGGCCTGGGTTGAAAAAAAATCAGAGGTAGAATAAGCAGTGATTTGTGACTAGACTCTTTTCATAATTTGTATTTGGGGATTCTTTCCTTAATGTTTAACCACCTTAGAAAAGAGTGACATTTTTTCTATATTAAAAAGGCAAAATTAAGTGAAAAGGGGTTCTCATCTCCTGTGCAGTTCCCCAAGTGAATCTTCCAGCACTAGGATCTACCTGCAGCCAGTACTGGACAGGGAGAGGGGCCACCTTGCAAGAGCTGAACCTGCAAATCCAAACATTGGTGAGCAGTGAGCATTGTGCCCCCTAAGCCACCTATTCTCTCTCGACCAATGAAGAACCCAGGCAGGGGTCTGAGATGAGACCACCGTGATACCCCACACGGGGGTGGGAGGCGAGTCCGAGTGGCATCATGACCCAGGTTGAACTTGGATGTGGCCACGCCGTGTATCTGCGCTGGGCACTCTTTCTCTAATCCCCACTTTTTTTCCTCTAAAATGGGGAAAATTATACCTCCTAGGGCTGTTGGGAGGATCAGAGATGAGGTTTATGAGAAGTTCTTACAGAAAAATCCAGCAGCTCTAGGGCAGACAGTGGATTAGCCCAGGCAGACTTGAGAACACCAAAGCAGGCTTCACTTCGCATGGGATTCCTGGACACCTGAGAAACACACACACAGGTGAGAGACGATGAGCCCAGGGAGGTGGGAGGGATCCCTCATCTTTGTTGATGTGGCTCTGGGCTGCCCCGCTCTGTCAGTTCAGAAGGCACCTCCCTCAGACATTATGCCCTTGGTGAGGCTGGAGTCGGGGAAGAAAGGAAGGGAGTGGACACTGACTGAGCCCCTGCCCTTCGCCCCCTCTGTGCTGGGACCCAAAGACACAGACACACAAGACACACCCCACCCTTAAAGAGCTCACCGGTGCAGGGAGGAGAGGAAAGGAAACATAAAAGTATAATGTGAAGAGTGCCATGCTACCGGGTGCACCAGCCCTCCCTGGGAGATAAAGGATGGGCAGGGGATAAAACCTCCGAGCTGAGCTTTACAGGTGAGGTGGGTGGAGCTGGGCATTTCAGTAAGAAGAGCCGCGGGATCAAAGCAGGGTTGAGAAATTGCACTGTGTGGTAGGAGAATTGCAAGCAGCTTGGGCTGAGAATGATGTGCCTCAAGGTGGGGGGTGGGGGGTCTGCTGGCAGAGCCCCGAGCCCCTGTGCTGTGAATAACACGCTAAGCTTGGATTTGTCCAGAGGGGAGTGCCCAACAGATTTAAAGCAGGGGCATGTTTCTGGTATAGAAAGAACACCTGGAAGCAGGTGGGAAGAAAGGGCCAAGATGGTGAATAGGAGGAGGTGAGAAGGAGGAGCAGGCAGCCCCGTTCCCCCCTCCTCCCCACACTGTTCTGCAGGAGTTGAGATGGAGAGAGGATGTGGAAAGGGAGGGTTCAGCACTGAGCCCCAGGCAGGTCTGTGCCGGGGCCCCAGCTTCTGACTCAGTGGGAAGGAGCCCCCACCTAGAGGCAGCCCTTCAGGGGGACGACACGTTCAGGTTCAACTCCCAGAATCCAACGTGCCTATTCCCATCTGGGGGGTGGTCCAGCAGGTGGCTGGAAATGGGGACCCAGAGCTTAGAGAGAGGTCTGGGTTTCAGCTGGGGCTAGGAGAGGAGTGAGCCTCAGGCTGGGGAAAGGGGTGCTGCTGGGGGCTCCTGTGCCAGCTGAGGGCCGTGCAGGGCTGGATGTCCCCCAGAGCTGCTGGTACAGTGGTCTTTGTAGGCCTACTCCTCCCTCCCTTCTCTGTTCTCTGCTCTCAGTGATGAGCCACACCCTCCCCACTGGAGACAGAACACCTGGGTGGCCCCTGGGTTCCAGCAAGGCCAGGGGAAGAGCAGGGGAAGGTGAGGGGAAGCCAGGTGGCTCCGGCCATCTTCAGCAGAGCACAACTCCAGTGGGCTGAGAGGGAGGGGCAGCTGGGAGGGAAGGATGGAGGGGGAGGAGTCTGAAGGAGTTCTTGGGTCAGGCCAGAGATGGGTGAGTGAATGACAAGGGGAAGAAGTGGTTGCAGGAGGAAGTCAGGGGGCCCCCTACCCCACCTGGGCTCTGGGACCCGTGTACCCACTGCCACTGGGGTGAGGAGATGTAGTGGGAGAGGGGTCTGTGTGGACAGGCACAGGCAGGTCTGTGCCAGGGCCTCCCCCATTAGGCTAGCACTCACAACAGGAATCCTCAGTGTCTGGTTGACCTGCAGGCCCAGGCTCAGGGCTCCCACTGCAGAGATGCGGTTGTTGCTGCAACAGAAAGGCGTGTGCATGGTACTGCCTTGCAAACAACTGTGCAGAGCCAGGTTGCCCCCAGGGTCTTGGCTGGAGCTGCTGGTGCAGCCCCCAGGTCCAGCTTCACGCACACGCCGGGGGCCCTGGGCATGTCAGGGTGTAAAAGCTTCATCGGAGGCTCCGGTGTTCAGGGAGATTGCCCAGCAAACACACCTAGAGTGTTATTCCCACCACCTCCCGCACCAGCTGCTGCTCCCTGGGCCTCAGCACTCAGCAGGTGCTCCCACGCATCCTGCCCCAGCTGGCATCCTGCGCCAGCTGGCACCCCGTCCCTATCCCCATGACAGCCACCCAGCTCCCTCCCCACCTCTTCCTGCTCCTGATGGGCACAAACTCCAGGCCTCAGCACTGCTCTCGGCCACTGTCTCCACAGTCAGTCCCACGTCCCTCTAACTTAGACCCCAGCTTGGCCTTGAATTTCAGTATCTCTCTCCTCTGGCCATGGCTCCTTCCATAAGGAGGAAAAGTGGGCAGGATGGAGGATATGTCCCTGCCAATGGCAGGCAGGCCCAGCTCATTCCGGCAGCCCTGGTGTGAGGCTCAGCTGCAGTAAGGCATGACCTGTCTGGCCTCTGCCTCTTCCCTTCCCTCTGGGCTGTGGCTCCTGCGATGGTTTTCCCAGGAGGCCTGGGACCCTGCCAGGGCCTGGAGGAGCAGCCCACCCATGGCAGGCCCCCTCAGCAGCCATGTGCTGAGCAGAGCAGACCACTCCTCCTGAAACGGAGGAAAACTCGTGTGGAGCACACACCCCACCCACCCCAGCACCAGGCTCTGCTGAAGATGCCTTACGCGTTTGCACTTCCCAGCCTCTGGCCTCGCAGTAGGCATTACGAGTCCCAACTTACAAAGGAGGACCTTGAGTGAGAAGGACGGAGCTGGGCTGTGGCTGCAGGCCAACCATTAGTGTGTGTGGCAGGTTTGGGCACGAAGTGGTAAACGGCAGCAAGATGAGCCCCAGTCCCTAGGTGGCCGTGGGCCTGGAGGCAGGGGCAGGCACCCCGTGCTCACCTCAGGTAGACCTCCAACATGTTGTTGGTCTTGAGCCCCTCCCCCAGTGTGGAGGCTCCAGGATCCCCACAGCCATTATACGAGATGTCCAAGACCTTCAGGAAGATGTTTGCCTGGGATGCAAAGCAGCAACCCTATGGGACCACATGTGAAGGTGGAGGAAGCCAGTCCCCAGCCTCCGAGCCCAGGAGGCCCGAGGAGCAAAGAGCATGGGCAGAGAGCAGAAGACCACAGAGGTTCCAGAAGAGAGCCCTGGGTCTTGGACGATGGTGACTGGCAGAGTGGAAAGACCAGAAGCAAGCACAGAGGGTGGGTGTGGATGCGAATGACCTTCAGGACTGGGCCATCTTCCTCGGGTAGCAGGCCCCAGAGACATAGTGATCAAGCTCCCCGCCTGAGTGGGGACCTCTCAAGGGCAGGGCCCCCAAGGCACAGCGCAGCCCAGGGCCTAGAGAGCACCCCAGTGAAGGGCTATTGGATGAAACATACCCAGGGAAATGTGATGGGGAGGAGGGTGGGAGCTCGTGGGTGCCCTGGGGACACAGAGCCTGATCTGTCACCTTGTGGGGCAGGACCCCAGGTCAGCCCTGTCAGAGGGCAAGGCAGTGGCTGCCGTTCCCTGAGGAGGATCCCACAGAGGCAGCCGCCACCGGAAGCATCACAGGCGCCTGTGCTACCCACTCCCAAGGTCTACGAACCATAAGACCCAAGGGAGCAGGCAGGGTGTTTGAGATTGTGTGCTGGGATCCCAGGGTGCAAGGCTGTCATCTCAGGGAAGCATCTGCATTTGCCCAGCGGTGAGCATGTGTCACTGGACTGCACAGTGTCCCCACCGGCCGCGCGTCTGTGATGTCTCAGAAGGTGTGCGACATTCAGCTGTGGACCCCCACTTACTGACATGAGAGTGGGCACAGGGAGACCACATGTCGTCCTTAAGTAGAACCAGGAAAATGCAAATCACCTAAAAAAACGTTCTTTGAGCTCTGCTGAAAAGATCCAAGGTTCATTTCTGAAGAGTGTGAAAGATGGGGGGCTGGCGCCTGGGAGACCTGCCCCCAAAGGACAGGCTGGAGGGGCTTACGGGGCCAGGTCTCATACCTCCAGTCCCCTAGCGAAGGCTACAGTTCCTGGTCCTCACAGATGATTCCAGCTTATGTTAAGCTCAGTAAATCCTGTGTTTTCTGCCAGGGCTGGTCCAAGCATCTCCCCTTCAGAAACACCAAGACAGTTTTTATTCACTCTGTTCATTCCTTCAAAAAGTGATACCAGGCTTCCCTGGTGACACAGTGGTTGAGAGTCCGCCTGCCGATGCAGGGGATACGGGTTCGTGCCCCGGTCCGGGAAGATCCCATATACCGCGGAGTGGCTAGTCCGGTGAGCCATGGCCGCCGAGCCTGCGCATCCGGAGCCTGTGCTCCGCAACGGGAGAGGCCACAACAGTGAGAGGCCCGCGTACCGCAAAAAAAAAAACAAAAAACAAAAAAGAAAAAAAAAACACGGATCCCCACTGTGGGCTGGAGTCTCTGCTGCACACCAGCGTCAGGGCATTGAACCCCACGTGGGCCTGCCCTGCCCTCAAGGAACTCACATTTATTGGAGAAGCTATAAATATTAATTAATGGGATGTTAGCTATTACAGACAACAACAGGTGTGGGGACAGAGTGGGGGCCACCCCTGCCTAGGGGATCAAGAAAGCAGAGAGAACCTTGAAGATTGAGGGATGCACTGTGTACGTGGGCAGGCACCGTAGAGAGTGGCCCCGGGGAGGAGCGGATGTGCTTGTGGAAATGCACACAGGCCTGGCGATGGGCCGGCCAGGCAAGCCAGTGGAAGGACGTGGGAGTGGCAGGCACTTGAGAGATGTGTTAAGAAGAGAGAAGGTGGGTGGGAGGGGGCAGAGACAAGAGGCCGGGGGGGACCAGTTGGATGGCTTCTGCCACGGTCTACGCAAGAGGTGACAGGTCCAGCACAGCTGTGGCAGCGAGGAGGCAGTGGTGTAGAAAAGGAAAGAGCAGGGCTGGGTGGGTAAGAAAGCTGAGAGATACTTTACACATAAAATGGGCAGAAGCCCTACCCACCCGCCCTGCTTTCCACTCTGTCAACACTCAGCTGGTCTGACCTGCTCCCAGTTCTCAGCCTCCAGCTGCCCCCCGTGTGGACCTGCTGATACCTTTCTTCACCTGGATAAGAGCTCCTCATCCTCACCCAGGAAGCCTTGCCTGTTCCGCCAGGCTGGGCCGGGCTGTGGACCCCACGTCCACTGTTGCTTCCATCCTTCCAGGCTCTGGCTGTTAGACCTCTCTGCCTGGCCCATCTCTCCCACACACCTGGGAGCCCCTCGGGGGATCTGAATCTGGTGCCGGCACCCAGCACAGGCTGGTTTGAAGAAATTCCCAGAGCAGAGGGCTCAGCTGCCAGTTCCACAGAATTGCTAGCACCTAGGAGAGCTCCCTGCAGGACAGTGAGGACTCCCTCGGCTGCCTCCCAGGGAACCTCCCAGAGAAGGGGACTCACACCTGGCATCCAGCCCTGGGTCTGACACCTGCAGGTTCTCAGACATGTACGTTGCTATTCCTCAGACACTCCAGGGCTGGGAGAGGAGGGCGGTGGTGGTCCGCCACTTTGCTGAACAGCTGAAGGGTGAGAAAGTTCTATACCCATGAATCGGTCTCCTGTAGTTCCAATGCTTGTTCTTCATGACCCCCTGCAGCCAACCCATGAGGTAGGTGCCACCCTTGTCTTGGGTCAGGTGGGGGGATTGAGACCCCTAAGGGAGTCTGTCCCACCCACAGATCCCCACTTGGGGAAACAGCCCATCCCTGCCTTGCAGCCTTCGTGGGGCCTTGCCTTCCAGCCCCTTCATCCTCACTGCCTCTCCTGTGCTAACATTCTGACCGTGCAGGCCCAGAGGGACGCCTACCCTTAGTTTGTTGAAAGTCTTAAATGAGCTTTTGGTTTTTTTTTAAAACAAATGTTTTTATAGTTACCTTTGTTGTTGTCGTTCTGTTGGGTCTTTGTTGCTGCGTGCAGGCTTTCCGTAGTTGTGATGAGTGGGGGCTACTCTTCCTTGCAGTGTGCAGACTTCTCATTGCGGTGGCTTCTCTTGTTGCAGAGCACGGGCTCTAGGCATGTGGGCTTCAGCAGTTGTGGCATGTGGGCTCAGTAGTTGTGGCTTACAGGCTCTAGAGTGCAGGCTCAGTAGTTGCGGTGCACGGGCTTAGTTGCTCCGCGGCATGTGGGATCTTCCTGGACCAGGGCTCGAACCTGTGTTTCCTGCATTGGCAGGCAGATTCTTAACCACTGAACCACCAGGGAGAGTTTCTCTTTTAATTTCACTGATTTCACAACAGTTTTCTTAGAAGGCAGACTGTCTCTCTGGTGGTTAAAACTCTAGGGCTGATTCGCCCAAGCCAAGGCTGGTGCCACCCCCACTCATACTAAGCAGTCAGAACAGTGATCCCCGAACTTTCTGGATCAGACAAATCTCCTGGGGCACCTGTTAAAATGGCAGATGCACCCGCATCTCCCCCAAGAAGATACAGAGGTTCAGGAGGCCCAGAGCCACAGAATCTGTATTTCTAACCCAGGGTCCCAGGTGATTCTTTTTTTTTTTTTTTTTTTTTTTTTTTTACGGTACGCAGGCCTCTCACTGTTGTGGCCTCTCCTGTTGCAGAGCACAGGCTCCGGACGCGCAGGCTCAGCGGCCATGGCTCACGGGCCTAGCCGCTCTGCAGCATGTGGGATCTTCCCGGACCGGGGCACGAACCCGCGTCCCCTGTATCGGCAGGCAGACTCTCAAACACTGCGCCACCAGGGAAGCCCCCCAGGTGATTCTTAAAATCGATTGGGGTGGTTGAGGACAGGCAGGTAGAACTGCGTGTTCCTGGCAAAGCAGCTAGCCCATGCAAAGGCCCTGGGGCATGAGAGAAAGTGGTAAGATCAAGGAATCCCACTGATGTCTTCCACAGCAGTTGGAATGAAATCCTCATGCCTTTTGCCATGATGTGTAGTTCTGCGGCCCTGCTGTCTTTCCATCCCACAGCTGGACCCTCTCTCCTGGCTAAGTAGCCCAGTCACACTGCTATCTGTGTGCCCGGGAAATAGTTCCTCTGCTTGAAATGCTCTCCCTCTGGTGTTGCCATGTCTGATTCCTCCCCCATTGCACATTTCAACTTAAACATCTCCTCACAGAGTCCTCCCCAGTGGTCACCTCTCTAAAGCAGAGAGGGGCTCCACATTCGTCTCTAGAATCAAGCCCTGTCTGTTTCTTTTGTAACACAATAATTATGGAGAGTTATCTTGTTAATGTGTGTTCCTTGAGGGCAGGGACTTAGTATACTTCGTGGCTGGATCCCTAGTGGCTGTCAGCACCCAGCATATGCAGTGGTGGGCAGTAAGACATTCGGGGAATGGGCCGAGAGTTCTGTACGGGGATGGTGGGGAAGCAGGATCCACAGCACGGATGCTCAGAGTGGTCCTGCCTACCTCCACCCACCCTGCCCCAGGAAGATGGACATGAGTGCCACCATGGTCGCCCTGGCCAGTGGCTGGATGTTACCTGCTTGGTCATTCAGCTGGTTATAGCTCAGGTCCAGGGGTTTCAGGCCTGTGTGGACCAGCAGGAGTTCGGTAAGGTACTGGGCCACCTGTTCCTCCAGGCCATTCCCTGCCAGCTGTGCCTTCTGCACAGCCGGGTTCACCGCCAGGGCAGCACAGACAGCCCGGGTTCCCACTGCTCCCAGCTGGTTCTCCGACAGGTCCACATCTGAGGGCCGGCACCACTCGTTAGTGGTGGGATCCAAAGCCAGGCATCACCCTCCTCCCTCTTGCACACCTTCCAGGCCTGACACAGCAGGAAGGGCCTTGCAGTCAGACTGTCCAGGGGTGGATGGTGAGTCTACCACCCATCAGCTGGGTCCCCTCCGACCCCAGGCAACTTCCCAGACTTCAGCCCCCACTCCATGTCTCCACGAGTTTTGTCAAGGGGATAAAACCACCTACTTTGTGGGGCTGTGGAGGATGTCTTGTGATGTAGATGCAGCCACCCCGCTGATGATTTGTGCCTGGCATAACACAGCCCACCCACAGAAGCCCCCACTGCCACATTTCCGGGGACTGGCAGTGACAGCCCAGGTGGCTGTGCGTGGTGCTCGTATGTGAGCAGACGCTCTGCTGAGCGTATGTTTCCCACATACCCAAGGTCTAAGTGGCATTGTTGGGCCCACTTCACAGATTGGAAACTGAGGGTCAGCAAGGTTGGCTCCTTGCCCAGGGTCACCCTGCCGCAGAGGCAGCATTTGGAACCAGCCCTGACAAACTCCAGCACCCCGCCCCCCGCACTGCCCGGCCCCTGACCCTCTGTGCCGCACTCTCCTACCTGCATTCAGGCAATGGGAGGACAACATATGCAGGGGTGCTGGCTAGCAGAAGAGGGTAGAGGAGGGGTCCAGCACTGGGTGCACCACAGAGGGTCTAACTCCACCCCACCCTCCCCACCCTGTGATGAGGCCCCACCCCGAGCAACGCCAGCAGGTGGGGGGGTGACAAGGCCTGGTGTGGGGGTAGCCTGCCCCCCTGTCCCAGGCACGGCACCTACCACAGATACTGCTTTTGCTCAGGGCACCTGCCAGGGCCTCCGTGCCAGCCCCACAGAGCCCGCTGTCCCGAAGTTCCAGCCGCTTGATGTAGGGATTGTAGGTCAACACAGAAGCCAGAGCCCTGGGGCAGAGAGGGGCCTGGCCCTTCCCAGAGCTGAGGGCCCCAGATAGCTAGCCAGTACCCAGGCTCTGTTTGCAGGGCTCAGCCCACTCAGTGCCCTCCAGCTGGAAGGACCTCCCCTTCCCACAGGCCCAGGGACACCTGCTTCTCCTTATAGGCTCCACCCAGGAGCTTCGCTGACTCTCCAGCAAGTTAGGGACCCCTTGCAGGCTCCCCAGCCCTTGTACTGAACTTTGTCATAGCCCCAATCCCACCTGTCACCCATTGTGGGGGATGGGACATGCCTGGTACAGAGCAAGGCCGGGGAGTGTGTGGATGGGCTCAGGAAGGGACCACTCCCATGGTTGCTGCTCCCAGGTCCTTGCCCTCCAAGCCTGGCCCCAGGATCCCTCCAGGGGTAGCTGGGGCCCCAGGCCACGGTGCTGCAGGTTGAGCTCTGGGGTGCTCCCTTGGCACAGAAAGCAGGAAGCAGGCACGACGCTGTGGGCCCAGCAAGACCTCGGGTAGAGGGTGTCCTTGCCCAGTTCTCCAAGCTTATGGGTGCCTGATAGGAGACAGGGATGGATGTGGACCCCTCTCCTGCCTCCATCACTACGCAGCCTTGTTTTCCTTCTAGAGGCATTTCCTCCTGCTAGTAGGGACTGTTGCCCCCACATACAGACGAGGACATTGAGGCTCAGAGAATGCAAATCCTTTCCCCAAAGTCATGCAGCTTGTAGCAGCTGATCCTGGCCCTACCCTGCCTGTCTGACACCAAAGTGCATGCTGTCTCTTCCGCTGGATTGCAGACCACATACGCTTTATGAATATTTTATGGGGAAGGAAGCTGAAGCAATTCTAAGTTCTATACATCCATTACTTTAGTCTCCCCTGAGGTTGGGAAAACCCAGCCCTGATTCCGTGTCAGGGTGGGACAGCCCTTCTTACACTGTTTGGCAGGATTTTTGCATCTTAACATCATTCTGAAAGCCTGTTCTAATCGTGGAACTCCTGATGTCTCCAGGAACATTACGGAGATGGCACAGGGCTGGAGCGGCCGCCGGCTGCCCCAAAGGTGTCCACGGAGGGATGCGCTCCTGCTGGACAGGGTCCCCTGCCTACTCGGCCCCAGCCTGTCCCCCCCCCCAACCCCGGTCCGTAGGCACCTTCTTTCTCTTGGTCGGAGTTCGAATCCGCGTCCGAACCCTTCTGGGCCTCCAGGACCCCCTGCAGGACGCCCAACGGCGGCCGCCGCCCCTTCCTCCAGCTCTTCCTTCCTTCCAGGCCCCTCGCAGGGACGCCTCATGGTTACTTCCACTCTGCACTCGCGGACACCGAGGCCGGGACTGCGAGGGCTGCATCGGGAGCGCGGCCAGGGGGTGTAGGCGGACCCTCCGGTGCATTGACCTATCGGATGCGATGCATGGCGAACAGGCGCCCGCTGCAGCCAATAGAGAGCTTCCCGGGCGGCAGTTGCCCAGGCGACCCCGAGTTGTTGGTTGCTGCGGACAACGCTGCGGGCCCGGGCTGACCTTGACCCGCTCGCAGCCAGGACCGATTGGCGCGTGGCGGGCTTGTCTTCCCGTCGCCCTAGGCGGCTCCAGCATCGCCCCATTTCCACTCCAGAGCTTGGGGGTGGGGCAGCTCCAAGGGGGCGTCGCAGAGGAGGCTGGGGGACCTTGCAGGGCCTGGCCACCTCCTCTCTGGAGCCAGGGTCACGCTCCCAGTCTGTGGGTCTCAGCTCTCACACGCTTTAGCGTCGCATATGTTGCTCCCTCCACCGAGAACATTCCTCTCCAATGCTGCTTGTTGAACTTAAGATCTGTAAGTGTCAATTCAGAGGTTGCTTCTTCCTGAAGCTTTCCTTGTCCTCCTCTGGGCTCCTGCTGGCCCATGCCGCCCTCTCACAATACCTATCCCACCTGTCATCACCCCAAGGAGGTGAGGCCAGAGGGCAGTGGACAGAGACTGCTCCTCTCTGCGTGTCCGGGGCCCAGCAGAGGGAGTCTGAAGCGGATGGGAGGCCCTGGGCAACTGGGGGTTGGGCCTGGGAGGTGGAGGCTGAATCCTGTCCTGAGTGTCCCTTTAATAGCTGCTGGCCTGGCCCAGCTTGGCGCCTGCTTTACCTCCCGTTCAGCTGTGGCTGCAGCTGCTGTGCTGACTCACGCGCCCTAGCCGCAGGCAGGATCTGGGAGCATGGGCTCCCCAGGGGCCGTGGTGGGCTGGGGGCTTCTGGATTACAAAACGGAAAAGTATGTGAGGACCCGGAACTGGCGGGTGGGCGCCTTGCAGAGGTTGCTGCAGCTGGGGGTCATGGTCTACGTGGTGGGGTAAGAGAACGGCTCCTGGGCGTGCTAGCCGGAGGGATCACGGCTGGTCCTGCTGGGCTGAGGGGTGAGGGTCTGACTCTTCAGGGGCTGGGCTGCTGGTCGTGGAGCAGGGCAGGAAGTGGGCAGAAGGAAGGCTCTCCGTCTGTCTAGAGGCCAGTGGGGTGTAAGAGCAGGTTGTGTGCTTGGCTGCCCACCTGCACTCTTTCCTGTGCCTTGTTTCCAGCCCCATGTTTGGCTTGGGCACAGATCAGGGTGGGCCCCCATCCCTGCACAGGAGGCCCCTGGCTGGCAGGAGGTAGTCCCTGACACTTGTGAGAGCTGAAGCACTAAGGTCCCCAGTAGAGACCACCAGTTTAAGCTGGGTCGGGGTAGTCTATAAAGAGGAAGCTGGATCTAGGCGGGGCAGGGGGAGGGGATTGGCTGGTGAAGGAGGTGGTGGTGGGCATCTCCAAGCCCTTGGGTGCCTGGTGAGGGTACCGGCTCTCCTATGCATGGCCGGAGCCTCTGGCCTGTGCAGGGTGTTTGGTGTGGGAAATGAGGTGGGGCCCCCGAATGCTGGCCTGGGAGCCTGGAGGGTATGGGGGGAGAGACTGAGCTGGTGGCCCCAGATCTGCCATGTGCTGGGGACATACCATACCACCTATTGCCTCCTCCTCAGGTGGGCCCTCCTCACCAAAAAAGGCTACCAGGAGCAGGACCTGGACCCCCAGATTTCTGTCATCACCAAACTCAAAGGGGTTTCCGTAACCCAGATCAAGGAGCTGGGGAACCGGCTGTGGGATGTGGCTGACTTCGTGAAGCCACCACAGGTGGGTGACTTGGTGCTGCTGCCAGGTACTGGCACCTCTGATACCACCCCTGCACCGAGTGTGTGCAAGAGAGGGATGTGATGCCAGAGGGGGTGCTGGTGCTGTCACAGGGCCATGCTTGGGAAGGGCCCTACAGAGGAGTAGTGTCTGGACAGGGCTTTCAGGGATGTGTAAGAGGTTTCTGTGTGGAGGAGGTGATGTGTCGGGAAGCCAGGCCAGAGGGATGCATTTACAAAGTCTGCATCTGGAGTAGATAAAGAAGATGTGGTACATGTATACAATGGGATATTTCTCAGCCATAAAAAAGAATGAAATAATGCCATTTGCAGGTACATGGATGGACCTAAAGAGGATCATACTAAGTGAAGTAAGTCAGGCAGAGATAGACAAATACCATATGATACCACTTATGTATGGAATCTAAAACATGACACAGATGAACTTATCTATGGAACAGAAACAGACTCACAGACATAGAGAACAGACAGTCTTCTGGTTGCCAAGGGGGAGGGTAGTGGGGGAGGGATGGATTGGGAGTTTGGAATTAGCAGATGCAAACTATTATATACAGGATGGATAAACAACAAGATCCTACTGTATAGCACAGGGAACTATATTCAGTATCCTGTAATAAACCGTAATGGAAAAGAAAAAAATAAAAGTTTGCATCTGGAAAGGAGAGGAGTGTCTAGGGGCTCAAGGCTTGAGCTTGAGGGTATGGTGAGAGGGGTGCAGGGTGCCAGGACCTGGAGCTTCCTGGACGCCTCCTCTCTGACCTGGAACACTGCTGTCGAGTGCTCCTCCTCTGCCCCCCCCATGCTGCATTTCCGGCAACTTCTCCCTCGACCCGATTGTCCACAACCTTAGTTTCCTCCTCTGTCCTGCTGATGCCCAAATTCTAACCCCGGTGACCACCTGCCCTGAGCACAGCTGCCTCCTGGTTGCACACCAGCCACATCCCAAAAGAAATCATCTCCCTCTCCCAGTGTGGCTTTTTGTCATCCAATGACATCCACCAGTGCCGAGGCTGGACCTGCTGGATGCCTTACCGTCCCTCTCTCCTGTTCATTCCATTTCCTAACAGCTTTCACAACTGCTCACGCCATCTCTGAATGGCTGAGGTCTTCTGGTGGGTCCCCATGCGGCAGCCAAGCTGAGCCTGCCAGCCCTTACCTTTGACCCTTAGGAGGCTTCCTTTCATGATGGTGGCCACCAAGCCCCTCTAGATCCTGACCACCACCACGCCCACTGCCTCTGCCTCTGCCCAGCCCTCGCCTCCCCTTCCTGGGCGTGCATCCTCCACACCCACTGAACTCTCGTGTGCAGCACACAGGCGCCAGTCATCTGTTGTCCAGACAGAGCTTACCTCTGGCTCCCCTGGCCACTGGCCATGCCTGCAGTGAGGAGCACACCTCCCCACTAGCCTGGATCTTCAGTGCCTGGAAGCAGGAGGCTCTTGGAAAATTCTGGTTGAGCAACTAAATGAACATGAGAGGCACACATGGGCTCAGAAATGGCCAGCAGCCCAGCCAACCTCCCATCTCTGCCTCCCTTGCCTCATTGGAGAGCGTTTTCCTGGGGCTCAGGGCTGATGGCCCGATGGGGCCAGGGTCCCTTCCCACACAAGCCAAGCTGCTGGCTTCTGGCATCTCCCGATGGGAGCGGGGAGGAGAGACCAACCCTGACACTTGTCTTCTAGGGAGAGAACGTGTTCTTCTTGGTGACCAATTTCCTTGTGACGCCAGAACAAGTTCAGGGCAGATGCCCAGAGGTAAGGCTGCCTGAGGGCTTCCCAGCGGGTTCCTAGTTCCAGAATCTCCTGCTGCTGTCACCCATGAGGTGTCCAGGCCCCTCCGCATCCTGGTCCCACCTCTGGGCATTTTGGAGGTTGTCAGGGTAACACCCAGCACGGGGCACAGTGCTCAGGTGGGCTCTTATAATAGCAAGAAGCAATCTGGGGGACTTCCCTGGTGGTGCAGTGGTTAAGTGTCCGCCTGCCAATGCAGGGGACACGGTTTCGATTGCTGGTCCCACATGCTGCGGAGCAACTAAGTCCCTGCGTCACAACTACTGAGCCCACGCGCCACAACTGCTGAAGCCCACGTGCCTAGAGCCCATGCTCTGCAACAAGAGAAGCCACTGCAATGAGAAGCCTGTGCACTGCAAGGAAGAGTAGCCCCCACTCGCCACAACTACAGAAAGCCTGCACGCAGCAACAAAGACCCAACACAGCCACACACACACACAAAAAAAAACAAGCCACCACAATGAGAAGCCCGCGCCCCACAATGAAGAGTATCCCCCGCGCGACCCAACTAGAGAAAGCCCGCAAGCAGCGACAAAGACCCAGTGCAGCCAAAAAAACACAAAAAATCAAACAAAAAAACCAACCAGGCAAGAGCTTTGCTACGCACAGCCTCTATTAATGTGTGCTGGGGCGGCTTCCATTTTTGTGCGCAAACAGCACACTCCTGCTTATGCTGCGCTCAGGGTCCCTTATGGACTCTGGGTACTTTTCACTACAACTGTGGTCAAGCCCGTCTCCTGCCATCTTCAGATCCATTTCTTATCCAGAAATGCAGATCCTCCCCCTGAAATCTCACCTTTTCCCCTTGCGTAGGGATGTCCCAGGGATTCAGCCTCTGTCACAGAGCCCACTGACTCTTTTCTCCAGCTGTGGATTTTTTTCCAATTTTTAAAATTGTGATAACATACATGTAACATACAATTTACCATCTTAACCATTTTTAAGTGTACAGTTTCCTAGCTGTGGATTTTGTTTGAACAGTCAGGAACCTTGGAAGCCTACCTCCATGGTGACATCTTTCTTTAATCAAGGCTAAAAGTTAATCGCTTGCTGGGCTGGAGAGTAACTGTGGTCCCTGCCCCTAAGTCCTGGTTGTTGGTCCCACCACAGTTGCTGGGGATGTCACATGTCCCTGGTCAGCCCCATCCTCAGAGGAGGTGATGTGTGTGCACTGGGCAAATGCACGATGTCCTTCCCTTTCCAAATGCTCAGATGACACCTATTTATTGTTCAGTGTGTGGACTGTCCTGAAATGTTTCTGGGGCCATGGTTCTGCATTTTCTGGAATCCATGGGATTCCTCTTTGCCCTGTGTCCCGGCTTCTGGCTTGTCCCATGAAACTGACCACCAGATCTGACCACCGGCTTCCTGAGAGCAGCTCCTCTGAGGGTCCTGGTCGTCTGGTCCCTCCCAGCACACCCACTGTGCTCCCTGTAGTGTTAGAGCTTCAGAAATCATCTGAGCCTCCCCCAGGGCTGCAGAAGTCCAGCCCGCATACACCAAGGAGCTTCTGCACAGACGGCCCAGCCACGATGCCAGGTCCTGCAACAGGGGCAGAGGCTGCAGCTGGGAGCCCCAGGGAGGCGCCTCCTCTGCCAGCCCAGGGCCTCAGGAAGGGTTTCCCACTGGACTCAGAGACTCAGTCAGCATCTTGAGGCTGTCTAGGCAGAGGGGGTTGCGTGGGCAAAGGCCCCTGCTGTATGGGGTGAGGCACCTCTGGGGTCACTTGCTGCTCAGTGGGGTTGGAGCTTCTATTTGGACTGGAGTGGGAAGGATGGAGCCCAAGATATCAGGGCCCCAAGAGCCCTGCTGTGGAGCTGAGCTTGATCACAGGAGCATGGGGGGTGCAGAGGGGCTCAGGGGAGGGGCGCTTCATCTTCTGTGCCTTGGGAGGGATGATTCGGGCTGCTGGATGGAGGAGGATGAGGCTGAGATGGGGACCCATGTTGGTCACCATGGGGTCTGGACAAAGGAGATGGTGGCTCAGCCAAGGTGGAGAAGAGGGGCAGATTCAGGACACAGGTAGGGACAGCAAAGCAGAGCAGGTGGCTCCACACTGTCCTCTGTCCTCTAATCACATTTGGCTCAGAGCCCCTGAGCTCTTCTTACCACCGGATGCCATGTCCCCCCTGCTGCCCCTGAACTGGGTGTCCTGGGCAGCAGCGTCAAGCCTCAGCCAGGACAGAACTACAGAACTGCGTCTGTGAGGCTGTGCCTTCCTTTCGGGGCCTGGGACCCCCGGAAAGCTTACCACATTCCCCTTTTGGCTGATCCCCAGAACTCTGTCGCTGTGTGCAGGCACCTATGTCCCTGTTTTACAGAACCAGCAGGGAAGGGAGGAGCCTGTGTACTTCCCAGGCCTCTCCCACCAGGGCCGCCCCCTTGGTCAGCCCCCAGCACCTCCACCCCGGCACAAACTCACCTTCCCCACCGTCCTGCCATCTTCCCTGTTCAGTCCTCTGAATTGGACCAGAGGAGCTGGGCCTGGATGAACCACTTCTTTTTAAAAAATATTTATTTATTTATTTGGTTGTGTGGGGTCTTAGTTGCAGCAGGCGGTCTCCTTAGTTGTGGCTCACCAGCTCCTTAGTTGTGGCATTCCAACTCTTAGTTGCAGCATGTGGGATCTAGTTCCCTGACCAGGGATCGAACCTGGGCCCCCTGCATTGGGAGTGCAGTCTTATCCACTGCACCACCAGGGAAGTCCGTCTGGATGAACCACTTCTGACCCCACAGAAGTAGCAGGGCAGGAGTCTTGCTCGGCCTTGGAATACAGCAATTGCACCCCTACCCAGCCAGGGCTGTTCGCCCCCCGCCTTCATTTGCACCCTCCAGCTTTCTCTTGTGCCCCCAAACTCAGGGATCCCTGAGGGGCTAAGGCAGGGAGGAGTGTGTCCCTGTGGACTGCAGGGCAGGTCACGGAGGAGGCATCCCTTGGCCCTTGGCAAGTCTGCTCTCTCACCCCTAGCACCCCTCCATCCCGCTGGCTAGCTGCTGGGCCGACCAGGACTGTCCTGAAGGGGAGACAGGGACCCACAGCCACGGTAACCGGCCCCCCCAACCCCCACCTTGCAGTGCTTCCACTGGAGTGGGGGCTCCGGGGGCCTGGTGGGACCCTGGGTGGCTCACCAGTGCACATGGTGCCTCTGCATCTCTCTGTCAACGGCCCCCTCCCCACCCCTCCCCAGGCCCCATAGAGATTTGAGGGCCTGGAGTTTGTCTTGCGTTTTCAAGGCATAAAAACGGGCCAGTGCGTAGTGTTCAACGGGACCCACAGGACCTGTGAGATCCGGGGCTGGTGCCCAGTGGAGAGTGGTGCTGTGCCCGTGTAAGTCTCCCCGCCATCCTCCACCCCTGCCCCAGGACCACAGAGCCTGCCACTCACTGCCCCCCCACCCCCCCGCACCCCCCCCTGCCCCACAGGAAGCCCCTGCTGGTCCAGGCGGAGAACTTCACGCTGTTCATCAAAAACACCATCACCTTCAGCAAGTTTAACTTCTCCAAGTAAGGTGGGGGGGGGGGGGTCCTGGCTGGTCGAAGACCCTCCATGTCCCCTGCCTGGCCTGACCCCCGCCCACCCCTCTCAGATCCAATGCCTTGGACACCCAGGACCCAACATATTTCAAGCGCTGCCGCTATGACCCGCGCTCCAGCCCCTCCTGCCCTGTGTTCCGCATCGGGGACCTCGTGGCCGCAGCTGGAGGGGTCTTTGAGGACCTGGCGCTGCTGGTGGGTCTGTGGAGGGGGCAGGGCTGCGAGAGGGCTGGGAGAGGGCCCCGGGCCCCAAGCCAGTGGAGCAGTGCTGTGCTGTGTGCAGGGCGGTGCCATGGGTGTCCATGTCCACTGGAACTGCGACCTGGACGCCAGGGGCTCTGACTGCTGGCCCCACTACTCCTTCCAGCTGCAGGAGCGGAGCTACAACTTCAGGTGCGGCCCCCACTGCCCACTGCTCCAAGCCAGCTTCTCGTCTGCCTGTCCTGTGGCGGCCGGGACAGACCACCCCTCCCAGAACTCTGGATGCCTGCTGTGTGTGGGAGGGGGACCCAGGGAAAGGAGGAGGTGGTCTCAGCTCCATGACCCCCAACACAGGCTCCATCCAGCCTCCCTCCTGAGCCCTATGCCCTCCACCCTGCACCCCCTGCTTCTGCTGGGACCCCTACCCCAGCCCCTCCTCCCCCATCCGGCCTCCAGTACTTCCCTCCACTGCACAGGGGGCTTTCTTTTTTACTTTTCCCTTAAGGTTTTATCAAAAAATTTACAGAAATCTATAGAAAAGTTCAAAGATTAGTACCATGAACACCCATATAGCTGTCATCTGGGTTCACCAGGGTTCTTTTTTGTTTTTTGTTTTGACCACTTTGACACATTTGCTTTCTTTCTCCTCTCTAGACTGAGCTGGATATATTTAGATAGATTTCAAACCAAACCGTTTGAAAGTATCGAGCAGATGTCCGGCAGACACTCACCCCTCCCCAGGCTGTCCTGAGAATAAGGACCTTTCCCAAGTGACCGCTGTCCTGTTGTCACATTCAAGAAATTTAACATTGGCAGAATGAATCTAATATTTAAATTTCCCCAATTGTGCCAATAATAGTCCGAAATCTTTTTATTTTCCAATCCAGGGTGTACTCAAGGAACTTGCATTGCATTTATTCTCATGCCTTTGAGTCTCCCAAGCAGACCTTCCCCTGCTGCTGCCCAGTGGGATCCTATCTTTCTGCCACCTCATGTCACCTCATCACTTGCGTGCACACACATGTGAGCACACGCATGCGTGTGCTCACGCACAAACACAAACGGACCTTGCCTGGACTGGTTTCACTGACCTTCCCTGCCCTTTGCAGCTATGTGGAGCTGGCCCCCACTCATGCTCTGCTCCCCTTAGCTCTATGCTCTCGCTGGTGCTGCTTTGTCTAGAACTCCTTCCTGATCCCTGGAAAACCAACCTGCGTGTGCCCCACTGCAGAAAGCCTTCCCTGGTTACTAGGGGAGAGTGAGCTCCCCCCTCTGGACCCTCACAGCCCTGGGCCTTCCCCCACTGCAGGTGTCTATTTAGAAACCCCTCTGCCCCATCCCCTCAGCAGGCAGGGAGCTCCTGAGAGGCGGGTCCTGCTTGCTCTTTCCCTGTATCCTCAACAAACAACCCAGGACTCAGGGTAGGGCTGGGGGTTTGTGGAGTCAGTGGGTGAGGAAGATGGAGGCCTGGGAGGGCCAGCCTGGCCAGGAAGCGGGCAGAACAGGCCACCAGACTCTCTCCTGCCCCCAGGACGGCCACTCACTGGTGGGAGGCCTCGGGTGTGGAGGCCCGGAGTCTGCTAAAGCTCTACGGGATCCGTTTTGACATCCTTGTCACTGGGCAGGTAGGTGGGCAGGGGCGGGGGGGGCGGGCGGTAACAGGCATGGCTTAGAGGCTCACCCAGGTCTCTCAGGCAGGGAAGTTCGGGCTCATCCGCACACTCGTCACTCTGGGCACAGGAGCAGCTTGGCTGGGCGTGGTGAGTCTGGCTAACATGGGCTCCCTCTGGCTTCGGTGAACATGGGCCGAGGCCCATCCGATGGCACAGCCAAGCCCCCTGACATTAGGTCTAGTTGGGAGGTCTGGAGAGGTGGCAGGAGGGTGGGTTGGGGGCCAGGACACAGGTCAGTCCTGCCTCTCCCAGATCACCTTCCTCTGTGACCTGCTGCTGTTGTACGTGGATGGAGAAGCTCATTTCTACTGGAGGACTAAGTATGAGGAGGTAAGCTGCCATCCTGCCTGGCCCCTGGGCTCTGCTACACTTCTGGGGAACGTCGGCCTGAGCCCCGACCTGCTGTCCTCATCTGCAGGCAAAAGCTCCAAAGGTGACTGCCAGCCCTGAGCAGACAAAACCGGCATCTGCACCCCTGCACCTGGCTGCCCAGGCTCCTTAGAGGGGGCCCAGCGCCTGTCCCAACGGCCAGGGCTGCTACCAGGAGCTGGACACCAAAGCCTTGGCCCTGACCCCCACTTGCTGGCCCATTCCTGAAGCCTGTTCCCTGCTGTTGGGGTTCGGGGCTGGGAAGGGAGGGGCCTCGCCTTGGGTACCTCATGGATGGAGCCCCAGCAGGACCAGGGCAGGGAGTGGGAGAATTCCATCCTTCAACTCCCAGGTACACTGTCCCTGCCCTGACTCTGGCCTTGGCAGGGTACTGCCCAGGGAGCAGCAGAAGCCACTATTGCAGAGACCTGCAGCGGAACATGTCCCACGGCACTGGTCACAAGGGCTCCAGCTGTGTCTGGAGAACTCTCTCCCAGCTCTGTCACCAGGGCTTCCAGCAGCAGCCCACTCACCAGTGGTCAGCACAGACCCTCCACTGGCTGTGCAGACTCCAACCCTATCCCCCGGCAGCACCCCCATTGTAGGTAGAGCCCCCACCCTCTCAGCGCTGTTCTAGGGTCTGTGCTACCATAGTCTAGGGCAGGGTAGAAAGACATCTGACAAGAGGGCCGTCCCTGCTGCTCTGGTGCTGGGTGCCTGGGGCTCATCCCCACCCAGTGTGGGGTGGTCATCCATGGAATTCAGACTGGGGCAGGCAGATGACCCAACCCACTAGGACCAGGCAATGGCGCATGCACCAGCCCTTCCCGGTGGCAGCCCTCAGACTGTGGAGGGCTGGGGTTGGGAGAAGAGGATGGAGAAGTTGAGTTGGTGGTCATTGGGTCCTTTGGGACTGTCTGTGTGCTCCTTGGTGACACCCAGCCCAACCTCCTGGAACTTGTGGGGGTGGGGAGAATGTATATCTGGAATTCACTGCTACCCAAGGTCATACACCTAAGAATGAGCCTGAGGCAACTGCTCGAAGGAGGCCCCGTCCTTCACTTCGGGTGGAGCCCAGTGGCCAGAAGGAATGCCCCAAACAAATTCCAGAGGCCCCGGCAGGCTGGCCTGGATCTGGCTGTGACGTCCTCACAGGGTCTGAGTCCTGCCCACTGGAGAACTCCCCATGCTGCAGGGAGCCTACAGCTGTGAGGGAGGGACTGGCTGCAGGGGTCTGACCCTGTCTTGGCCCCAGGGCAGTGGCAGGGGTTTGGGAGTACCCACCTGGGAGGCGGGGGGCTGCTTTAAGGGGCCCGGTGACCAGGCATGTTGGCCGCTTGCCGGGGCAGTGACATGGGCAAGCTGGGGAGGGCAGGATTGGGGTTCAGCCTGGGCTAGCATCTGGAACCATCTGGCATCTGGAGCCTCAGCAAAGCCTTGGGGTCCCTGCTGCCTCTCAATCCCCAGAGCAGAGTCCCTGGGGAGGCAGGCCACAAAGGTCAGGGTGAGAGAACATGGCCCTGAGGTCTTTACCGGGGCGGGGTCCCATGTACGGGGCCCAAAGAAAGCTGATGTATGGCTTCAGGATCCAGGAGTAAAGCCGGTCGACAGCAGCTTCCTGCGTGCTCCTTACAGGCAGAGACGGGAGCCAGCAGTACCTGTGGTGGGCACAGCACCACCTGGGAGACCAGTGGGCAGTGCTGGGTGGGCCTGGGGCCAAGGACCAGCGGGGCTGGAAGGCACTTGGGGCAGGTTCAGGCTCTTGCGCACCCATCCCCTGGGGCAGCTGGAGAGCAGCACCAGGGTCTGAGCTTGGATACAGCTGCTGCCTCAGTCTGCACACAGTGCGCACCCCAGGGTAGCCGCGCGGGCACGTGGATGTGTGCTTGAAGCTGTGTGTGTGCCTGTGTGCGTGTGCCTCTGCCTCCCCAGGCAGGCCTCAGGCACATACCATGCTCTGGAGAAACCAAGGGGACCCCGAACTCTGCTGTCCTTTCTAGGTGGCCTCCTTGGGGCCCGGGCACTTCTGTCTGGACCCATCCCCCAGAGGAGGGGAGCCTGACACTGCCCCTCTGTACCTGGTGCATATGGGTGTATGTATAGCGCCTTCTGAGCAGGGCAGAGGGCACTGGCCTGAGTGTCCTCGACTCAGGGCTGTCCCAGGGCTGGCATCTCCCCCTTGCAGAACTTCTGCACATTTGCTTTGCATTGGGGACAATCGCGTGGTTCCTGGGGGCAAGTGAGGACTCAGTGCCGCAAAGAACAATGGACACGACACAGGCCACATGGCTGGCTAAGCAGTTATTATCATGGATCCCTGAGGCTGGGGCTTCTTCCCCACCCACCCTACCCCGCCTGCCCAGGTTGCTGGAGTTGGTCATAAACTGGAAGGCACTGCGCAAAGAGTCCACCACACGAGCGCTGGCCACACCGGCTCCAAAGACTCGAAGCTCGGCCCCTGAACTACAGTCCGAAGGACCCCCTAGTGTGGGCAGGCCCGCAAACCGGAGCTGCCTTGGATGGAGGGCAGGCAGCTCTCATGGACCACTGGGCTCCTGGGCTGGCACCTGGCTGGGGGGCTGCACGACCTGCACTGTCTCCTCCAGGCTGCCGCTAGGGAAAACCACATAGCGTGTGATGGTCACCCCTGGCAGCTCCCGCTGGTTCTCCTTGCTGTGCCAGATGCCGTAGCCGAAATATACCAAGAGTCCTGCAGGGGTGGCGTGAGCATGAACAGCAGGTCCCAGCCCTGCTCGCCCTCCTCACCCTCCTCCTGCAGCCGGCCAAGGACACCAGCCTGGCCCCCCACTCACCGATCAGCAGCCAGATGGAGAAGCGCACCCACGTCAGGTAGCTCAGCTTCAACATGAGGCAGATGTTGAGGAGGATGCTCAGGGCTGGAATCAGGGGCACCATGGGGATCTGAAGGGGCAACGGTAGGGCTGGGCTGGGCTGTAGGGGAGGCTGCTGGCCCAGGGCCCAACTGCTCTAGAGGCCTCAGAGTCTTTCTCTGCCTCTGGAGATTCTGGAGACCAGGGCCCACTCGCAGACACAGGTGGATGTGCATGCTGCCTCCCCAGCCTGTGAGCTGTGGCCATCCCGCTTCAGCGGAGGACGCGGGGGAGAAGGGAGCTGGTGGGCTGACAGCAAGTGGGTGTTGGGAGTGGAGAGAGGTACCTGGAAGGTGTCCTGCTGGCGTTGCTGCTGGTGGGCCCCCAGGACGAGGAGACTGAGCAGAAACATGATGCCGCAGAGCAGAAGCAGCAGGATGTAGCCCCAGCGAGGGAGGTGCAGGGCTGAGTCCCCAAAGATCAGCACACAGCCCAGGGTGATGGCTGAGGCCACCAGGACACAGGTCCCTGAAGCCACGGCCACTCTAGGGCTGCACCTATCCAGGAAGCCCAAGTAGGGCCTCAGGGCTGGCCGCAGCTGCCCAGGCTCGGGGGCTGGGACCTGCTCGGTGCCCACCAGCTCTATGTGATCTGAGAAGGAGTTGTACTCCTTGGCCGCAGGGCGGGGGCTGGCTGGGCTTGGGGAACTGGACAGGGGGGCCTTCTGGAATCGCAGCACGATAATGCTGATGGCCACGAAGGTGTAGGCCAGCAGTGTGCCGATGGACAGGAACTGGACCAATGCCTCGAGGTCCAGCAGCAGCGCCACCAAAGCTGTGAGAACCCCGAACACCAGGATGCCTACCAGAGGCACCTGTGTCCGGGGGTGCACGTAGGCAAACGCCTGGAAGAAGAGCCCGTCGGCGGCCATGGCGTAGATGATGCGGGGAAGGCAGAAGAGACCGTTGAGCAGGACAGTGGTCATGGCTGCAGCAGAGGGCGGGGGCTGGTCAGCACGGCACATAGGCACCCCAGGGGCCACGGCTGAGGCACCTCGGGAGCATGCGCATGAGTCTGTCTGGGTTCTCAGGGTGAGCCTGAGTGCCTGTGGGGTGCAAGATTGTCACTCCCCCAACCCAGGAGTGGGACACCTCAGTTTAGGTCACAGGCCACTAGGGAATCTGGTGAAGGCTGAGTACCTCTGTCCAGGAAAGGACACGGAAGCACACACCCAGACCGACATACCGTGTACAACGGGGAGCGGGGTGAGTAGGTCTGTCAACAAGCCTGGGTGGAATCTAATAATTAGCCCCTTCCCGGGTCCATTATACAACTGGTAAAACAGAGGCCCAGCTGGAGATGTGTTCCCTGGAAGGCCAGGGCAGGACCCCACTTACCGCAGATGGAGCCAGTCGCCACGAGGTAGCCAGCCCAGCTGTAGCCCCGCTGGTAGAAGGCGTCAGCGAGCGCTGAATTAGGGTCCAGGCTGTGCCAGGGCACCATGAGGGTGAGCACAGTGGAGACCAGGATGTAGGCGCTGGCCGCGAGGCCAAGCGAGATGGCAATGGCCAGGGGCACGTCTCGCTTCGGGTTCCGGGCCTCCTCACTAGAGGCGGCAATGACGTCAAAGCCCACGAAGGCGTAGAAGCAGGTTGCGGTGCCGGACATGATACCGGAGAAGCCGAAGGGCGCAAAGCCGCCCTCCTCCTCGCCCCAGTTGTGTGAGCGGGCGAGGACAAACCCCAGGATGATGATGAAAAGGATGACGGCCATGCTGATGGCAGATAAGGTGTGGTTGAGCCAGGAGGAGACACGGGCTCCGCAGGAGACAAAGGTGGAGGCCAAAAGTAGGATGCCGGCAGCCAGGAAGTCAGGATATTTGGCCAGGAGGGGCACCTGCCAGGTGCCTACATGGGCCTCGGTGAAGTTGCGGATGTGGTGGTCGAACATGGCGTCCAGGTAGCCGCTCCAGGCGCGGGCCACAGCAGCACCAGCTATGACGTACTCGAGCACCAGGTTCCAGCCAATGACGAAGGCCCACAGCTCGCCCATGGACACGTAGGTGAACAGGTAGGCAGAGCCTGTTCGGGGCACGCGTGCCCCAAACTCCGCGTAACACAGGGCCGCCAGCAGGGAGGCCACGGCGGCCACAGTGAAGGACACGATCACGGCCGGTCCGGTTATCTCCTTGGCCACGGTACCGGTGAGCACATAGAGGCCCGAGCCCACCATGGCCCCCACTCCCAGCAGGGTCAGGTCCAGTGCGGACAGGCAGCGCTGCAGTGATGTCTCCATGGTGGCCTCCTCCAGCGGCTTCAGCCGTTTCAGCTTCTGGCAGAAGCGCGCCAGGCCGGCAGTGCTAGGCAGTCCTGAAGCCATTGCACGCAGCTGAGAGGAGCACCAAGCCAGCTGCTCGCACCTACCAGGGCCAGAGGGGAGTGACAGGCTGCCCAGCCTTCCATCCTCCCTCTGATCCCACCCAGGGGTAGTGAGTGCGCTTAACAATGGCCTGCTGGAGGGCAGGGCTGGGACAGGGGTGGGTGGGAGGCCCTCTCTGCCTCAGGGACTCCATGGTGGAGCCGAATCTGGGCTTGTTGGTGGGGGTGGGGGTGGACCCTGAGGGTGAGAAGGGGGCAGCCCCAGGGAGCATGGCTGGGAGCCAAGCCTCTGTGATCGGGGATCCCAGAGCGAGGTGGAAACCCGAGGCTTCCCGGGAGCTGGGCCAGGCCTCCAGGACGCAGAACAGGAGTGGAGCTGCAGCCCTGGGCGTAGCCCAGGCGGCCACCTGGCCCCAGACATCGCGGTTCCCCCCTTCCCCGCCCCGCCGGACTGGAAGAACAGCGCACCTGACGCGAGCTGGGGCGACCTGGGCGTGGCGCGGGATCCCTGGGCTCGGCGCTGCACTGCCGGCCCCAACATGCCGCCGCCGCCCCTGGAGCCAGTTTCGCCTCACCCTGTCCCCAGGTACCTGAGCCTTCGCCTCCTCCTGGGCCTGAATCTGTTTCCACAGGACTCTGCGACCCACCTACTGTCGCCGCCGCTGCTGCCGTCGCTGCCGCTCTGCACGCTGAGCCTGCCCCGCCTGTGGGTGAGGTCCGTGCGCAGAGCCCGCCCCAACCCCCAGGGCGCCAGACCCAGCACCTGGCCCCACCTCGCTGTCACAAACACCCAGGTAGCCCACCCCCTCTTAACTCACCAGGTCCTAGGGATGCCCTATTACTGTGTCTGCTTCACAGTTAAGGAAGCCCAGGCCACCAGAGTCGCCTTGCAGCCAGGTGCAGGTTAAGGTCCAGGTCTGGGGGTGGGGGTCTGGAGCCCACCGGCGTTCCACTGGGGCAGACACCCTCCTTGGTCCCTCCTCCCCACATGTGCACTCCACCCCGCTGGGCACCATCCAACCACCCCCAACTCTGGGGGTGTGGGGGTGCAGAAGTCAGGCAGGCCCTGGTAAGCTGAGGGTAGAGGTCTGGCTGAGTGGCCCTGGACAGTCCTGACCTCCTCCGCACAGTGGGATGGCAGGAAGCCACCTCACACATTGACGAAGGAGTGCCTGACTTCAGGAATGTCCTGTGAATTGGCAGAATGCACACTGGCTGTTCTGAGCTTCTTGTTACAGACAATGTCCCCAAAGGAGGAAGCAGTCTCCTGGAGACAACACACAGCCCTCT